>NC_056738.1:407405072-407706766 GCF_019279795.1 Protopterus annectens
TCTTCTCCCCCTTATGAAGACTCTGATACTGAAGAGTCTATTCCCCCAGCATCTCCCTCAGAAGACTTCTCTTTTGGGGGAACATTTCCACTGGGAAGGCCAGGATTACTCTGATTCTAAGAAAAGGCTCCGAGCGTTCCTTTTACTACCCCAGCACAGAGACCCCTTGCTATTTCACGTGTGTTAGACATTGTGGATGATGTTTATTCAGAATCTAGCCTTAACCCAGATTCATTACCTCCTGCACCAGCCAAACCAGACAGATACTACAGAGTCCCTGACTCACATAAATTCCTATATAAAAGCCCTGTTGCTGACCCAGAAACCATTTCCCAGGGTCCCAAAGGGGTTAAGGCCTCTATTGCTAAAAATCCTGTACCGTCTGAAAGGGATTCTAGAGCACCAGACAGATGGGGAAAGTGTATACCTCAGCTACTCTAGTTATGAGGGCCTTAAATTGCCAATTTCACATGCTGAAATATCAACAATGTTTGATGTCTCAATTAAAACAAAAAATGAGCACACATACAGAGCAGCCTGATTACAAGGAAATGCAAGATTTGTTGCATGCAGCAGAACAAGTGGGAAAACATACTTTGCAATGTGGATTTGATTCATTGGAAGCTTCTTGCAGAGCAGCTGTAACAGGGTCTGTCATTTGTAGGCATGCTTGGTTAAAAGAACAAACTTTACCTGATCGTGTTAAAGCAAAGTTATTGGATGCACCCTTTACAGCAGGATGTTTTATTTGGTGTGAAAGCAGAAGAGGTTTTAAAGAAAATTGAGGATAAGGCAAAATCTATGCAGACGGTCAAGGATTTTTTATAGGTCCAACTCCCTCGTTTCAGCAGAAATTGGCCAACCAAAAACTGGTCCTTTCCAACTTCTGACAGACCTCAGAGGGGCAAATACAGACGCCCAAGGGGCAGAGGTCAGCCACAAGGCTGTTACAAGCCACGACAATGGGGTGCCACAACCCAGAAAGGAGGAGAAGACAGATCTCAAACTATCAGAAGACAATCACAATGACTTACCCTTCAGACTGCCAAGCAAATCACTCTTGGCAGCTCCCTTGGGAGAAAAACTTGCACTTTTTGCAGACAATCACAAAAGACAAATGGGTCCTAAATATTGTAACTCAAGGATACAGGTTCTACTTTCACACTTTACCAAGGATAAAAGGAATGCCAAACCTGCCATCAAATCAACGGGCAGAGGCTCAAAGACAAATTACAGCACTCATAGGTTCATAGGTTCATACTAGGCTATCTGCCCTAGGGCATTTATAAGCCTAGCCAGAATGTGTTTGGCTTTTGCCACCCATTTTAAATGAATTTTGCTATGCCCTTTTTCGAGGTTAGTATACTGTGCCTCTGTCTAACAGTGACACAGAAGTGATACCCAGGGTAAACCTACCATTTCCCATCCACTCATCAAGATTGCTCTTGAAGAGAGTCAATGAGGGACTCTGCCTAACCTGGACTGGGATTGTATTCCAGAGTGAAGGGAGCTTCTGGGTTAGGAATCTGTCCCTCCAGCATGTCATATTTATTTCAGTGCTGAGGTTCAAGTCTCTCGAGCGCGTAGCTCGATGGGATTTGAATTTTCTGAGGTGCAGCATGTCCATTAATTCCGGGTTGGACATGGCTTTATATGTCAGGCACAGATTGCCTCTGAGCAGGCGGTATGCCACTGAGTAGAGCTGGAGTTTCTTTAACCGGGCAGCATATGGCATCTGTTTGAGCCCTTTGATCCTCTTGGTGAGGTACTTTTGGGGTCTTTCCAGTTGCTGCAGGTGTCTGGTAAGGTACATCCCAAAAGGGGCATTGTACTCAATTATGGGCCTGATGAGGGATGAGTAAAGAGGCACGATGACCTCCCCTGATCTAGATGTGAATCCCTTCATGATTAGTTGGGCTATATAAAATGTTTTTCTAACCACTTTGGCCACGTGGTTGTCAAATGAGAGATTGCTATCAACTTGGGTCCCCAGGTCCCTAATTACTTCTTCCGTACTTAATGGATTACCACCTATGTGGTAATTTGTGGGCACTTTGTTTTTGCCAAAGGGGATGACTATACACTTTTTGGTGTTTAGCTTGAGGCCATGGCTCTGGCACCAGTTGTCTGTTTCTATGAGGCCCTTTTGTAGGATGCTTGTGTCGGCTGGAGAGTCTATTATGGCGCCCAGTTTGCAGTCATCTGCGAACTTGGTCAGCCACAGTCCTTCCGTGTTAGCCTGTACCTCCGAGAAATATATACCGAACAAGAGAGGTCCCAGGACTGAGCCTTGTGGGACGCCACTTGTAACTGGTTTGGAGTCTGACATGGCTCCAGCAATTCTAACCATGTGGGTTCTGTCCTTGAGCCAGTTTGCAACCCATCTAGTGACATATGGGTTTATATTTAAGCTGGTGAGCTTATCTATAATGCCCAAGTGGGGTATTGTATCAAAGGCTTTTGCTAGGTCCAGGTAGGCTGTGTGGACCACCTTCCCCTTATCAATGGCCTTGGTGACTGTTTCAAAGAAATCGACCAGGTTTAAGAGGCAGGATCTGCCCTTAACAAAGCTGAACTGGGTAGGATCCAGTGTCTGTAGGTCCCCAATATCTTTATTTATGAGGTCCATGATGATCCTTTCCATAGCTTTGCAGACCAAGCTAGTCAAGCTTATGGGACGATAGTTTCCAGGATCTGTTGAGGCACCACCTTTGTGGAGAGGGACCACTGTTGCTGTACGCCACTCTTTGGGTACATATCCTGTAGTAAGGCTGAGATTGAACAGTAGTTTTATGTTTGGGTTTAGTTCTTCTTGGAGTTCATGTAGGAGGCAGACCGGGACACCGTCTGGTCCCATTGATGCTGAGTTTTTGCTTTGGAGAGGCGGCTCTTACCTGAGCATCTGAGATGTCAGGGGCAGCACTCTACTGGGATAGATATTTGCCCTTTGGTGGGGAGGGGGAAGTTTGCTGAACCTGTCAGCTAAGATGTTGGCAATGTCTGTGGGTTTGGTGTATTTTTGTCATTTTGGACTAGTTCTGAGCATATCTGGGAATTCCCACCCAGGTTCCTAACATAACTAAAGAAAGCCTTGTGATTATCCTTAGTGTCCTGTGCAATTTTTCTCTAAGCTGGCCTTAGACAATTTTATGAGTGCCCGTAGTTTTTGCTAATACTGATCAGAGATGCCTTCCCTTTTGGGATTTTGCTCTATCATGTAGTAGCTTCCTCCTTCTATTGTATAGTTTGTTTATGGCTGGGGTCCACCAGACAGGACGCCTAACTTTGGAGGATTGGATCTTGGTTTTATTTGGGATTGCATGATCCATGCATTCCTGAAGGTGTTCATAAAATGCATTTATAAAGGATTCTGCGGTCTGGGCCGTATTTTCCACAGGCCTGGGGGCTTTGAAGGATTCCACCTCTGTTTTGAGGAGTGTGATATTTGCTTTAGAGAAGTTTTTCACTGTGGTTTTCTGGGCAGGGGCTGGGGTCGGGATGTGAATATCTAGTGAGATTAGTTTATGGTTTGATCTTACCAGTGAGGGATACACTTCTGGTCTGGAGCATAGAAGTCCCCATGTTGGTGATGATCAGGTTCAGTATGTTTTCCCCTCTTGTGGGAGTGGCAACAAGTTGTTCCATAGCATTTGAGTTTATAAATTCTAGGAACCTTTGGGCTAGGGTGTTGGAGCTAGAGTAATGCTCCCAGTCTATGTTAGGGTAGTTGAAGTCGCCCAATATAATGGTGTTTGGAGAGACCTTCATATTTTCCAGTGTTCTCAGGAAGGCCAAGTGGGGTTCCTGGGTTTGGGAGGGTGGTCTGTAGCAGGCTATAAACTGGAAGGCAGTTTTACCCACTGTTAGTTGCACATGGATAGTCTCTGATGCTTCGTGCTGTGCCACCAACCTGGAGGTGTGGGTATCTTTGACGAATATTGATACTCCCCCTCCTTTTGTGGTTCAGTCCAAGTTTTGGGGCCGAAAAACATGGTATGAGGTATAACCTGGTAGTGCTGGGGTGCTCTCGGGGAGCCTTGAACCAGGTTTCTGTTACTGCACAGATATCGATGTTCTCCATGCTAAGGAGAGTTTTGAGTCGTGCATCTTGAGGTTTAGACTGCTGGCGTTGAGTAGCATTACTCTTAGTTTCTTATCCCTTGTGATACCTATGGAGGTGGGTTTGTCTTTTGAGCCTTGCCTAAAAAAGGCACTATGGGGTGGCAAGAGCCTTTGCCAATATACGAAAGCCCAGGAGTGACAGGTGCAAGCCATCCCTAGTGAAGCATCGTGGCTTGTTGAGCATGTCATCCCAGGCAGACAGGCATTGGTCCCCTTTGAATGACACCAATACTTAAGCCAATTGTTGAAATTGATCATCTTGTCTTCATATTGTGGCATCATTCTTGGTGAGGGTAAGATGCTACTCAAGGTCAGGGTCATACCGGCCTGGGCTACATGCTCAGAGAGCTCCTCTGTCTCTTTTCATGTAGTCCAGGAGGTCGTCTCAAGTCATTCACACCAGCATAGACAATGACTGAGTCATATTTGTACTTGCCTTGGAGTGACCTGAGTGCTTGTGTTATGTGGCGGATCCTAGCGCCTGACAGGCAGCTCACCGTGACCTTCTCCTTGTTCAACCTGGTGAGCGGGACGTCAGTGTGCCTGACGATAGTCACCTATTACAAGTGTATCAGGTGTGTTGTTTAGCCTTAAGGGCTGTGACTGTTCGGCACACTGGCTTTGTGAGCTATGTGTTGCACGTGTTTTGTTTTGGGGTAGCGGTTGCTTGGGTGTCTGCTTTGGAGTTCTCTGATGCTTTGGCAGTTTTTATTTAGAGCCTCAGTATGTTTTTGTGTGTTTGTTTGGTTTGCTGTCGTGGTAGGTCTATGTGAGACTGGAATTGTAGTGAGTGTGGTTTCCTTCTCCTCCTGACTGGTTATGCCAGTACTTAGTTGAGAAAGCTTAGCCTCAAGTTTGGCTATATGGTTGCATCTCTCACATGTGTTGGAATTTGTTGGGAGGAGGAGAGGGTTGTCTGTGTACATGAGGCAGTTGTAACATTGCCTCAAGATTCCCAGATTTTCAAAAAAACCAAAAAAAACCTGGGGAAAAGACCCGGGGGGGGGGGGGGGGGGGGGGGGGGGGGGGGGGGGGGGAAAAAAAAAAATAAAAAAAAAAAAAAAAAAAAAAAAAAAAAAAAAAAGGGGAAAGGGGGTTGGGGCAAAACCCCCCGAACCCTTTTTGGGAAACCCCAAAATGCCCAAAAATTAAAAAATTTTTTTGGGGGAATTTTCCTTTATTTAATTTGGGGGGAAAAAAGGGCCCCAAAAAAAAAAAAGTAAACCAAGGGAAAATGGGAAAACATGGGCGGGGAATTGGGCTTATCAACTTGGGTCCCCAATTGGTCCCTAATTAGTTGGGCTATATAAAATGTTTTTCTAACCACTTTGGCCACGTGGTTGTCAAATGAGAGATTGCTATCAGCTTGGGTCCCCAGGTCCTTAATTATGTCTTCCGTACTTAATGGATTACCACCTATGTGGTAATTTGTGGGCACTTTGTTTTTGCCAAAGGGGATGACTATACACTTTTTGGTGTTTAGCTTGAGGCCATGGCTCTGGCACCAGTTGTCTGTTTCCATGAGGCCCTTTTGTAGGATGCTTGTGTCGGCTGGAGAGTCTATTATGGCGCCCAGTTTGCAGTCATCTGCGAACTTGGTCAGCCACAGTCCTTCCGTGTTAGCCTGTACCTCCGAGAAATATATACCGAACAAGATAGGTCCCTGGACTGAGCCTTGTAGGACGCCACTTGTAACTGGTTTGGAGTCTGACATGGCTCCAGCAATTCTAACCATGTGGGTTCTGTCCTTGAGCCAGTTTGCAACCCATCTAGTGACATATGGGTTTATATTTAAGCTGGTGAGCTTATCTATAATGCCCAAGTGGGGTATTGTATCGAAGGCTTTTGCAAGGTCCAGGTAGGCTGTGTGGACCACCTTCCCCTTATCAATGGCCTTGGTGACTGTTTCAAGGAAATCGGCCAGGTTTAAGAGGCGGGATCTGCCTTTAACAAAGCCGAACTGGGTAGGATCCAGTGTCTGTAGGTCCCCAATATCTTTATTTATGAGGTCCATGATGATCCTTTCCATAGCTTTGCAGACCAAGCTAGTCAAGCTTATGGGACGATAGTTTCCAGGACCGTTGAGGCACCACCTTTGTGGAGAGGGACCACTGTTGCTGTACGCCACTCTTTGGGTACATATCCTGTAGTAAGGCTGAGATTGAACAGTAGTTTTATGTTTGGGTTTAGTTCTTCTTGGAGTTCATGTAGGATGCAATTCGGGACACCGTCTGGTCCCATTGATGCTGAGTTTTTTGCTTTGGAGAGGGCGGCTCTTACCTAAGCATCTGAGATGTCAGGGGGGCAGCACTCTACTGGGATAGATATTTGCCCTTTTGGTGGGGAGGGGGGCAGTTTGCGCTGAACCTGTCGGGTAGGATGTTGGCAATGTCTGTGGGTTCGGTGTATTTTTTGTCATTTTGGACTAGTTCTGAGCATATCTGGGAATTCCCACCCAGGTTCCTAACATAACTAAAGAAAGCCTTGTGATTATCCTTGGTGTCCTGTGCAATTTTTCTCTCGAAGCTGGCCTTAGACAATTTTATGAGTGCCCGTAGTTTTTTGCTAATACTGATCAGAGATGCCTTCCCTTTTTGGGATTTTGCTCTATCATGTAGTAGCTTCCTCCTTCTATTGTATAGTTTGTTTATGGCTGGGGTCCACCAGACAGGACGCCTAACTTTGGAGGATTGGGTCTTGGTTTTATTTGGGATTGCATGATCCATGCATTCCTGAAGGTGTTCATAAAATGCATTTATAAAGGATTCTGCGGTCTGGGCCGTATTTTCCACAGGCCTGGGGGCTTTGAAGGATTCCACCTCAGTTTTAAGGAGTGTGAAATTTGCTTTAGAGAAGTTTTTCACTGTGGTTTTCTGGGCAGGGGCTGGGGTCGGGATGTGAATATCTAGTGAGATTAGTTTATGGTTTGATCTTACCAGTGAGGGATACACTTCTGGTCTGGAGCATAGAAGTCCCCATGTTGGTGATGATCAGGTTCAGTATGTTTTCCCCTCTTGTGGGAGTGGCAACAAGTTGTTCCATAGCATTTGAGTTTATAAATTCTAGGAACCTTTGGGCTAGGTGTTGGAGCTAGAGTAATGCTCCCAGTCTATGTTAGGGTAGTTGAAGTCGCCCAATATAATGGTGTTTGGAGAGACCTTCATATTTTCCAGTGTTCTCAGGAAGGCCGAGTGGGTTCCTGAGTTTGGGAGGGTGGTCTGTAGCAGGCTATAAACTGGAAGGCAGTTTTACCCACTGTTAGTTGTACATGGATAGTCTCTGATGCTTCGTGCTGTGCCACCAACCTGGAGGTGTGGGTATCTTTGACGAATATTGATACTCCCCCTCCTTTTGTTGTTCAGTCCAAGTTTTGGGGCCGAAAAACATGGTATGAGGTATAACCTGGTAGTGCTGGGGTGCTCTCGGGAGCCTTGAACCAGGTTTCTGTTACTGCACAGATATCGATGTTCTCCATGCTAAGGAGAGTTTTGAGTGCGTGCATCTTGAGGTTTAGACTGCTGGAGTTGAGTAGCATTACTCTTAGTTTCTTATCCCTTGTGATACCTATGGAAGTGGGTTTGTCTTTTGAGCCTTGCCTAAAAAAGGCACTATGGGGGTGGCAAGAGCCTTTGCCAATATCCGAAAGCCCAGGGGTGACAGGTGCAAGCCATCCCTCGCGAAGCATCGTGGCTTGTTGAGCATGTCATCCCAGGCAGACAGGCATTGGGTCCCCTTTGAATGACACCAATACTTAAGCCAATTGTTGAAATTGATCATCTTGTCTTCATATTGTGGCATCATTCTTGGTGAGGGTAAGATGCTACTCAAGGTCAGGGTCATACCGGCCTGGGCTACATGCTCAGAGAGCTCCTCTGTCTCTTTTCATGTAGTCCAGGGAGGTACGTCTCGGGTCATTCACACCAGCATGGACAATGACTGAGTCATATTTGTACTTGCCTTGGAGTGACCTGAGTGCTTGTGTTATGTGGCGGATCCTAGCGCCTGACAGGCAGCTCACCGTGACCTTCTCCTTGTTCAACCTGGTGAGCGGGACGTCAGTGTGCCTGACGATAGTCACCTATTACAAGTGTATCAGGTGTGTTGTTTAGCCTTAAGGGCTGTGACTGGCACACTGGCTTTGTGAGCTATGTGTTGCACGTGTTTTGTTTTGGGGTAGCGGTTGCTTGGGTGTCTGCTTTGGAGTTCTCTGCTGCTTTGGCAGGTTTTTATTTAGAGCCTCCGAGTATGTTTTTGTGTGTTTATGTGTTTGGTTTGCTGTCGTGGTAGGTCTATGTGAGACTGGAATTGTAGTGAGTGTGGTTTCCTTCTCCTCCTGACTGGTTATGCCAGTACTTAGTTGAGAAAGCTTAGCCTCAAGTTTGGCTATATGGTTGCATCTCTCACATGTGTTGGAATTTGTTGGGAGGAGGAGAGGGTTGTCTGTGTACATGAGGCAGTTGTAACATTGCCTCAAGATTCCCAGATTCACCAGCTGGACCGGAGAGGAGATTGACAACTGACCTTTGGACATGCTAGAATAGTATTGGGAATTCCTTTATAATTGAAAAAAAAAGGCCAGTGGGGAACAAAGTACTGAAGGGGAGTTTGTGAGGGTGTAGTGCTTATAATTTTTTAGTGCTGACTTGTATAATTGCTTTAGTGAGCATGTTGCCAGGCTTTAGAGTGGGAATAGGGTGTTTATTATGAGAACTAGATCAGTTCTAAGGGAAAAAGTGAAGAGCAGACTTTGTGGAGCCGAGAATGGTTTAAACCCAATTAAGCGGCGCTGCGCTATGCGCAAAATCACGCAAAGCCGCACTAAAGCAGGTTTTATACAGGGGGACTTGAAAGAGCTAGAAATTGGCCCAAAACGGCCAATAGACTACCAGATTCTTGTGCTGGGAACACTCCTCCAGGGATAGATAGGCTGCTCCAAGCTCCCCACTGCCACTGGTGAACAGAGACTCCTCCCTTTATCCAAGAAAGGAAATGGGCAACACAGGAACTTTCAAAAAGTCCAGAATACAGCAAAGCCTGTATTTGGACTACTCTAGGTCAGGAAAGACGAGAAACAAGGATAATTTTTTTTTTCCTTTTTTTTTTTTCTTTTTTGCAAGAAACAGCAGGAAAATGCAATAAATATGTAACACAGGCTAGCGCACTTGAGTGTGTAGCCTCAACAGGTAAAAGCAACAAACAGGACAAACTTTAAAAGTGCAGGTGCAAAAACAGCTTTAAATAGTTTAACACAGCCATTCAACAGGTTCCTACACAGGAGCAAGGACAAGGATTTTACTCTACTCTTTCTGGTTCCCCGAAAGGACAAAGCCTGGAGACCCATTCTGGACCTTTCAATTCTAAACACATACCTGGAAGTACCCAAATTCAAGATGCTCACACTACAGCAACTTCTTACCATGCTGAGCAAGAAGACTTGGCTTGTAATGTTGGACCTCAAGGAGGCATGCCTGCATGTTCCTATCAGACAAAATTGCAGAAGATACCTCCGATTTATAGCAGGTACAACTCATTACCAATTCTCTGCACTGCCCTTTGGCTTATCTACTGCGCTCAGGGTCTTCACAAAATGCCTGGCACCAGTAATTGCATACTGCAGACAAAGAGGAATCCAAATATATCCATACCTGGACTACTGCCTTATTCAAGCAGACAGCAAGGACATTCTTTTAAAACATCTGGCATTTGTAAAAAACCTACTAAGTTGCCTAGGGTACACAGTAAACGGAAAAGAAGTCAAAACTAGTGCCCCTCACAAGACATAATATTCCTGGGTGGCAGCTTAAATACAATGGCCCAGATGGCTTATCTCACGCCAGACAAGCAAGGACAACTGACTCAATACTTCAAAATGATGGCAACAAAGACCCAACTCCCTGCAAGAAAAATTCTGCAGGCCTTTGGATTCATGGCATCTTGCATACTATTAATACCATATGCCAAACTGCATATGAGGAAATTAACAATGGTACCTGAAAAGTGTATGGACTTCAACACAGCCACAGCTTGGAAACAATAGCCTTCAACAGGAGTTTCTATGGTGGGCTCAGGCATGTCACCTCAACAAGGGTCAACCTTTCACCTTGCCCACAGCCAGGCAAACAATGACAACAGATGCATCGGATTACGCCTGGGGAGCACACATGGCAGGACAGTGTATTCAGGGCAAATGGTCTGCAGATCAAATGCATCTCCACATCAATCAAAGAGATGCTAGCTGTACAAAATGCCCTAACAGCTTTCAAGGACCTCCTACATCCAGTACAACTTCTAATAAAGACTGACAACACCACAGTGATGTGGTACATAAACAAACAAGGGGGCACACATTCCTACCCCCTATGCAGGCAAGCAATGACCTTGTGGAACACAGCACTGACCTACCAAGTTCAACTACAAGCACAATTCCTGCCAGGAAAGAAAAATACATTGGCAGACTAAGCAGAAATATCATGGATCCTCACAAGTGGAAATTAGACCCACAAGTATTCACAATGGTAACTCAAAAATGGGGAGCCCAGACATAGATCTGTTTGCCTCCCCCCAAAACTACCAACTGCGAAAGTTTTGCACAAGGACATACCACACACTAGCTTGGAAAGTGGACGCACTCTCATTCAGTTGGAAAACACAACAGTGTATGCCTTTCCTCCACTGCCTCTTCTGGCAAAGGTGCTGCTAAAAGCCAGATTAGAGAGGCCACAAATGATACCATTGCTCCAGACTGGCCACACCAACACTGGTATCCAATGTTAAGGAACATGGCTCAAGGCCCACCTTGGATTTTACCTCAAATTCCTCACCTGCTGACTCAGCAAAACAATCAGATTCTACACAGCCAGCTCAAGACTTTAAATCTGGCTGCATGGCAGATTAAACAACCAGTCAACACTTCTCTCTACAGCTGTTATGGATGTCATTCTGGAGGCCAGGAGACCCAGCACCAAGAAAACCTACTCAGACAAATGGAAAAGATTCTGCACCTGGAACCAGGCTAAAGGCCAAAATCCTCTTGTCCCAAATATTCCTCGGATTCTGCAATATTTAACTGAGATGTTGCACAAAGGCCTTTCCTTTTCATCTATAAAGATCCATGCTTCAGCTATTTCAGCTCATTACAACACGGATCCTCCTATTTTTTCACATCCATTATTAAGACAGTACCTCACAGGGGCTAAGAACATAAGACCACTCCAAAGAGCACCAACACCAACTTGAGACCTCAGTTTTGTTTTGGAAAAACTTACACTACCGCCCTACGAGCCAGCTTTTTCAGCTGATTTACAATTTTTATCATGGAAAACTGCCCTGCTGCTAGCAATAACTTCAGCACGAAGAGTCTTAGAGCTATAGACCCTAATGGCAGTGGAGCCTTTCATCATTTTTCATCAAGACAGAGTCTCTTTACAAACTAACCCTTCCTTTATGCCAAAGGTAATATCCAGTGTGGCTCTAAACCAAACCATTCATTTACCCACCTTTTATCCAAACCCCCAGAATAAAGGGGAAAGGCTCCTACACTCTTTGGACATTCACAGGCAATTACGTTTCTGCTTGGATAAAACAAAGGTTTTCAGAAAATCTGATCAGCTCTTTGTATCCTATGCTGCAGGATCTCCAGGAAAGCCTATATCAAAACAGACCATTTCAAAATGGATAGGACATTGCATCTGTTTCTGCTACACACACCACGGGAAACCTGTACCTGGTAACATTAGGCCTCATTCCACCAGGGCTACAGCAACATCAGCAGCCTTCCTCAGAGGGGTACCAACCAAGGATATTTTGGAAGCTGCAACTTGGAGTTCAGTGCACACCTTCACCAAGCACTACCACTTACCTCTATACTCAAAAAACAGAGCTGGCTTTGCCACTGCAGTTTTGCAGGGCCTACTAGCTTCTCCAAACCCTGTTTAGTACCAACCGCCCAGCCTTAGCTTTGGGATTCAACCCAAGTGTGATGACTGCAGCAGTGTAACACGATGAACATAGTACAGTTTTGTACCTACCATAAATGTAGATGTTCGAGTGTTCACACTGCTGCAGTCCAGGTTACCCTCCCACCTTCCCCTCTTCTTACCTGGGTTTTATCTATAGCTCCCTGTTATACACTCTCTAAGATGTATTTCTATATGGTGTATTTGCTTACAGCTGTAGCTATTGTTTTCTACTTATGTAATTTACGTAGGATTATGTATTGCCTTCCTATTTGGGGGCACCTGACATCTGGGGCAAGAAAAACTGAAGAAAATGGCGTCGGCTGCCTCTTTTATACCCCTGTCGCACTGACGTCAGGGAAGAAGCGACAGCATCCGACACCGGACCAAGACTTTGGAACTCGGGCCGACTGCGGGACCGCCTGACAGCAGATAACCCAAGTGTGATGACTGCAGCAGTGCGAACACTCGAAAATCCACATTTATGGTAGGAACAAAACTGTACTTCAATGTATTTTATGTTTTTTAAATTATCATATATTTGTAAGTAGGCTATATTTTTAGTCTTTTAGTGTGAGATTCTTTTAGTGAGAATACCACTTTAATGAAATTGAATGAATTAGCTACAGGTTGGATTAATCAGTTGTTTAATTGGTATACTATGGAATAATCAGTTGTTTAATCGGTATACTATGGAAGTATAAAACTAGAATTGTTCTTGTCTTCCAAGTTTTAATGGTCTGAGGAAGCCCGGATGGGTGAAAGCACTTACCAGTGAATAAACTGAGTTTTTATTCCAGTTTGGACTGTTCCTGTCTTCGGTACTTGTGTGGAAGGAATTTGTATGCTGTTGAGTATTTGCAGCCTTTGTTTGCTTTTTTGCCATCTTTATTTTACTTTAAAATTTTGCTTCTGTTTTTTTTTTGGTAAGGAGTATTTACTCCCTGGTAGCATCGTTTTGCGTTTGATTCAGTTATTTATTGTTGGGTTATATGTTGAATGATATTGAAGTATCTGTACTACATAGGGGTTTGAAATTCATACCAACAGTTATGCCTAGATTATATGAATTAAAAAGCGATGTTTTTAAATTAGTACGGAAGATGCATATTAGAGTATTTTTTGGCTTAGGAAATGTTGATAATATACTGAATGAGACTTTATTCAGCATCTGATTGTAGTTTTTATTCCTGTGAATCGGAAATGGAAAGCAATGCATATAGTAAATTAGATACAAGCAAAATTAAAATGAAAAGCAAGTTTATGCAGCCCTGTAAAAATGAAAGTATTTTGCGTTTTCAAACAGCAGTTAATTTAACATTAGATAAATATGAGTTTCATAAAGTAAAGAAAATGTATAATTTGACCAAGCAAGAATGGTTGACATTGAAGCAATTAAGTGAAAATAGCCACTTGGTTTTTAAACCTTCGGATAAAGGGGGAAAATTTGTAATTATGACAAATCAGGATTACTATGCAATGTGTATGGAACATCTGGGAAACAAGGAAGTCTCTTGTACAATTAATGAGGAGAAATATTTTCAGGCTATTACTGAGTGAACAATTATTACATAAGGGAGTGCGCCTGAACTATTTCTCTAAAACAGTTATTACTGAAAAATTTTCTAGCAAAGAAAGTACAATAGCTAGATTTTATTGCATCCCAAAGATACATAAAAGCATGACACATCCCTCAGGTCGACCTATACTGCCAGCCAGTGGCTATTTTACACATAATTTAGGTTGTTTCCTGCATGAATGCTTATTGAAAAAGGTTGGTAAATTGCCATCTTATATTAAAGGTTCATTTGACTTATTAAATAGAAAAGATATCTTGGGAACCAGATATGTACTTTCTGGTATTAGATGTTATAAGTTTATATACTAGTATACAACACAACTTTGGTATGGAGGCATTGAGTTATTTCATGGGGGATAATCCAAAAACACAATATATCAAAGAATTGCTGCATTTCTGCTTGGTTAATAATAGTTTTGAGTTTGATGGTATA
This sequence comes from Protopterus annectens, assembly GCF_019279795.1. Classification (NCBI taxonomy): domain Eukaryota; kingdom Metazoa; phylum Chordata; order Ceratodontiformes; family Protopteridae; genus Protopterus; species Protopterus annectens. Next base: position 407,419,162 of record NC_056738.1, read on the forward strand.
TTATACCAACAGCTACAAGTCACAGCTATGGGGGTGGCATTTGCCCCTATGTATGCAAATTTGTTTATGGGGCTGGTGGAATATAGTCGTATATATTTATATAGAAGCAAATTTTACAGAGATCATGTTTTAGAATACTTCAGATTCATAGATGACCTTATATTTATTTGCAAGGGGGGAAGCAATGAAGTGAATACATGTATGGAATATATGAACCACAGATTCCATATCAAATATGATGGATCACAGGAAGGCATAAGAGTAAATTATTTAGACTTAACCTTGGAAGGATTGAGTGATGGAAAAATAAAAACTCAAATTTATAGAAAGTTTCAATAGCCCAGTCACATGTTCCATGCATCAAGCTGTCACCCCACACATACATTAAAAGCCTTGCCACATGGTGAAATTTTGAGAATTAAGAGACTATGCAGTGATTTGCAAGATGCTAAACGAGAAGCTACTAAAGTAGTTAATATATTTATAGATAGAGGTTATATTGAAAGAGTAGTGAGGGATAGTTATAATAGAATATTTGGACATAAAGATACAGATCCCAGAAATAGAAGTTTAGGTAATAGATGTATAGAAATACATAAGGGATGGGAGCAGGAACAAACAATAGTTTGTGTCCAAATACACTATATTGTCATAAGTTGCAAAAATTGTTAGAAGACTTTTGGAATATTATAAGAAGAGAAGTTTCCTCACTTTCAGACATTCAACTCAAATTTTCCTACTAAAGGGTAGGAGTTTAAAGGACTTTTTAGTGCATAGTATATATAAAAGACCAAAAGAAATAAATGTAGAAATGGAATGTGGAACTACAGTATGTGGCAAATGTACAGTTTGCCAATATATAATAAGTACATTTGAACAAATGCATGGCAAAAGGTTTGAAACTAAAGGATGCTACATTTGCAAAAGTGTAGGAGTAATTTATGCCATAAAGTGTGAGTGTAGTAAATTTTATATTGGTGAAACTAAAAGAAGTTTGGGAGAAAGAATTAAGGAACATGTGAGATATTAAAAGCGATAAAATAAGTCCACTTGCAGAACATTGTAATAAAAAACATGGGGGAATGTATCTGTTCTGGAACAAATTAATTCAAGTTATATAAGTGAGAATAGGATGAAATATCTCCTTAGGAAAAAAGAATCAATTTTAATATTAAAATATACTTTACAGCTTATAGAACTTAATAGAGAATGTCACTGAAAGTTTTATTTAGAGATGTCACTTTAAGAATGTATAATAATTTAGTAATTATTTGTCTTAATTTGTATGTTTAATTGATTGCATCTGTTTTTGGTGAGTGTTCAATAGATTGGTTATGATATAAAGAGTGAAGCTTTTTAACATACAAAGTACTCTGTAAAGGCTGTTTCAGCTGAGGCGCTAGGAGATATGTGTTGCTGTTCATAATATTTTATGGTCAAGATTGGTTTGCTGCTATTTTTTAAGCATATTGTTGGAATGAGTTTTCTTGCTGCTATTTTGCCAAGTTGCACTAAATAATTTTGGCTGCTATCAATTCAAGAACTTTGAACTACGAATAAACGGAATTATTTCCAGTCACAAGGAGCGTGGAGTTTTCTGGCTTGAGTGGTTTGTTTTTTGGTGTCTTTCAAGTGGTTCACATGATTTAATATTATATTTAAGATTATTCATAATGTGAAACTTGAGTCTTTTTGTAATATGGGATATTTACAATTAAACCTCAATACATGGAACAGTGGTCTGAAGGTGTATGTTGCCAAAAGTCATCATAGCTTAAAATTTGAGCATTTTCAACAAAGACCAAGCCTTTAGAGGGCAAATTCCCACCCTACCACAGGAAGTTGGGGGGATATCACAGTAATTAAGACAGAATTCTTTCCCACAAAACTGGATTCTGTCAAGTGGTTTAGTGGAGCAAAATGTAAAGCTTGTTGAAGTTCTAATGGAGAACTTGTATATTTTTCTAGACTTGCAGAATTACTTCATGATACATAGAGAAGAGAACGCAGATAATGTGAATCCAGAAACACACAATAAAAAATATTCCACCTTCACTCCAAGCAGATGCAGTGCATAATCGGGTAGCCTTATTGACTGTTTTTGACAGTGTACATCAAATTCTGAGTGTACAAAGATAGACTTGTTTCAGCCTTTTTCCATCTGAAAGAATGGCAGTAAAATTGTTGAAATCCAGCAATAACATTGTAATAAGAAGCAGACACTGGGTTTGCAGTGGTTATCCTGAACTGTATTGCTAACGTTTAATAGCTTTCGTATCACACTGTAGACAGTTGACTGATCCAGCTGAACAGTGCACATAATAACTAAGGAGCCTTATCCTAGATGACATCCAGGGCAAATTAAATAACCTATTTCCAAGTTAGTCCTGGCCAAGAGTTCTTTAAATACTGTCAAAAATCCGTAAACTGGAAAGACCAATATTGTCATGCAAATGAACCCTGACAGAAGGGATCTGTAGAGAAAATTCTGAAAGCAGTACTCAGTAGAAGGGGCAGCTGTATTTATTTATTTATTTATTTTACATTTGTTTACCAGGAAAGTCCGACTGGATATATGCCCATTTTCAGCGGAGGCCCGGGGAGAAAAGCTCCAGAAAGCAGAGTATAAATACATTAGGAACAATATAAACATTTAAGTATAATATGCAGTTTTCAGTAGGGTGACAAGCATGGATAAAGCATAGTAGACAGCATCAAAATCATGCGGCTTCAATTTCAGGCAGTAATACATGGAGTTTATGGGCTAAGTCCCTTCAAGAATTCGTACACTTATTAGAGTACAAGACACCACTTGTGTTCTTTCCATTCTGTCAGGTTGCGACCTACCACCAAACTCTGACTTTTGCCAGAACGAATGTTCTATCATTCTACACAAATATCCCACACAAGGATGGAATTTCTGCCTGCCTCAAGTACTTACAAGAGAAAAACGATTATCACAACATTGCTCTATATGTAGTGGGACAACTTCATTTATTTTGCCACATAACTTTAATTTTAATGGAAAACACACTCACAGTATGGGCTTTGCAATGGATGCCCGAATGGCTCCCCAATAATCTTCGTGGAAAACCTAAAAGAGGAATTTCTGCAACACTGTATAGAGAGGGGACCACTTGTTTATTTCCTTTTTATCAATAATGTATTCATAACCTGGACACGCAGCACTGATTCCCTCTAGGAATTTCACCCAAGGACTCAACAGAATCAGCCAATCTATTAAACTCTCCTTGGAATACTCCACTTCAAGTTTAGCCGTCTTCAGTACAAAGGTTATTGTATACAGTGACACATTACAGAGATGAATACAGAAAAGCAATTGACAGACACATAAGCATTAACCATGCCAGCCATACAGAGGTCAGTTATTTAAAGTTAAGGACTTTGATATCACCAACTTTATTTTTCTAAGGAGAAAGACACCCAGTTAGCACAACTAAAAGAAGCCACATTTGTTCAGCCTGCGTAGTGATCATCTTGTGGCAAAATCTTGATGGTTAAGAAATCTCCACTATAGGCTGTCATGTAGGAGAGAGGAAGAGCCTTGGTCATTCCCACTTAAGAGCCTCAACCAGTGTGCTCTTTTTTTTTTTTTGCAGGCTAGAACACCTTGTACATGCTTCTCTGTCTTCTGAGAAGGTAGATGCCCTTTAGAAATTCTCTGCTTATTGGAATGAGAATCCTGACCAGACAGATTTCTCCATGAATTTTACCGGTCCTGTACAGGGCCCAGAGGTCATAGGGTGTTGCCAGTTTGCAGCCAGCTGAGGCATCTTTGAAGCACTGGCTAGGATGGGTAAGATCTACATATTAGAACTTAAATCCATCAGTGTGTTTAACATGTCCAGGTTACACTTCACTGTTTCACCTGTACGAATTCTAATCCACCTTAGTAAATCAAGTTATGCAAATGTTTTCAGCCTTCCTTCAGTCTGAACTCAAGGAAAAGCTGGGCATGTCTCTCACTGTAATTTTGGCTGTGCTGCCACCATTGATAGTATGGCAGACTAAAGTGTATTTCTACAAGATATTAGTCTGTCCTTACTTAAGAAGGAGCTCAGGCAATCCATCCCGGATACCCAGTTCTTGCCAGAATTCTTGTACAGCCAGCCTCCACAGGGCCTTGTAGATGACCTCCTTCTGAAGAGCAGACCTGCTTTTTCTCTAACTTCCTTTCAACTCTTGTGCTCTACGTCTAGAAAACACCCCTCCTCTAAAGAAAAAGCAGCTCATCTGGGTCCTTAAACATCAGATTTCCTACATGCCCTCAACCTGTTATGTCTACTGTGTCAGCTCGGGGACTGGTCCATCAGTTCCTGATTGTTGTCCCAAGCTTTCTGTGAGGGTGTGAGATGGTTTTTCATGTTTGCCAGTGGGTAGCCACTTCTTAAAACTTGTAAGTTGCTTCTGAATGTCAGAGAAAGGGCTATGTTGTAACCTACGCCATGTTATCCCGAGAGAGATTTTAACATTAACTTTTCAGGTTCTCCATCAAATGACATTTCTGAATTTCTAGCCAGCAAGAATCTCTTACAGTTAATCACAGACCCAACCTATATGAATCTCCCCTCAGCTGTTAACCTACCGGTCACTAATGCACCACCAACTGTCTCAAACATTTCTGTTCTTCCCCTGTCTTCAGTGATCACTCCCCAGTCATCTTTCAGATCAACAATCTGTCTCTAATATCCCATCCAAACTGATCTCCTTCAAACCCAAATCCATACAGGATATCACCAAATTGAAAAAAAAGTCAGCCTTCAGCTGGCCTACTATACTGAACATCCAAGACCATAACGTAGCAGCTACAACCCTAACTCAAATAGTCTTCATACTCTAGTACAAATTCTTCCCATGATAAATGCCTTTTGAAATGAGAACAAAACTGCATGGTTCACTCAAGAGCTTAAACATCTAGTCAGGCTAAAGGGGATGAAGCCTGGCAGGCAAGGAAAAATAGTCCAAATTGGCTTCCTTTACTAAACTCTGGAATTTTGCTAAACAATCCTTATGGAGGCAAAAAAACAAAGCAGCTCAAAACCAAGCAACCTTTCCTCTTAAGTCCAAGTACTTCTGGCACAGAGTCATTCTGCTCACTGGGTATATCCTCTGACAACAAATCATCTCTAAATCTAATCCACAAGAATCGAGGACCAGTCAACTGCCTTGACCTTGTCAGATCATTTAGCCACCCAAAAACTATCCACACCCCTGTCCAACTCTCTCAAAGCCCCCTCCCTTTATCCCTCTTTCTGCTTAAAAAAAACCCTCATGAAGAAATGAGTAACCAATGTAAAAACATGCCTACAGACCACCCCCCAATTCAGACCAAAGTTTTTCTCTGTTTTATCTAATTGCATAGAATTTCTAACCAGCCCTCTTCATTATATCTTTAACCTGTGCCTCTCACAAAGTGTAAAGTCATATATCTGAAAAGCCGCATCCATTGCTCTCCTTCCCAAAGCAGTCTACATTTCAAAACACCTCACACGTTTATCCTAGTTTCATCCTACTTACTCTAGCAAGGTGCTAGAAAAATAGTGATTCTCATTGCTCCGTTTTGGCCTCGCAGACTGGTTCCCTTCCCCTCTCTCCTCGGGTGAAGTCCACTCATGTCAGCCAAGTTGTGTAAAATTTTCCTTTAAGGTACTCCTTTCCTTCAGCCCCCCTAAAAAACAAGTCCTCCTGTCCTGACCTTTCTTAGTTCTCCATGCCTTGACCCGCTTCCTTCCAGCCTCCACGGGGCTACGAAAAATTGTAGCCATTACATCGGCAAGAGAGTTTCAGAGCTCCAAGCATTATCAGCTAACCCTCTTACTTGGTCTTTCATCCGGACCGTGTTTTACCTAGGGACCAACCGTCCTTTCTTCCTAAAAGTAGTTTCTGAAGCAAACATTAACCAAATCAAGCTTCAGGAAGGCCCTTTTTCCGGAGGGTGTACACATTTCATTCAACGGTCCCAGTATCTACCTCCAGCCTTTAATTTATAGCCATCTCCTTACCCTAAACAGCATGGAGTCTGGATAGGTTGTAGTACAATGATGGTACTTTGGTGCGTAACTAATGCCATTCTTCTCAACCTGAACCAAACACAGCTTGAAAGGAGCAATATTCTTTGTCCTCACAAAAGCCATTGACCTCATCAACCCCTCCTTCTCTGTCTTCAGAATATTGACATTAATAAACATCCATCACATACATGGTTGTAAAACTTCTTGTGTAGCAGATTCTTCAAAGTTAATTAGGCTGTTCATTTTCTCAGCCCTCTTCTATTTCAGTGGGAGTACCCCAAGAGTTTATTGTAGTTTCTCATCTCCAATAAACTCCTTTATGACCTTGCTGTGCTACAACTCTTCCTGTATGCTGGTGACATGGCAATTTTTAGGTCCAGTCATGGCCACTCTACTTGTAAAAGAAAACTGCAAAAAAAAAATGCCTCCATCGTTTCCTAGATTATTAACCACAAACTAATGCTGTAATCCCACAAAAAGAAAAAAAAAAACAACTAATGCTTTAATCAACACAAAAAGAAAAAAGCATGCTGTTTAGAAGTACCCCAAAACTTTCACCAGAGTCACTCAATATCACTAGCTTTTGGGTGGCGTACCAATAGAAACAATCAACTCATTTGAATGTCTTAGTCTGTGGTTGGACCAATTTCTAAAATTCCATACCCATCTTTAGAAATCAAGGGTAAAAATTAACTAGGAAAACCTCACCCCAGCTGTACAACCCAGCCAGGGCTACTAAAGGCAAAGGAGGAATCCTGGTCGGTCTCAGATATGACCCACCCATAATCGCCACAACCTCTAAGAAAAACTTCCCACACTGCAGACTATTCAAAACAAAATCTGTCAGTTAATAACTCACTGTCATGAGCATCACTGTCATAACCTCAAAAAATCCAAATGGCACACAGTGCTGCAGAGTAGACCTACTACTTGGCTCCTTCATCTTAAAACTTCTCTACCCTAGCTGCTTCCCACCACTAGCTGCCAAACATGCTGTTAAGTGTTCACACAACATCCTCAGGCACCTCTGACAAACAACTCCCATTCCATTCCCATAAACCAGGCTACTCTGTACCAACCACTATTTCTCTATCATTGCTCCTAAATTATGGGAATCCTCAACTCCTCCTCACCTAAAGGAGCTACAGTTCCCCCTTTCCCAGCTTCCCAACTGAACTTAAAAAAGTTCTCCTCCATAAAAGATAAAAGCTGTACTTGCCACACAGCAGGCCACATCATCTAAGGACCTCTCATTCACTAGCCTTACTCCTCTTCAACTACTAGCTAGCACCTTTCAACTCTGCATCCCCATCCCCCCCTGACCTGATTCTCATCACCCCACACCATTTCCACCTTTATGTAAATCTGAAATATAATTATGTAAAATTTACATTTCCTCTCAGTTGTTACAGCATCTGTTACTTGGTACTGTACAGTTTATATATTATTTTATTTTCTGTTTGTGATGTATACAGGTTAGCACTTCTCTCTCCCACTTTTCTTCCCTACTTTTTTGTGAGGTGTTTCACCCAGGCAATACTTGCACATGATCACTTGTGATTCATGTACTTCCCTAGCTTTATGTTAATGGATCAAAGTTAAGATGGTCATCTTTAAGATATTCATCATTCACACTGCCTCAGTGGCATTTTAGTTTTTTTGCCAAGGTAACTCAGTACTGACCAGTTTTCAGAAGCTCAGACTTCCCCTCCTTTTCTCTTACAGTGATAGGTGATTGTCTGAGTATATATTGAGAGAACTTTTAACTGTCATAGGAAGTGAGGTTTGCCATCCAAAGAAGGAAGTCCTCTGACTCTCCACAGGATCCAGTGCTGATTTGTCTTACTGTTGCAGATGAGCCCCATTTGGGGACCCCTTCCTTCTGTGTTATTATATTTATTATTCTTTCAATTTTTGTTTTTTAAAAATATATATTTTCATATTTTATTTCTGTCATTGTTTACAGTAATTACTGTGGGACTTCCTACTTGTAGTGTTTATTTGGCTTTTATAAATACCAAATGTTTGTGTTTACTGTTTCCTAGGAAACTTTTCAGTATTTCTCTCAAACGTGCCTATGTATAGGTGTGTTAGACACTAGAGGCCTGTCTTTACTGTTATAGTTATATTTTGCCTTTTGACTGGAAATATTGCAGAACTTGGATTTCTTCCAGCATGTATGCATTATTTGCTATATGTATGACTCTGCTCTGGGTGTTTAACAGCAGATAGCGATTACATCCCAAATTAAGTTATTTGAATGTACTATAGATATTTTACTTTCTGACAAGAAAATAGTTCACCTTTCTATTAAATGTGGTTTTACAACTGTTTAATAAACATGGTTAATGCGTATGGAGCCAATTTTTTTAACACTGGTTTAGCACATTGGTTTCTTTGATGTTTGGACTTTGTGTACTGGGCATTCTTTAACTTCTGTCAGTTGTAAAGGAATTCTGAAGTCATTTAAAACTGTTTGTGATAATAGCACAGTTTAGTTGTGTGGGGACATTCTTATTACAAGAAACGTTTAAGTACTTATTATGATGCCTTATCCAGTACTGTCAGTTTATCATCCTGGTTAGTGTTCTGTTTCTTTTCTTGATGGATCCTATCTCTCATACCCCCCATATCAAATCCGGTTGCATCTTAAAAGAAAAAATGAAATAAAAGTATGCCTCAGCATATTGCTAATGATTGTGTTGGGAGCACTGCTTGGCCTGCAGACAACTTAACCTTTTGCCTTGTCTCCCTCTAGTGTAGCTTTGCCAGCCATTGTGGGATGAGTTTTAGATATATCCTCCTGGGCTGTTCCATTACCTGGTGCAGGTATGGGAGAACTAAGCCCTTTAGGTGCAGGAGTCCTCCACTGTAAGAGACCCCTTGCCCGTACATACTATAGTGTATCCAGATTTTAGGTAGTGCAGTTCACAAGAAAAAGCAACGGAAACTTCATTATATGTTTAATAATCAGATTATAGCTGAATATAAGTCTGTTGTGGTTTCCGTGGCCTAAGAGAGTTCAGCATACAACTAATTTTAGTGGTTTTGTTCCCATCCATGACTGTATTAGTTTCGGTAAGACCTTTCTGTTTCAGAGAATGAAGGGGAATCTGTTGAGTGCAATGGTGATTTCCTAGCTGAAATAGAGTCCAGTCACTGTGATCCTTTGGAAGGTAAACCTGAGCTTAAGACCAAACTGTTGTTCATTTTTCCAAAGATGATTGCCAGAGTTAGTGATGTTTTTGCTTGAGGGCAGTCCGGAACTACCCCAGAACTGGGCAGGGTATATGACCTTATTAGGACAAGATGCTCAATTCAGTGGCTGTTCTCCTTCTCTGTCTTACTGGCCTTGGAAGATATTTATAAAGCTGCCTGCATCTATTCCAGAAGTGCCTAAGAAGGCTCAGAGAAGATAGGGTTGTCTTGGCTGTGACTGGTCTTTTTTCATTTGACTGCTTGACCCAGTTGCATTCTCCCCAGCAGCCACTCAGATAAGCCCTTGAGTTCATCTAACACCCTATGGTGTAGAGAGAAAAATGGTAAGATCTTCAGGGCAAAAAGATGGTGTGCTTGAATGTGTCTATACAATCTCAAGAAAATGCTGCTGGTTTTGTCATTTTAAGACTGTGTTCTTGGTTACTTAATCAGAACTTGTCTATCTCAAGTCCTGGCTTGGTGTCTGGGCCCTCTGCTACACATATTCTCAAACAGTGGGATAATAGAGACAAACTAATGCATGGGGTGTCTAGGATATTTCCTGTACCCAAGCCTTCTTCAAACAGCATCTTCCTTCAAGGGTCAGAACAAACAATCCCAGCCAAACAAAAGTCAGAGATCCAAAATGAAAAGGCAGTAGGATAATTCTTCGAAACCAAACAAGGGGTTCCTTTCCAGAAAAGTATTGTCCCATCCCACTACAAAGGAATGACTGTGCCGAGTCACACAGCATCTTGCGTCTTTACCCCACCCCCCTTGCTGGCCATCCTTCTCTTCCACCTTTCCCCAGGCTCTGTTTTGCAACCCTGCAGCATGGCTGCAAATGGTCCCAGACAAATATGTTCTGAGAATAATTCAGAAGAGGATGCATTTAACAGTGGATAGAAAATATTCCCCCTTTCAGTGGAATTCTCTTATACCCACCAGATGAGACCAGAGCTTTTTCCTGTAGTTTTACATTATTTAATAGAAGCAGGGGTCATAGAATCGGTGCCTGTGATAACCAGAAGCAAAAACATTTTATTACAAAATCTTTTTGGCACCAAAAAAGGAACATTCTTAAGAGACCCATCCAAGATTTGTCCTTTCTAAACACCTTTGTGAAAGTTCATTTAAAATGCTAACCTTAGTCAGTCCTAATGTTGCTTCCAGACCACTGTTTTGTGGTGATTCTAGATATCACGGATGCTTATCGTATTCCTGTTGCTCCTAATTTCAGGAAATTTTTGAGATTTGCTGTGTCCCGCTTATCAGTCTTCTGCATTACTCTCTGTGCTAGCTACTACACTTCAAGTGCTTGCACAGTGTCTGCCCCCATGGTTGTGTATTGCAGAACCTAGGCATCCACATTTAGGTGATGTGCTGATTGTACAGATTCTGTGTCCAGGTGCTTGGTGTCTGTAGACAAAGTTGCATCTCTCCTTTCCCACCTAGGCTCCAAATTGAACCTTCAAAAGTTCTTCCTCACACCCTTGAATTGTTTTCCTTGGGTGTTGGATGGGTACATTAAAAAGGGCAGCCTTCCTGCCAAAAAACAAAGTTTTGACTTTTCAGGCCATTTTCTTGGATTTATGTCTTGTAGACGTGGCCTCAGCAAGAGAGCTCCTCAAAATTTTAGGTCTCATGGCATCAATGATCCTAATGATACCACTAACCACTATACATGAGAAAAATTCAGTGGTACTTGAAGAATTGTTGGTTGCAGGTACTAGTACTGGGATTTGTGAAACAGGAGCTGCAGTGGTGGAAGAATCAAATGTCTCTGAATCCAGGACTCCCGTTCTGTTTTCAGATCCCAGTCCAATCTGTCCAGATGGACTGTTCAGATTTGCATGAGGAGCAGTGTCCAAAGGAATTCATGTGTAAGGCTTGTGGTGTCCTCTGGATAAACCAAAGCATACAAGTAAAAGAGTTGTTAGCAGAGATTCATGTCTTAAAAGTTCTTCACCACATATGAAGTCTGACTCCTCTTCTAGTGGTAACAGACAATAAACCATGATATGGTACTTGAACAAGAAAGGGGGTACAAGGCCGCACCCCCTCTGCTGGTCTGTAATGGCCTGGGAACTCACTTTTCAGCATTCTCCGACTCTTCAGGCCATGTGCATTCCATCAGAGCAAAACAGTGGCAGACTAACTAAGCAGATACTGGACAGGCCGTCATGAGTGAAAGCTCCACATAGACACAGAAATGTTCCAGGACTTGATCCAAATGTGGGGAACAACTCAAGTAGATCTGTTTGGCCCCTTTCAAAGTAGACAACTGAAAAAAAAATCTGTTCAGTACATCCTTGCAGCCATATTTGGAAGACGGGTGTTTTGTTATTAAAATAGTTATGAATGTTCCTGCATGCATTTCCATGCTGTCTAATGATTCCCAGGGTATTATAAAGATTTAGAAAGAATTACTAAAGATCATTGTGGTAACCTCCTTTTGGTCCAGGCAAAGTTGGCTCTCCCTTTTAATGGAATTGGCCAAGGGCAGACTGAATCTGCTGTCACCGCATCAAGGGTGAATGGTACACTCCAACTTAAAGCAGTTGAAACTGACAACATGGATGATTCTATTAAGATATATTTTAGGCAGTTCTATGAGAATGTGTAGCAGATATTTAAGGAAGGAAGAAAACCTGCAACTAGAAAATCTTGCATTTACAAGTGGAAGAAGTTTTCTAAGTGGTGCATAGCCAATAACTTGACTTCCTGAAAGGGTTTCAACCTCTGGATTTGAAATGTTTGTGTGAGCTGCTTAGAGATGATTTGTTATAGGTTTCTGTCAAAGTGCATCTTGCAGCCTTCTCAGCTTATCTGCTCGTGGATCCCCCTCTTTAGTTTCTCTTTGTGGCCAAACAGTTTATGAAAGGAGTGTTGCATCTGTGACACCCGTAAAAACAAATTCCTCTTCCCTAGGGAATATCAGCTTTGTTCTTTACCTTTCTTCCATTTGAACTTGCATCTTTGCCTAATTTGTGGTTTGTTGCTTGGAAGACTGTTTTACTCATGATTATGATATCTGCAGGGCGAGTCTCTGAGCTGGAACCTCTTTGTGTGCCAGCCCTGTAATCTTTCACAGAGACAGGGTTGTAACACTAATCCATCATTCATGCTGAAAGTTGTTTCTGAATTTACCTTTTATCAAGCCATCAATCTGCCAGTGTTCTATCCTGATCCAAGAAACAAGGAAGAAAAGATTCTACATACCTTGGATGCATACAAGACAGCACTGGTGCTAACTCAACAAAACAAGGCCATTTAGGAATTCTGAAAAGCTGTTTGCCTCCTGTATGGGGACTAAGAAAGGTCAACCTGTCTCTAAGAAAACTCTTGCACGGTGACTGTCCTCTACTACTTTTCTGTTACTCCCACCAGGGTAAGCCACTTGCAGGCAAGGTCAAGGCCCAGTCACCTAGAGCCTTATCCTCTGATGGCATATTGAAAAGGAGTGGACTGTAGAAGCATTCTAGAGGAACAAGCCTGGTCCTATGTTCATACCTTCACAAAGCAGTATAAATTGGGTTCCTTTTCAAGGTCCAGAGCAAGTGTTGGGAGGACCATTCCCCAGGGGTTCCTGGATCCTTATCCTTCAACCTCCCAGGTAGGTTAAGCTTTGGGAATTTATCCAAACTGCCACTGAGGCAATGAGAATGATGAACATAGTACAGTTGCGCAAGTTGAGTCCTACTTACCTTTAACAGTAGATGTTCGAATTTCTTTAGTGACCTTGTCCCACCCATCATTACCCAGATTGTGCATAGTTGAGGTGGGTTTCAACTTCGCTGATTCTGTTGGTTTTGGTTTTTATATGGTATAGTAATAGGCTGCAAATTTACTCTTAATGGCTTCACGTACTTTCCTCTCCTCCTTTTAGGATGCCAAAAAGCCTGAGCACTTCTTGCAGTAGCTAAAGGCTTCCCTGTCAGTATATGCTCAGCCAATTAGCTGTCACTGGAAGAGAGAGAGGGGTGTCTTACCTTTTGAAAGCTTTTCAGTACTGGGTTACCTTGGCCGATAACCTAAACTGCCACTGAAGAAATGAGGAATTTGAATATCTACTATTGCAGACCTAATGGACTTGCACAACTGTGCTAGGTCTTTAGAACAAAAGGCATAGGTCTAGAAGACATTTGCTTGGAAATATGTCCAGTTAGAGAAAAGTGGTCACTGGAAGTGTTTTTTGGTTGACTGAGAAGCTGTCAGAGAGTATGTTCTGATAGGTGGTTTGCTAACTATATTACAAAAAAATAAAAATAAAAAATGATGCTGTTGTAGCATTGCAGCAAATGTATAGTGATGTCCTTCAGCTCTGACATGATTAAATATAAATCAGGTGCATCATCAAGAAGAGGCTTAAACTTGAGTTTTAATATTTGTTCTGCATGCCGCATTTATTTCACTGATTAAATAGTACAGTATTTTTGGAACTTATTTTATTTATTTTGGTCATTTTTAGGGAAAAGAATTTGAGACTAGGCTAAAAGAGAAGAAACCAGGAGACCTTTCAGATGAGCTCCGGATAGCACTTGGAATGCCTGTTGGACTGGTGAGAATCTTATTTGTTGATGGCTTACCTTTAAAGCTGATTTCAGTAGGTCATGCCGGTATGGGCAAATGCCAGTACCTGAGAGAACACCTATCACTTTTTTAGATGATCAGAGGTCTTTGCAACCATAACATTTTGGTTTATGTATAAAAATTAACTACACATGGTTTTAAATAATTAAGCTACACTAATGTATTAACATATGGCAAAAAATCGCACAAGTTAGAAAAATTACGTTTTACTTTGTTTAAATATGTAAACATTTTTAAAGTTCAGTGGTTAACTACTGTGTTTTTTGGTTATCCCATACTATTTTTCCAGCTAATGTATGTATCACTTTATGATCACAAGTAATTGTAATCTTAACTTTTTGTTGTATGTATGTACATGAATTAACTGCATCCATTTTTACATGATTAAATTGTAGGAAAACCTGTTAACATTTAGTAAAATGCATTTGCAGAAGTTGGCAAAACTTAATTTTGCATTTAAATATGTGTAAACATGAAAGGTTTAGCAATTAAGTGTGCTAATGTATATAGTCCAGATTTTCAGCTGTTTTATACACTTTTAGAAAATTTGTTCCGTCATGCACACCCAAACATACATGACATAGTTAAAGCTCACTTCTATGCTGGTAAACAAATCTAAGTAAGTCAGTAAAATAGACTACAATCGTGTGAAGTCTTCAAGGTAAGGTCTGTAATCTACATGTTTTCCATTCCCCCACCCAAATATGTTTTTTTTTTTTATTGTATTTTTGCACAGAAAAAAAATATTACAATTGCATGTTTTTATGCTACAGTCAAAATCTTGAGGGCCTTACAATACTTGAACTAAAAATGTTACTGCAGTATTTACTTTTATATGGTAGCTTCTCACACCTACCATTGCTCAAAGGAATGTTTCTTTGAGACCATTACTGGTTTCCTGCAAGACTGTAGTACAGCTGGTGAGGTCATAGTTTTCCCACAGGGAAGTAGAACATTGTTTTTTTTGTTTTTTTTTTATCCATATGATTCTCCCCACCCCAAAATCAGTTGTTATTTTCATGCTGGTCTTTGTTCTTTGAAGAGTGGAGAATGATTGCTCTGAGATGTTTTGCTGTACTGACTGCTGCTGGCTGCTTACATTTCAGAAAAGGTGAGCAGCCATTGACGGTGCATAAACTTAAGCATGTTCACAGATACCAGTTTCTTTTAGTAAAATCCTTTTTGTATATAGCATCTGTTATTGGGGAAGTGAATTTGTTTTATACTGCCCACAGATCCCTTATAGGTGTCCTCCTGACAACAGTTGCCTATGATGAGAAAAAAGCATCCTTGGAGCAGACTTGCAGTTCTCTTTCTCCATGAATGCCCTGGTCCAGAGTAAAGGGGATATTGTGGTAAGTGCTAGCTAAACAAAAGATACGGTATAGTAACGTGCCATAGTGTTGAAAGGCATTGCTTGTTACATGTTAGAAAGGGGTTTGTATGCTTTTCAGAAGCGTACAGCCTCAACTTTGGGTGTATTTTAGTATCTTTTTTTTGTTTGTTCAAACAAAACACAGCTGTAGATAAGTTAAACCATAAAGTTCCAAATGTAGCTTTTGTGATACAGATGTTAGTGCAGTGTCCAAGCAGTAAGTGAAATCATCCCTTTACTGTTTCAATTAGACTTGACACCTTAATTTAACAAATATAATTCTAATACTCTCACTTGATGTGCTTTTATTCATATGCTGCAAGTATTCATAAGATATAAGGGAGTTCGCCTCCAGCTGACTCGTACATCCAGCCAGTATCCAAAAGACTTCATGGTACTGTAAGGTACGTGCTATGCCGCACAACATAACGCATATGCCAGCCATAAAGAGATGTCTGGTATATAGCGGATGTCAGCACACACCTACCTCAGAACTTTTCTGCCATCTGTCTGATCGCTTGCTCCAGACATTTGCTTGCCAGAGCTGTTGTGTTCATTTACCAGATTAGTACCCATGGGGGGGGGGGGGGTGTTCTTACAATTCTTGCTGCTCCTTGTTGGGTTCATGTCGGTGTGGAAGACAGTTTCCACATAAAAACACCCACGACATTTGCCTCTTCTGTCTAGGCCTAGACCATGACCATATTGAGTGTTAGAAGTCCTTCGTCCCTGAGACCCTTAGGAGTCGGCTAGCCTCTTTAAAATTATACTTAGAAAACCAGCGCCTAGCACTTGAGATGGATGTGATGTCATGCCGTTTGGATGAGAGTATACCTAAGAAGGACAAAAAATCATGGTCTGAACTTTCAGCTTGCACCCTCTCTTCCGGTAGATTCTCCCAAGACTGGTGTAGGCCATACCGGAGGTGGAGGGTGTACCTTAGGCGAGTACCCCAGTGGAAGCCCCAAAGGAGTCCACAGGCACATCTGCGAGGGAAGGGCAAGTGTGATCTCCAATGGCCCACTTGGTGTGTCATCACCGTGCATGAAGATGTGCCTACCGATTTCATCAAATGCAGACCGAGGTCTGGTCCTTCCACCTTTCATCATATGGAAGCCCTTAAAAAGAAGGTTAAAACTAAGCATGTGTCTCCTGTTACACCGCAGCAGTCCCCGGATTGGTAAGCTTTTTCTTAAAGCCTCTTCAGTTCTTTTATGGCCCTTCGCCAATCTTCTCATCCTGTTCCTCTGCAGCCCTTTTCTCCCTCCACAACTTTCAAAAGGAAAGATCTTGAAACTTCCTCAGAGGATTCCTCTCGTGAGGAGCCCTTGGCTTACTCAACTCAGTTGGCTCCCCCCCAGGGTATGCCTCCCCCAGAGGAGGAATCTAATGGTACAGATTCCCCTGGGGGGGACATTTCTTTTGGAGAGACCATTCTCAAAATGAAAGATTTTTTTCAAGTGGGACTGCTCCCAAGTTTCAGACATTCAAAACGGGTATTATGACCTCTTGCAGATGGATTCCCCATCTCTTTCTGCAATTCTTCCAGTTTTACCTGCTTTTCTGGATGTCTTCTCAGGCTGCCTCCAAATGTCCAGACTCTCAGCCTCCTGCCCCTAAGCGTCCAGACAGGTTCTGTAAGGTACCTGAGGACTCCCAAGTTTCTTTTGAAGGCTCCTGCTGCTGATCCTGCTACCATTTCTGTCTATATGGATAAGGCTTTAAAATTGCCACCTTCCACTTCCTAGTTACCCACTGGTAAGAGTAAGGTCATGGAATGGTTCAGAAAGAAGGTTTACACATCTGCTACTTTTGGCTTTCTGAGCTATTAATTATCAGACGCACATGGCAAAGTACTCCCTGGCCCTTCTGGTAGATTCAGGGGAAATGTTTGGCAGATATTCCAGATTCCCCGCAAAGTCTAAATTAGCAGGTATTCTTAATTCTTCGGCACAAGTGACCAGACACTCTATCAGTTGCAGTTATGCTGCTGATGCCTCTGCTAGGGCAGTTGCCACTGGATCGGTTCTTTGTAGATGTTCTTGGGTTAGGCTACAGCCTCTGCCTGAAGACTTCAAGGCAAAATTGCTAGATGCTCCCTTGGGTAACAAAGCTTTGTTTGATAGTTCAGCAGCAGAGTTCTTTAGATCCCTTCAAGAGAAAGGAAAAAAGTTACAGGACCTTAAACATATTCTAGTTTCTCTAGTCGCACGTTTTCAAAGAAATTACCCGGTTAAGACTTTTGTTAGGAAGCCACCCCTGTCTTCTAAAGGTAAGAGGGGACACAGAAAACCAGACTCTTCAAGGACTGTTTCTTCCCACCACTCCCCCCTACTCCTAAACCAGTCCTTTTAATCCTAACCAAAGCCAGGTAGTCTGTGACTAACAGCCACTATTCAAAAGTGTCCCCTGCGCGTAAGGAGCTGCCCGGCTCTACGTGAATCAACAACAAGGAAATAAGCCAGCAGCAAGTAGACTGTGATAAAGCAAAAAGTAGTTTAATAAAAACTACTAAAACAGCATTGTAGCATCCTAACACAAACCGGTTTCGGCCTGGGTTTTGAACCTAGCCTTCTTCAGTGTACAGCAAGGAGGCTTGTCAAAATTGCTGAATTTAAACAAGTAAAGCCATCCTGATTGGTTAAACAATAAACATGTGCTGATAAATAATCAGCAAAAATTAATACATTCAAATACATTTAGGACCAAAACACTTTCAATTATTCAAAAAATAACTATATATATATATATATATATATGTATATATATTTTGTTATATATATTTTTTATATTTATTAAACACCAAATGTACAACAAGGATATATCCTATATAAAGATGTTTATTTATAAACATTCATTTAACCCTGGATTAAATAATGCACCCAATTTGGTTATCCATTTCTTTTCTTTTAAATCAAGTTTTTTATGCCAACCGCTCTTATTGGTTCTATCACCAATAATTTTATCAATGATAGTAAAATGAAATTGTGCAGTACCATGTGTAAGAGTATGTTTGTATAGTGCATTGGATGTTTTTTTGCATCTGATGTCACTAAGGTGTTCGAGACACGTAATCTGACTGGTCAAGATGTCTGCCCAACATAGAATGAGTGGCAGGTACAACATGCCAAATAAATGGCCCAGTCCATTTACAATTGGCAAAATGTAATATCAAAAACTGTGTTGGTATTCCTACTAGTGAACTCTTTGATTTTCAACATGTGCTTACAATTGACACAGTGGCCACATGGAAAGGAACCAATCAACTTGTCCCCCAAAATAGTAGTTTGATACACCTGGGGTAAAGTGGATTCAAAATGGTGTTTGTAATGGTTGAAATGACCTGCCAAATTCTTGCCTTTTCGAAAAGAAAATAAACATTTGTCAGGAATAATGGTTTGATTCTAACATCAGCTTCCAGTATATTCCAGTTGTCCCTGATAGTCTTAATGAAGTTGTTAGTATTTCTACCAAATGTGGTAGTAAATCTTAATGTATTTGACTTGATGGGCTTCTTTTTGTATGTCAACAGATTAGATCTGTGTAGACCAGAGGCATAATTCTGAGCCATAGTCACATATCCTGAATTATAGCCCCTGTCCATAAATCTATTGTGCAAATCCTGAGCATGATTGACAAAAGTATTGTTGTCAGAACAGTTTATTCTGATGAATTGTGATTTGGGAATGTTCTTTTGTGTTTTGGATGAAAGCTGGATCGTGGAGAATGGTATTATACTGAGGGAATTTTCTATAAATTTCAGTTGTTAAAGTATTATCATTGTTTCTGGTTACCAAAACATCCAAAAATGTAATCGATTTTTGGTCATAGGTAATTGTAAATTGTATTCCCCATTTATTATCATTCAGATATTCCATGAATTCCTGGAGATATGAAACATCCGATTTCCACACCATCCAGCAATCATCCAAATATCTTCGCCAGATATCAATTTCAGGCAAAAACAAATTATGAGTGTCGTCATAAATCATAATTTGTTCGATATACGCCATAAACAGATCAGCATATATGGGGCCAAAAGATGCCCCCATAGCTGTACCTCTGATCTGTAGGTAACATTCCTGGTTGTAGAAAAAAACATTTTTGGTCAAAACATGCTCAGTCAAATTTAACAAAAGCGTATTGAATCCTGGTTGATATATATTGGATTTATTCAGCCAAAATTCAATTGCATCAAGTCCAGCCCAATGTGGAATGTTAGTGTATAGTGAACATACGTCCAAGGTACAGAGCCACCAATCTGAATCTAACTGCATATCATTTACAATACTCAAAAATTGAGTAGTGTCTTGTATTCGTGATCTAACATATATCAATAGAGGCTTTAAGTGTATTGTTAGAAATTCAGAAAGAGGTTCAGTAATAAACCCCATACCTGACACAATGGGCCTACCTGGTGGATGTAGAAGATCCTTATGTATTTTCGGTAGAAAGTAAATGTATTGTCTAGTAGGATCAGTAATAGTTAAATGATAAAGTGTTTTTTTAGTGATAATGCCATTGTCAACAGCAGAATTCAGAAAATCATCAATATCCTTTTTAAATACTAAGGTAGGGTCCAGTGGCATTTTTGTATAATATTTAGCATCATTAAGTTGTTTGTGTGCTTCAATATCATAATAGCTCCAGTCTAACACTACCACTGCCCCTCCTTTATCTGCGTTGATGATTACCAAATCTTTATTACGTACAAGTTCCTCTAGACAAGATTTTTCACCATCAGTCATGTTATTGGACATAGGTATATCATGACTATGCTAAAATGTAGCTCATTAAGTACACTCCGCAAAAAAAGGTTAACAGTTGGATGCATAGGAGGAGTAAACTGTGAAGGAATGAAAGATAGGCCCTCCTCCTCCCTCTGTCAGTATCTGTACCAGACGAGGTCTCAAAATCAGTAGTCTACTGATTTTGAGACCTCGTCTGGTACAGATACTGACACACAGTCCACCATTGATTCCCCCACCCCCAAACGTAAAAACTATGTATCCCCTTTAGGGAACACAGAGGGAGGAGGAGGGGGGGCAGGAAGCATAGAAAAAGTCACCAGTCTTCAGAATTTGATGGAGATATTGACAAAAAAGTAAACAATGTATGTAACATATCTAGTACTACACTAACAGCTGAACAGATATCTTTATTAAATAAAGGCCTATCTTTCATTCCTGGCTTTTTTGTTCCAGAAGATTTATTTACTAATGATTTATTTGCATTTTGTAGACTCATTAACCTCAAACTATTTTTTCAGGACCGAGATGATCCAGAACCTTCACAAATGGAATCTTTCAAATATCATACTTCACAGTTTACTCCTCCTATGCATCCAACTGTTAACCTTTTGTGTACTTAATGAGCTACATTTTCAGCATAGTCATGATATACCTATGTCCAATAACATGACTGATGGTGAAAAATCTTGTCTAGAGGAACTAATAAAGATTTGGTAATCATCAACGCAGATAAAGGAGGGGCAGTGGTAGTGTTAGACGGGAGCTATTATGATATTGAAGCACACAAACAACTTAATGATGCTAAATATTATACAAAAAAATGCCACTGGACCCTACCTTAGTATTTAAAAAGGATATTGATGATTTTGTGAATTCTGCTGTTGACAATGGCATTATCACTAAAAAAACACTTTATCATTTAACTATTACTGATCCTACTAGACAATACATTTACTTTCTACCGAAAATACATAAGGATCTTCTACATCCACCAGGTAGGCCCATTGTGTCAGGTATGGGGTTTATTACTGAACCTCTTTCTGAATTTCTAACAATACACTTAAAGCCTCTATTGATATATGTTAGATCATGAATACAAGACACTACTCAATTTTTGAGTATTGTAAATGATATGCAGTTAGATTCAGATTGGTGGCTCTGTACCTTGGACGTATGTTCACTATACACTAACATTCCACATTGGGCTGGACTTGATGCAATTGAATTTTGGCTGAATAAATCCAATATATATCAACCAGGATTCAATACGCTTTTGTTAAATTTGACTGAGCATGTTTTGACCAAAAATGTTTTTTTCTACAACCAGGAATGTTACCTACAGATCAGAGGTACAGCTATGGGGGCATCTTTTGCCCCCATATATGCTGATCTGTTTATGGCGTATATCGAACAAATTATGATCTATGACGACACTCATAATTTGTTTTTGCCTGAAATTGATATCTGGCGAAGATATTTGGATGATTGCTGGATGGTGTGGAAATCGGATGTTTCATATCTCCAGGAATTCATGGAATATCTGAATGATAATAAATGGGGAATACAATTTACAATTACCTATGACCAAAAATCGATTACATTTTTGGATGTTTTGGTAACCAGAAACAATGATAATACTTTAACAACTGAAATTTATAGAAAATTCCCTCAGTATAATACCATTCTCCACGCATCCAGCTTTCATCCAAAACACATCGCAAAGAACATTCCCAAATCACAATGGGCGTAACTGTTCTGACAACAATACTTTTGTCAATCATGCTCAGGATTTGCACAATAGATTTATGGACAGGGGCTATAATTCAGGATATGTGACTATGGCTCAGAATTATGCCTCTGGTCTACACAGATCTAATCTGTTGACATACAAAAAGAAGCCCATCAAGTCAAATACTTAAGATTTACTACCACATTTGGTAGAAATACTAACAACTTCATTAAGACTATCAGGGACAACTGGAATATACTGGAAGCTGATGTTAGAATCAAAACCATTATTCCTGACAAATGTTTATTTTCTTTTCGAAAGGCAAGAATTTGGCAGGTCATTTCAACCATTACAAACACCATTTTGAATCCACTTTACCCCAGGTGTATCAAACTACTATTTTGGGGGACAAGTTGATTGGTTCCTTTCCATGTGGCCACTGTGTCAATTGTAAGCACATGTTGAAAATCAAAGAGTTCACTAGTAGGAATACCAACACAGTTTTTGATATTACATTTTTTGCCAATTGTAATACGGACTGGGCCATTTATTTGGCATGTTGTACCTGCCACTCATTCTATGTTGGGCAGACATCTCGACCAGTCAGATTACGTGTCTCGGAACACCTTAGTGACATCAGATGCAAAAAAACATCCAATGCACTATACAAACATACTCTTACACATGGTACTGCACAATTTCATTTTACTATCATTGATAAAATTATTGGTGATAGAACCAATAAGAGCGGTTGGCATAAAAAACTTGATTTAAAAGAAAAGAAATGGATAACCAAATTGGGTGCATTATTTAATCCAGGGTTAAATGAATGTTTATAAATAAACATCTTTATATAGGATATATCCTTGTTGTACATTTGGTGTTTAATAAATATAAAAAATATATATAACAAAATATATATACATATATATATATATATATATATATATATATATATATATATATATATATATATAGTTATTTTTTGAATAATTGAAAGTGTTTTGGTCCTAAATGTATTTGAATGTATTAATTTTTGCTGATTATTTATCAGCACATGTTTATTGTTTAACCAATCAGGATGGCTTTACTTGTTTAAATTCAGCAATTTTGACAAGCCTCCTTGCTGTACACTGAAGAAGGCTAGGTTCAAAACCCAGGCCGAAACCGGTTTGTGTTAGGATGCTACAATGCTGTTTTAGTAGTTTTTATTAAACTACGTTTTGCTTTATCACAGTCTACTTGCTGCTGGCTTATTTCCTTGTTGTAACAGCCACTATTGCCATGCACTCTCCTGTCTCTTCGTCTAAGCCTATCTCTTGCTGCTTGGAAGCTGATTACTCAGGACTCTTGGCTCCTTTCCTTAAACAGACAGGGTATTTCATGGTTTGGGAAAAATTCCCCCTCATTTAGAGGGATCCACTATCCCTATGCTACCCTTAGCAAGACTACGCGTGAGGAAACTGCAGTGATACCTAAGAACTGTGTGGATCCAGCACCTACATCCTTTAGAGTTCCTAATGTCACTGCTTCCTTGTATCAAAAGGGATCTGGAATGGTGAATCCTGCAGATAGATAAACATCCTGGCCTACTTCTACAACCCTCACTTCCTTCCCAAGAGTTATTCAGAGATGCTTCAGACACTGGTTGGGAGGAGAACTCTTCGAACCTGGAAGATCAGAGACGTTTTTGTCTCCCAGTCACAGAAACACATAAATGTAAAGGAGATGAGGGCACTGATTTACACCCTGCTAATCTTCAAAAGCAACCTTGTTCCAGGTGTACTGAGGTGGTTCACAGACACCAGCACAGCTCTTTGGTACATCAACAAGCCGGGGAGGACGAAGTCTTAGATTTTATGCAGACTAGCCCTATTTACCTGGGAAGTAGCATTATAAAGCCAATTTTCCCTTCAGGCAGTTTACCTCCACTCAGCCCAGAACACAGTAGCAGACTCCTTAAGCAGGCCCATGATACAATCCTATGAGTGGATGTTGCACAGGGATGTGTTTCTGGATCTAATCCATCACTGGGGTATGCCTCAATGAGATCTCTTTGCCTCCCCCATGAACAGACAAATTCCACATTTTATGCAAGGATACTACATCCCCTGGTGTGGAAGGTGGAGACACTTTTTCTTGGAAGGGGATGTTTCTGTATGCATTCCCCCCTTGCCTCTTTTACAAAAAGTCCTACTGAAGATTCAGCAGGATCAAACCAAAATCTTGTTGGTGATTCCCTTTTGGCAAAGACAGCACTGGTTCCCCCTTCTCCTGTATCTAGCCAGGAATAATCACAAGTTACGCCACAGGATGTATCTACTCATACAGGATAATGGAATTCTAGTACATCACCAGCTGTCAGCCCTGAACTTAACCTTATAGGTCTTAGGGTTTTAATCCCTTAAGACACCTTTTTTAAGAGGATGTGCTACAAGTTCTACTGGAGGCCAGAAAACCTGCAACTAGGAAATCCTACATTTCCAGATGGAAAAGTTTTTCCATCTGGTGTTACAAAAAGGACCTACAACCACTGTCAGTTGATGTTTGGTGATCTTGTCCTAGCTGTGTGAATTGAGGAGGGCTGGGTTGTCTTACTTTTTGGTGAAGGCTCACCTTTCAGCCATCTCTGCTTGTCTGCCTGTGTTTCCACCTTTGGCCTCTAGGTTAGAAGTAAAACTGTTAAAAGAGTCATTCATATCAGACCACCAAGGAGACCAGTACCTCCTCCTTGGGATCTCAGTTTTGTGCTAGAGAAGCGTACACTGGGACCTTTTGAACCAGCAAGCATTTTTTCCCTGCAGCGTTGCACATTGAAAACTGTTTTGTTAGTGGCTATTCTCTTTGCTAGAACGGTTTCAGAGTTGCAGGCTCTGATGTCCAACCTTCCTTCACTGACTTTCATAGAGATAGGGTCTCCCCTGTGCACTAACCCTTCCCTTATGTCCAGAGTGGATAATGAGTTTTCCCCGAGTCAGGCTATTAACCTTCCTACCTTTTTGCCTTCTCCTCAGTGTCTTGGTGAGAGAATCTTGCACACTTTGGATGTGTATAGACAACTCAGATACTGCCTTGACAAAACCAAGCTTGTAAGTAAGACTTGACCGCCTGTTTGTCGCTTACCACCCAAGCACTCTGGGTCAATCAGTTTCCGAGCAAACTATTTCCAATTGGATTTCTAAAGCAGTTTCCTTTTGCTATTTGTCTAACGGTAAGACACTTATTTCCCCAGTTAAGGCTAACTCTACTTGAGCAGTCTCTTCCTCTGGGGCATTTTTTAAAGGTTTGGGCATTGGCTCTATATTGGAGGTAGCTATATGGTCCTGTGTCCATACTTTCACAAAACACTACAAGCTCAACACCATCTCCAAGTCCAGAGTGGGGTTTGCAAGAGCAATCCTACATGGATTTGTAGAAAAAGCATAGGTTCATCCTCCTCCCAACCTGCCCCAAGCTGAGTATGAATACTGCAGCATATGAATAGAAGGAACATAGTTAGTTGTGTAAGATATTACCATAACCATAGATATCCTTCTCTTCTATATGCTGCAGTATTACTTGCCCTCCCTGCCTTCCCCCTGATGCTTGCCTAGTCCTTCCTGAATATGCTTCTCAACTAGGATCTCCGGCTGGTGCTGGATGGCATACAGTTCTGAGTTAGGTGCGTGCTGATGTCTGCTTTATACTCAGTGTCTCTTTTTGGCTGACATATGCATTATGCTTTGTGGCGTAGCACATACCTTGCAGTAGCATGAAGTCTTTTGAATACTGGCCGGACGTATGAGTCAGCCAGAGGCGGGACTCCCTTATGTTATGAATACTGCAGCATATAGAAGAGAAGGGCATCTGTGGTTATGGTAAGATCTTAAACAACTATTCTTTCCCTTCCATGTATCTAGACTCCCCTGTGAATGGCAAAATCACCCTAAAATGCAAACATCCATATGCCATGATGTTATACTAATCCCCCTTGAATTACTCACTGCACTTATATCATTACAGCTATCCCATTTCCAGTGGGGAAATTTACTGGTGAGATGTTTCATCAGTTTATGCTGCATACTTTTCAAGTCCTCCATTAATTAAAATTATAGCCTCAATACCAGGCTCCCCGTTTGTTTTCCAATTTTTAGTTATTTTCTTTGCTATTCTCATTGAGTGCTACAAGTGCCCTTTTTGTCTCAATAAAACTCGAACGTGGAGTCTCCCAAATTTTCTCGATACTATAGACATAGTGCTTGATTGCCACTATTTTAAAATGTGTAAAACTAAAATTGAAAAAAATTGGTCAGGACATCAGTGGTTATATATTTTTTTTCAAATAACATTTTGAAACCTTGATGTCTGCTCTGTCTGACTCCAACCTGTGGAACTTCAAATCCAACAGTGATTTGACACAGACCAATTCACAGAAGTCTGTAGCTCATTTGGCACTACCTCCCCTACCCATAACTCTCTGCTCCTCCATCAACTCCCCAGATCTAGTTTGCTGCAGTTTGTGTCTACAATTTTGCCTTGGCTCAGCTCTTTTTCTAGAAGTTAGCATAGTATTTTGGTAAGCTTTTATTGTTCCTTTACCGTCAGTTAGTGATCCCTTTTGTTCTTTTTTCGTTCCAGCCTAGCTAGGTAGATAGTGGTGTAGTCCATTTCCACCCTTTTGTCTGACTATCATGAGTGTGTTGTGGTTGTTTTGTTCTGCAGTTTAGGTAGTTTTAGAGAAGATGGATAAGAGTTTCAAGAAGCACATTTCTTGCAAGCACAAGTTGCCTTTCCAGGACGCACACTTAATGTGTCTGTCGGGGTCTGGTGTATCTGGATTCCAGATGCTCTACTTGAGAGTTTTGGCAGTAGAACCATTAATGAGCGTAAGGCTAAATTAGCTTTGAAAGGGCTTCTATCCTTAGGCTGTCCTACATCTGCTTCTGTTTCTGAGGTGATTTCTCCCCCAAATCCCAAGAAGCCCTGACGGCAAGAATGCAGACATGCCAAAGGGGTGCGTAAGAGGTGTAGTCTTTGGCTTCTACTTCTGGACCTGCTCCCCCATGCTCTCACCAAATCTGAAGGTTCCCTGACTTTTGGGTTCCCTGGTTGGCCCGGTGCCAACATTGGCCCCGACTTCTCAAAGCCAGTCAGCCTTCATTGCCCAAATCCAGTAAGCCCAGCAAGATCTCTTCTTCTGCTTCAAGCATCCCAAGCTCCTTAACGAAAGAGGAACCTTCAGGTAGGACAGATTTCTTTCTAGTTTTTTCCGTGCACCCTACCTTACAGTTGCTCGAGTCTTCACTGTCTGCAAATTAGTTCAGGGCCTCCCTGGCTCAGATTTCAGCTTGCAGGATCATCTTCTCACAGAACTTCAAAGTCCTCCTTGGTGGCTTTTTTGAAGTCATTGGGCAGCATCAAAACCTGTGATCTGGAGCTGCTGATGAGGTCCTTTTTGCAGGTGCAGATGCAATAATTCCTTATCCCCTCTGGTCTGGGTCTGATAACAGGACCTTCAGTTCCATCCTTTGTCTTCTTCCCTGGGTCCCTTCGGATCTGAGGTCTTCAGGGCAGGCTGAATTTTCATCCTTTGGGTTAGATCTGGCAACTTGGCTGTCTTCAACTTCGTCCCTTTCCTTTGTAGCCATGACCCAGTCTTGTTTGGGACCTTGGATCCAAGGCATCAGGGCTGGAGTTTCTGGGTTGGGGTTGATGGTTCCTGCTCAGGATAGTTGGTTCTGCTTGGGGCTTCAGCTTTGGACAGCTGTGTGCCTATCTCACTGTCTCTGGCTGAGGAGTGTCTCCCTGAGGTTCAGGGGTCTCTTTCGTGCCCTCAGGTTCCAGGACCCTTGGAACCTAGAGACCAGCCCCCTTCTCTGCTTTCAACATTGTAGAGAGGAGTTCTCTTGGGGAGAGGAGGAGGATTGGAGTTCTCTTGCTGGTACTCCTCCCTCTTTTATAGTGCCTATGACCAGCCATCTAGTCTGCTTCTGGACAGCCTTCATCAGTGAGGCTCCAGCCTGCCCCCGTGGCGGGGCTTCCCAACTCCTTCCCCTTCCTCCAAAGCTGTCAGAACAGAAGGTTTTGTGGCAAAGAAAGTGCAAGAAGAAACACATGGATTCCCCGGAGGAGTTTCTGACTGAAAATATTGACCTCTAGGAAGGAGAGGTTTCCCCCAAGTGTCTGTGGTGATGCCTGTTTTGGCACTTTATTGGAGCTCCTTCACCAGCAAGGAGGCAGGACCACTTGAAGCACACTCTGAGGAGGAGTCAGTATTTCTGGAGACCTTTGGTGTGTAGTCCCAGCCATGCCTTGGGTGGCTTCCCATCTGAATGCACTTGCAGACCTGGTATCATGGAGTGCTTGGAAGGGACCCGACACAGTGGTGCCTATCCCTAAAAAGCCGGTTAAATTTCTTACCCCCACCCCCGACAAGCTTCATTGCAGCAAGGGTCCAGCCTTCAATGTATTTGTGGTTGCAGCAGCCACTAAGAAAAGAGATTTCTGAGGAGAGCTCCTCAATTCACCTCCCACACAGGGAGTCTTGGGCGCTAGATCAGTTAGGGAAGCGTTCCTATGCCTCAGCTACTTTCGCAATAAGAGCACTTAGTTATCTCAGTTGACAAAGCTTCAACAGGACCTGGTGTCTGAAGTGTCAAGTTATACCATTAAGGAATATCAGTCTACAGATACACAGAGTTGTCCACCCTTGTTTCCATTGCAAGTGTTTCAGTGAGACTTCTTGAACACAGCCATTGGGGCATCTTGAGCAGCAGGCTCCAGATTTGCCATGTGGCACTTGCGCTTAGATTCAGTTGTGTAGCTTTGCGGACTGTTTCAAGGCGTCCGTCAGTAACCCTTTTGATGGGTCCTCTTTGTTTGTGCTAAAGGTCAAAGATACTTTGACAAGAAGTGGACAAGACAGGAAGATGCTGTTTGCTGTCTGAGTACTTTTTTCTAACCCCCTCGGACCTTTTTCTTGGGATCAGAGAGAGGGGGTAATCCTCTGTTTTTCAGAAAATAAGAGTTCTCTTCCCTGGATGCTCCTACATAAGGTTTCTCCTGAGGGCAGGCGAAATCCTAATGAACACCACATGCAGGGGATGGACTGTCTGCAGAATCAGGGCTTTCATGAGGCTTTTTCTGGCAGGTCATTTCAGTGATCCTGAAGGGTTGCCTGGCTGCTGTTCCTCTAGAGGCAGTCAGGGGTTGTCTAGCTTTCCACCCAGAAGCTTGGGAGGTTATCACCTCAAACGCTTAAGGCTGAGAATCTTATCCAGAGGATATTACATTCCCTTTTTAGAAGTTTGCAATTGTCACCCAAAACATTTCCCAGATGTTTCACGCCATCAGACCTTGCACAGTGGCAGTGATTCAAAAATTGCTTTTAAACTGAGTCATTCAGGAGGTCTCTTTAGATGAAAAAGGATCCAGAGAATATTCCAGGATGTCCTTCTGTTCCAGTATTCACTACTGGTTTTACCCTTCCTCCCATCAGCTTGTTCAACCAGGTTTCCAAAGCTTTTCCAGTCCCTGTTTATTGGACGTCTGACGTGTTGGCTGGTACGTGGGCCATAAAAGTGACGTCAGCGCACACCAGTCCTCAGAACTTTTCAGCTACCAGCCGTGCGCCAGGTGTTCATGATACTCGCTGACATAGATCAGTTTCACATTAAGATAAATATCCCGTTGAGGATTTTCTTCAGTCCTTTTGCATGTACTATAGTCTGTTAATGTCTGGTAAGATCAAGTGCAACTGTGGTCACCAGATTCCCCACAAAGACCCCCATGACCAGTGTCTTTTTTGTTTGGGTAGGGATCACAATTATAAAAACTGCACCATTTGTAAGTTGTTTGTCCCCAAGACCCTTCGTCCACCGACTTCAGGCCCTTGACTTATACCTTGAAAACCAGAACCTTAGGCAGATCACTCTCTGAATGGAAGCTGCTTCCGCCCCATCCAAACCACCCAGGAAGAGGGCCAAGCCCGCAAGGCTGTCCACTTCTACCGTACCTCCCTCTGCCAATTCTCAGCCTGTAGCCACCGTTAGCTTGGCCGAGGAATCAGCGTCCGGCCTATCAGATAAAGTGGGTACCTACCAGGAGGCCGCAAAATCCAGAGTGGACAACATGTCCGGGGAGGGTATCCTAGAACCTGATTCAGATGCCATGGAGGAACCAGCTTCTGAGATGGGCGCTTCGTATCAGGCCTCTGTTTTCCTTCTACTACTTCAAGGCCGACTGCCAGCCAGACACCAGTTAGGCCTACAAAGAAAAAATGGAAAGCGAGGCATATTGCTTCAACCTCAGAGGCCTTGCCAGACAGGCGGGCCTTCAGTCAGAGTCTCTACAACGCCTTCCTTGCCCTTAGGCCTACGCCAGACCTCCGTCATGTTGCTCCACCTCTTCTTAGTCCCAGGCCTATTCAGCCAGAGAATACTCTTAGCCAACCTGCAGAAGAGGAAATGTATGACTCCTCAGAGGCTCCTCGTCCTACTCTCCACAGATTTCTTTCCCTCTGGGGTATGGATCCCCAGAAGAAGCCTCTGCTGAACCTGATTCCCCTGTGGAAGACCTTACCTTCAGGGACACTGTAAATCTTATAAGGGAACATTTTAAATGGAATTGCTCAGACATGTCTGAGCAACAGAAAATATTCTGTGACTTGATCCAGAGGGAATCTCCTAACCCGTCTCCGATTCCTCCTCTCCAGCCAGCCTTCCTGGATGCTTTTGCAGGAGCATGCCTAAACCCTGATTCCTAGCCACCTGCCCCTAGAAGGGCAGACCAGTTGTGTAGGGTACCCGATGCATCAAATTCCTTTTCAAATGCCCACCAGCTAACCCAGCAACCATTTCTGTTGCCACTGATAGGGCTACCAAACTTCTCCCTACTACCACTGTCCTGCCTGCAGATAAAGACAGGAAGGCAATGGAGAGGTGGGGGAAGAAGATATACACTTTGGCTACTCTAGCTTTTAGGGCTACACATTGCCAAATACTCCTTGGCCTTACTGGACAAAGGTACAAAAGAACTTACTGAGATCCTTGACTGCTTTGCAAAGGCATCCGTCTTTCTTGCTTGGGCTCATCTCCCAAGTCAATAAACATTCTCTAAGGTGTGTATATGATGCAGCGGAGGCCTCTGCCAGGTCAGCTGCATCTGCCTCTGTGTTGAAGAGATATTCTTGGCTGCGTCTTCAGCCTTTACCAGATGACTTTAAAGCCAAAGTCTTGGATGCTCCTTTGGATCACACTGCCCTTTTTGGTCCAAGGTAGCAGATCTCTTTGTCACTTCACCAAAAGGGAAAGAGCTCCAAGATCTAAACAGTCTTCTCTCCAATCCCAAATTTTCAGAGGAACTACCCAGCCAAAAGACAATTTATTAGGAAGTCTTCTAGACCCACTGTCCCCTCCACAGGAGACAGACTACTGAGCCTAGGACACCTCAGGCCTCTGCCCAGAGACCTCCCTTTCCAAAAAGGGCAGGCAACATTTGACTGCCTGCCTCCTTTTCTACCCCCCTTTTCCCACCATACCTCTATCCTGCCGTCTCTCTCACTGCCTCCCTGCATGGGGCCTTAGTGACATCCGACAAATGGGTTTTGTCTATCCTGAAGGAGGGTTACTTCATGATAGACTAAACACATTTGTCGGATGAAAGAGGTTCATAGGTTCATAGGTTCATACTAGGCTATCTGCCCGAGGGCATTTACAAGCCTAGCCCATAGTTTTGTGGCTTACGCCACCCCTTTAGTATGGGGAACTATACCCATTATTTTGCTGTGCCTCTGTTGAGCAGTGACACTGAGGTAATCCCTGGGGTATATCTGCGATCTCCCATCCATTGGTCAAGATTTCTCTTGAACAAGGCCAGCGAGGTGCTCTGCCTCACATATTCGGGATTTTATTCCACAGCATAGGAGTCTTTGGGTGATGAATCTATCCCTCCAGCACGTCCTATTAATAGCCGTGTCGAGGTTTAAGTCTCCGCCCTTGTGGCTCTGACGGATCTAGATTTTTTTGAGGTGAAGCATATTAATCAAATCTGGGTTTGACATGGCCTTGTATGTTAGGCAAAGGTCACCTCTGAGCAAGCGGTAAGCGACTGAATAGAGCTGGAGTTCTTTCAGTCGGGCAGCATAGGACAGATGTTTGAGACCCTTTATCCTTTTGGTGAGGAACTTTGTGGCCTCTCCAGCTGCTGCAAGTGTCGGGTCAGATACATTCCGAATGGGGCATTGTACTCAATCATTGGTCTGATGAGTGATGAGTATAGGGAGACTATGACCTCCCTTGATCTAGATGAGAATCCTTTCATGATAAGGTGGGCAATGTCGAAGGTCTTCCTAACTACTTTAGCTACATGGGTGTCGAATGACAGACTACTATCAACCTGGGTCCCCAGGTCCCTGATAACAACTTCTGTGCTCAGTGGATTGCCACCTATTTGGTAGCTAGGGGTAACCTTGTTTTTCCCGAAGGGTATGACTATGCATTTTTTGGCATTTAACTTTAGGCCATGGCTCTGGCACCAGTTATCCGTTTCTGTGAGACCCTTCTGAAGGATATCTGTGTCAGATGTGTTTTCTACTATGGCCCAGTTTGCAGTCATCTGCAAACTTTGTCAGCCATAACCCTCCTGTGTTTGCTTGTACTTGGAAAAGTAGATGCCAAACAAGAGTGGGCCCAGGACTGAGCCCTGTGGTACACCACTTGTGACAGGCTTTGAGTCTGACATGGCGCCAGCAACTCTGACCCTGTGGGTTCTGTCACTCAGCCAGTTTGCAACCCATCTTGTGATGTATGGGTTAACATTTAAGCTGATGAGTTTTTCAATGATACCCGAGTGGGGTATTGTATCGAAGGCCTTCGCCAGATCGAGGTAGGCTGTATGGACTGCCTTTCCCTCATCAATGGCTTTGGTGACTGTTTTGAAAAAGTCAACCAAGTTTAGAAGGCATGATCTGCCTTTGACAAAGCCAAACTGGGATGGATCCAAAGTCTGCAAATTCCCTATGTCTTTATTTATGAGGTCCATTATGATCCTCTCCATGGCTTTGCAGATAAGGCTTGTCAAGCTAATGGGCGGTAATTTACAGGGTCGGTGGAGGCACCGCCTTTGTGAAGTGGGACCACAGTTGCAGTGCGCCACTCCTGGAGTGCGTATCCAGAGGTAAGACTATGATTAAACAGCTGTCCTAGCTGTGGGTTTAATTCCTCGTTGAGTTCGTGGAGCACACAGCCGGGGACACCATCAGGTCCCATGGATGCTGTGTTTTTGCTTTGGAGAGAGCAGTTCTCACTTGGGCGTTGGAGATGTTTGGGGGCTGCAATCGCTTGGTATAGATATCTCTCCTTTTGGGGGAGGGGAGAAGTTTGCACTGAACCTGTCAGCCAGTATGTTGGCAATGTCTGTAGGATCAGTAATCTTCACATCATTTTGAACTAGTTCTGAGCATATCTGGGAGTTTCCTCCCAGGTTTCTAACATAGCTAAAGAAGGCCTTATGATTGTCTTTTGAGTCTTTAGCTATTTTTCTCTCAAAATTTGCTTTGGATGATTTTATGAGAGCTCTTAGTTTTTACTTATAGTGATCAAGGGTGTCTTACCTTTTAAGGATTTTGCTCTATCTTGTAGTAGCTTCCTCCTTTTGTTGTAGAGTTTGTTTATGGCTGGGGTCCACCAGAGTGGACGCTTGCCTTTGGTACAAAGAGTCTTTGTTTTGCTTGGGATTGCCTTATCCATGCAGTCCTGCAGGTGCTGGTAGAAGGCATTTGTAAGTGATTCAGCGGCTTGAGTACTGTTTTCCATGGCTCGGGGCCTTAAAGGAGACCACACTAGTCTTTAGAAGTGTGAAGTTGGCTTTTGAGAAGTTCTTTACTCTGGTCTTTTTTATTTCAGGTGGGGGTGGGATGAGGACCTCCAGCGAGATTAGTTTGTGATCTGATCTCACCAGTGAGGGGAATACTTCCGGTGTTGAACTTTGTGCTCCCATGTTCGTGATGATGAGATCAAGTATGTTTTCTCCTCTTGTGGGGATGGTGACTAGTTGTTCCATGGCATTTGAGTTTATGAATTCCAGGAACTTTTGGGCTAGGGTGTTTGGGCTTGAGTAGTGTTCCCAGTCTATATTAGGGTAATTGAAGTCACCTAGTATGATGGTGTTTGGTGATACATTTATCCCTCTAGTGTTTTCAGGAAGGCCATGTGAGGTTCCTGAGTTTGTGAGGGTGGCCTGTAACATGCTACAATTTGCAGAGCAGTCTTGCCTATGGTTAATTGCACCTGGATGGTCTCCGATGCATCGTGCGTTGCCACCAGTCTTGAGGTGTGGGTGTCTTTGATGAATATGGATACCCCCTCCTTTCTTGGTATTGTCCGGATTTTGGGGCGGAACGCATGATAAGAGGTAAAACCTGATAGTGCTGGGGTGCTCTCAGGAGCCTTGAACCAGGTTTCTGTCACTGCACAGACATTGATGTTCTCCATACTGAGAAGGGCCTCGAGTCGTGCATTTTGAGATTTAGACTTCTGGCATTGAGCAGCATTACCCTTAGTTTTTTCCTTTTTGTGTTCTAGGGTGGTAGGTTTAGAATTTGAGCCTTGCCTAAAAAGGCACTATGGGGTGGCAAGAGCCTTTGCCAATATCCGAATCCCAGGGTGACAGGTGCAAGCCGTCCCTTGCAGCAGCGTGGCTTGTCCAGCATGTCATCCCAGGCAGACAGACATTGGATCCCCTTTGAATGACACCAGAGTTTAAGCCAATTGTTAAAGCTGATCATCTTATCTCTGTATTGTGGCATCATTCTTGGTGAAGGTAGGATACTGCTCAAGGTCAGGGTCATACCTGCCTGGGCTACATAATCAGAGAGCTCCTCAATGTCTCTTTTCATGTAGTCCAAGGAGGTACGTCTCAGGTCGTTTACACCAGCGTGGACAATGACTGAGTCGTATTTGTACCTGCTGTACCTCCCTCTGCCAATTCTCAGCCTGTAGCCACCGTTAGCTTGGCCGAGGAATCAGCGTCCGGCCTATCAGATAAAGTGGGTACCTACCAGGAGGCAGCAAAATCCAGAGTGGACAACCTGTCCGGGGAGGATATCCCAGAACCTGATTCAGATGCCATGGAGGAACCAGCTTCTGAGATGGGCGCTTCGTATCAGGCCTCTGTTTTCCTTCTACTACTTCAAGGCCGACTGCCAGCCAGACGCCAGTTAGGCCTACAAAGAAAAAATGGAAAGCGACGCATATTGCTTCAACCTCAGAGGCCTTGCCAGACAGGCGGGCCTTCAGTCAGAGTCTCTACAACGCCTTCCTTGCCCTTTGGCCTACGCCAGACCTCCGTCATGTTGCTCCACCTCTTCTTAGTCCCAGGCCTATTCAGCCAGAGAATACTCTTAGCCAACCAGCAGAAGAGGAAATGTATGACTCCTCAGAGGCTCCTTGTCCTACTCTCCACAAATGTCTTCCCCTCTGGGGTATGGATCCCCAGAAGAAGCCTCTGCTGAACCTGATTCCCCTGTGGAAGACCTTACCTTCAGGGACACTGTAAATCTTAAGAGGGAACATTTTAAATGGAATTGCTCAGACATGTCTGACCAACAGAAAAGATTCTGTGACTTGATCCAGAGGGAATCTCCTAACCGGTCTCCTATTCCTCCTGTCCAGCCAGCCTTCCTGGATGCTTTTGCAGGAGCATGCCTAAACCCTAATTCCTAGCCACCTGCCCCTAGAAGGGCAGACCGGTTGTATAGGGTACCTGATGCATCAAATTCCTTTTCAAATGCCCATCGGCTAACCCAGCAACCATTTCTGTTGCCACTGATAGGGCTACCAAACGTCTCCCTACTACCACTGTCCTGCCTGCAGATAAAGACAGGAAGGCAATGGAGAGGTGGGGGAAGAAGATATACACTTTGGCTACTCTAGCTTTTAGGGCTACACATTGCCAAATACTCCTTGGCCTTACTGGACAAAGGTACAAAAGAACTTAATGAGATCCTTGACTGCTCTGCAAAGGCATCCGTCTTTCTTGCTTGGGCTCATCTCCCAAGTCAATAAACATTCTCTAAGGTGTGTATATGATGCAGCGGAGGCCTCTGCCAGGTCAGCTGCATCTGCCTCTGTGTTGAAGAGATATTCTTGGCTGCGTCTTCAGCCTTTACCAGATGACTTTAAAGCCAAAGTCTTGGATGCTCCTTTGGATCACACTGCCCTTTTTGGTCCAAGGTAGCAGATCTCTTTGTCACTTCACCAAAAGGGAAAGAGCTCCAAGATCTAAACAGTCTTCTCTCCAATCCCAAATTTTCAGAGGAACTACCCAGCCAAAAGACAATTTATTAGGAAGTCTTCTAGACCCACTGTCCCCTCCACAGGAGACAGACTACTGAGCCTAGGACACCTCAGGCCTCTGCCCAGAGACCTCCCTTTCCAAAAAGGGCAGGCAACATTTGACTGCCTGCCTCCTTTTCTACCCCCCTTTTCCCACCATACCTCTATCCTGCCGTCTCTCTCACTGCCTCCCTGCATGGGGCCTTAGTGACATCCGACAAATGGGTTTTGTCTATCCTGAAGGAGGGTTACTTCATGATAGACTAAACACATTTGTCGGATGAAAGAGGTTCATAGGTTCATAGGTTCATACTAGGCTATCTGCCCGAGGGCATTTACAAGCCTAGCCCATAGTTTTGTGGCTTACGCCACCCCTTTAGTATGGGAACTATACCCATTATTTTGCTGTGCCTCTGTTGAGCAGTGACACTGAGGTAATCCCTGGGGTATATCTGCGATCTCCCATCCATTGGTCAAGATTTCTCTTGAACAAGGCCAGCGAGGTGCTCTGCCTCACATCTTCCGGGATTTTATTCCACAGCATAGGGAGTCTTTGGGTGATGAATCTATCCCTCCAGCACGTCCTATTAATAGCCGTGTCGAGGTTTAAGTCTCCCGCCCTTGTGGCTCTGACGGATCTAGATTTTTTGAGGTGAAGCATATTAATCAAATCTGGGTTTGACATGGCCTTGTATGTTAGGCAAAGGTCACCTCTGAGCAAGCGTGGCGACTGAATAGAGCTGGAGTTCTTTCAGTCGGGCAGCATAGGACAGATGTTTGAGACCCTTTATCCTTTTGGTGAGGAACTTTTGTGGCCTCTCCAGCTGCTGCAAGTGTCGGGTCAGATACATTCCGAATGGGGCATTGTACTCAATCATTGGTCTGATGAGTGATGAGTATAGGGAGACTATGACCTCCCTTGATCTAGATGAGAATCCTTTCATGATAAGGTGGGCAATGTCGAAGGTCTTCCTAACTACTTTAGCTACATGGGTGTCGAATGACAGACTACTATCAACCTGGGTCCCCAGGTCCCTGATAACTTCTGTGCTCAGTGGATTGCCACCTATTTGGTAGCTAGGGGTAACCTTGTTTTTCCCGAAGGGTATGACTATGCATTTTTTGGCATTTAACTTTAGGCCATGGCTCTGGCACCAGTTATCCGTTTCTGTGAGACCCTTCTGAAGGATATCTGTGTCAGATGTGTTTTCTACTATGGCCCAGTTTGCAGTCATCTGCAAACTTTGTCAGCCATAACCCTCCTGTGTTTGCTTGTACTTCGGAAAAGTAGATGCCAAACAAGAGTGGGCCCAGGACTGAGCCCTGTGGTACACCACTTGTGACAGGCTTTGAGTCTGACATGGCGCCAGCAACTCTGACCCTGTGGGTTCTGTCACTCAGCCAGTTTGCAACCCATCTTGTGATGTATGGGTTAACATTTAAGCTGATGAGTTTTTCAATGATACCCGAGTGGGGTATTGTATCGAAGGCCTTCGCCAGATCGAGGTAGGCTGTATGGACTGCCTTTCCTCATCAATGGCTTTGGTGACTGTTTTGAAAAAGTCAACCAAGTTTAGAAGGCATGATCTGCCTTTGACAAAGCCAAACTGGGATGGATCCAAAGTCTGCAAATTCCCTATGTCTTTATTTATGAGGTCCATTATGATCCTCTCCATGGCTTTGCAGATAAGGCTTGTCAAGCTAATGGGCGGTAATTTCCAGGGTCGGTGGAGGCACCGCCTTTGTGAAGTGGGACCACAGTTGCAGTGCGCCACTCCTGGAGTGCGTATCCAGAGGTAAGACTATGATTAAACAGCTGTCCTAGCTGTGGGTTTAATTCCTCGTTGAGTTCGTGGAGCACACAGCCGGGACACCATCAGGTCCCATGGATGCTGTGTTTTTGCTTTGGAGAGAGCAGTTCTCACTTGGCGTTGGAGATGTTTGGGGGCTGCAATCGCTTGGTATAGATATCTCTCCTTTGGGGAGGGGAGAAGTTTGCACTGAACCTGTCAGCCAGTATGTTGGCAATGTCTGTAGGATCAGTAATCTTCACATCATTTTGAACTAGTTCTGAGCATATCTGGGAGTTTCCTCCCAGGTTTCTAACATAGCTAAAGAAGGCCTTATGATTGTCTTTTGAGTCTTTAGCTATTTTTCTCTCAAAATTTGCTTTGGATGATTTTATGAGAGCTCTTAGTTTTTACTTATAGTGATCAAGGGTGTCTTACCTTTTAAGGATTTTGCTCTATCTTGTAGTAGCTTCCTCCTTTTGTTGTAGAGTTTGTTTATGGCTGGGGTCCACCAGAGTGGACGCTTGCCTTTGGTACAAAGAGTCTTTGTTTTGCTTGGGATTGCCTTATCCATGCAGTCCTGCAGGTGCTGGTAGAAGGCATTTGTAAGTGATTCAGCGGCTTGAGTACTGTTTTCCGCATTTCGGGGCCTTAAAG
Organism: Protopterus annectens; assembly: GCF_019279795.1. Lineage (NCBI taxonomy): Eukaryota > Metazoa > Chordata > Ceratodontiformes > Protopteridae > Protopterus > Protopterus annectens. The sequence continues at coordinate 407,457,599 of NC_056738.1, forward strand.
GAGACCACACTAGTCTTTAGAAGTGTGAAGTTGGCTTTCGAGAAGTTCTTTACTCTGGTCTTTTTTATTTCAGGTGGGGGTGGGATGAGGACCTCCAGCGAGATTAGTTTGTGATCTGATCTCACCAGTGAGGGGAATACTTCCGGTGTTGAACTTTGTGCTCCCATGTTCGTGATGATGAGATCAAGTATGTTTTCTCCTCTTGTGGGGATGGTGACTAGTTGTTCCATGGCATTTGAGTTTATGAATTCCAGGAACTTTTGGGCTAGGGTGTTTGGGCTTGAGTAGTGTTCCCAGTCTATATTAGGGTAATTGAAGTCACCTAGTATGATGGTGTTTGGTGATACATTTATCCCCTCTAGTGTTTTCAGGAAGGCCATGTGAGGTTCCTGAGTTTGTGAGGGTGGCCTGTAACATGCTACAATTTGCAGAGCAGTCTTGCCTATGGTTAATTGCACCTGGATGGTCTCCGATGCATCGTGCGTTGCCACCAGTCTTGAGGTGTGGGTGTCTTTGATGAATATGGATACCCCCTCCTTTCTTGGTATTGTCCGGATTTTGGGGCGGAACGCATGATATGAGGTAAAACCTGATAGTGCTGGGGTGCTCTCAGGAGCCTTGAACCAGGTTTCTGTCACTGCACAGACATTTATGTTCTCCATACTGAGAAGGGCCTCGAGTCGTGCATTTTGAGATTTAGACTTCTGGCATTGAGCAGCATTACCCTTAGTTTTTTCCTTTTTGTGTTCTAGGGTGGTAGGTTTAGAATTTGAGCCTTGCCTAAAAAGGCACTATGGGGGTGGCAAGAGCCTTTGCCAATATCCGAATCCCAGGGTGACAGGTGCAAGCCGTCCCTTGCGAAACAGCGTGGCTTGTCCAGCATGTCATCCCAGGCAGACAGACATTGGATCCCCTTTGAATGACACCAGAGTTTAAGCCAATTGTTAAAGCTGATCATCTTATCTCTGTATTGTGGCATCATTCTTGGTGAAGGTAGGATACTGCTCAAGGTCAGGGTCATACCTGCCTGGGCTACATAATCAGAGAGCTCCTCAATGTCTCTTTTCATGTAGTCCAAGGAGTGCGTCTCAGGTCGTTTACACCAGCGTGGACAATGACTGAGTCGTATTTGTACCTGCTGTTGAGAGACCTGAGTGCTTGCGTTATGTGGCGGATTCTAGCCCGACAGGCAGCTTACTGTGACCTTCTCCTTACTCAGTCTGGTGGCGGGACGTCAGTGTGTCTGACTATGGAGTCACCAATGACTAGTGTGTCTGGCATTGTGTTTGGCCTTAAGGGCTGTGACTGTTTGACACTCTGACTGTGAGGTCTATGTGTTGCAGGTGTTGTGTTCTGAGGTGGTGGTTGTTTGGGTGTCTGCTTTGGTGGCCTCTGCTGTTTTGGTAGATTTTTGATCAGAGCCAGAGTATGTCTTTGTGTGTTTATGTGTATGATTTGAGGTTGTGATGGTACTATGTGAGACTGGGTCTATAGTGTGTGTGGTAACCTTCTCCTCCTGACTGGTCTTGCCAGTCCTATGTTGAAGAGCTCAGCCTCCAGTTTGGCCGTATAGTTGCATCTCGCATGTATTTGTGTTTTGTGGGAGGAGGAGAGGGTTGTCTGTGTACATGAGGCAATTGTAACATTGCCTCAATATTCCAGGTTCACCAGCTGAGCAGGAGAGGACACTAGCAACTGATCCCTCGACATGCTAGAAGGACTAGACAAAAAACTTTAAAAGAGATTCCGGGGCGTGGGTGACCGAGAAATGGGGGTTTGCCTTTTGGGGTGCTATCTATAAGAGTGCCGTATCAAGGTAATAAGTACTGTAGGAGCAAGTGCTAGGTTTAACAGATAGAGAAAAGTCTACTTGGAGTCAAGTAGAGATGATCTTTTAGGTATTAGAGAAAGTGCTAGTAACAGGGATGCTTAAAGGTAAGATTGAAAAGAATGCACTCTGCAGTGTGCACTAGAAGTTAGATATGAAAGTAGGTAACTTGAGTTTTACCTGTTTAAAAGTTAAGGTTTAGTGGAGAGTTACTATTTTTAAAACAGCAAGATGGACTGAAAGGGGTGGTTACTTTTGTATTTTGGTACTATGAAATACTGTAGGATGGCCAATAAATTTAAATAATTGAAGGGGTGGGATTTCAAAAGTGATGGTTTTGTGATTACTCACATAAGCCAGTGAAAGTAGAGAGAAATGAGATATATGGTCAGATTAACATAAGAGGCGGGCAACTAGAAAGACAGTGGTATTTAACAAGACAACTTAAATGTGTGGGAGGGAGAGAAAAAATTCTGCCTGGCTCAGAACAGAGAGAGCTGTGGTCTCTTTTGAAGTTTTAATATGCTGTTAAAACAGAATGCAAGCAAAACACAAGGTAAAGAAAACAAACTACAGTATTCAAAATATAGAAAGGCAATACAGAAATACAAAAAATAACAGCAAACTAACCTTTCCTTCACAGCAAAGTGTAGCAGAGTCTGGATGAGGGTTACTTTATGTCTTGGGGGGGGGGGGCATCCAAGACATGAAGTAACCCTCCTTCAGCCGACAAATGGGTTTTGTCTATCCTGAAGGAGGATTACTTCATGTCTTGGATGTCTCCCCTCCCCCAAAAACTTCCCATGTCTCCTCCCTCTCAATGGTCCCTCCTCCTTGAGGTCCTAAACAACCTGCTGCTCTAAGGCACCATAGAACTCGTTCCCCCTCTGCTCGAGGGAGAGGCTTCTACTCGCGATTTTTTCTGGTACCCAGAAAGGAGCGACCATGGAGACTCATCCTAGACCTTTCCTGTCTCAACCCATTCCTGAAGATCGCCTCCTTCAGGATAACACTACCCATTCTCTCTCCCGCATCCTTCACCAGGCCTTTACGGTGACCCTGGACATCAAAGAAGCCTATCTACATATTCCCATAAAACAGTCCTCCAGAAAATTCCTCAAATTCAAAGCAGGCTCCTTGCATTTTCAGTTTTGTGCCTTACCCTTTGCACTCTCCACTGCTCCAAGGGTATTTACAAAATTCCTAGCCCCAGTCATTGCTTACTGCAGAACAAGAGGTATGCAGATTTTCCCATACCTAGATGACCTGCTCATTCAACCAGCAGACAGACAAACCTTCCTTGCCCACACAAAGGACCTCCTGCTCCTGCTGCAGTCTCTAGGGTTCCTCATAAACATCCCCAAATCCAAACTAAATCCTACTCAAGACATTGTCTTACTAGGACGCAGAATCAGAATAGAACTCAGGATGGCCTTCCTACCTCAGGAAAAAGTGCCTTACTTGACCCAACACCTTCAGTCTGCCCTCCTTTCACCCTCTCTGAGTGTGAGGGAATTCCTCAAACTTTTCGACCATATGGCTGCCACTATTCCCATGCTGCCACTGGCAAGATTACACATGAGAAAGATGCAATAGTCAGTATGGGGCCCATCACTCACACCCCTGGAGTTCAGAATCCCACTTCTCTCCTGCCTCCACCAAGAGCCGAAGTGGATGGCCCAGGTGACCTTAAACCCGGGTCTCCCCATACAGTTGCCCTCCCCTTCTCAGATAATGCACACAGACGCCGCAGATCTGGGCTGGGGAGCAGCGTTGGACACAAGAACAGTGCAAGGTTTGTGGAAAGACAAACACAAAACAATGGCATATCAACATCAAGGAAATGTCAGCCATACTTCTGGCCATGCAGGCCTTTTGCCTTTCCTCAGACAGGGCATTCTGAAGATCTTCACAAACAACACTACAGTGATATGGTACTTGAACCTCTAGGCTAGACCTACAGGTATGGGATCTAGCCGTCTCCCAGGGGATCTCCCTCCAGGCAGCCTACATCCGGTCCCCAACACAGTTGCCAGGCAGACTTCTTAAGCAGAACCTCCCCAGTCACAAGTGGAGGCTGTCAAGGGAGGTATTCCTAGATCTGATCCACAGGTGGGGTATTCCACAGATAGAACTGTTCTCCGGAAACAGGCAACTCCAGAGTTATTGCTCCAGAACTCCTGACCCGAAGGCGCTTCAAACAGATGCCTTTGTAATGTCTTGGAAGGGGAAATTCCTGTACGTCTTTTCTCCCTTCCCACTGATCCAGAGTGTCCTGCTGAAAATTCAGCAGGACTCACCAAAATTCTTGTTAGTGACCCCCTTTTGGCCAAGGCAGTACTGGTTCCCCTACTTCATCTATCCAAGCGCGATCACCACAAGTTACCCCCTTCAGTGGATTTACTCACACAGCACCAGGGGACACAGATTCACCCACAGTGGAGATCCCTGCACCTCTCCCTGTGGCTGATAGGATTCTGATTCTCTTCAGACCTGTACAACGAGGATGTGCTCTCAGTCCTGCAGGAGGCCAGGAAACTAAACTTAAGGAAATCCTATCTCTCTAAATGGAGAAGGTTTTCTATCTGGTGTCAGAAAAGACAGCTGCTGGACAGCGACCTGCCTCTAACTCTTACCTGTGTGAACTGCTAAAGACAGGCTTGTCTTACTCATCCTTAAAAGCACACCTTTCTGCCATTTCTGCCTGCCTGCCTATGAAGCCTCCACTAGCTTCCAGACTTCTAGCCAAGGTATTCCTAAAAGGTCTTTTACACCTAAGACCCCCTAGAAAACTGACTCCTCCTCCCTGGGATCTTAATTATGAACTGGAAAAACTCACTCTGCCACCCTTTGAACCAGCTGGCAAGGCTGACTTGAGATTTTGCACTTGGAAAACAGTACTGCTAGTAGCTTTGACATCAGCCAGAAGGGTCTCAGAGCTCCAAGCCCTCATGGCTACTTCACCCTTCCTAATTTTCCATATGAACAGGTTCACCATCAGGATTAATTCCTCCTTCACCCCCAAGGTGGTTAATGACCTCTCCCTAAATCAGGCTGTTCACCTGCTCACCTTCTTTCCAAATCCTCAGGGAGACAGTGAGAGAGTTCTTCACTCCCTGGATGTACACAGGCAACTTTGTTTCTACTTGCATAAGACCAAGCCTATATGCAAATCAGACCAGCTGTTTATTTACTTCCACCCCAGGGCTCTGGGGAAAGCTGTGGGAAAACAAACCAGTTCTTCTTGCATTGCTAGGGCCATCTCCATTTTTTACTCGCACCATGGAAAGACACTAACTGGCAACATCAGAGCCCATTCCACAAGGGCCATTGTCTCCTCTGGAGCCTTATTTAAAGGTCTAGATACTAACTCCATTCTGGAAGCTGCTACCTGGTCATCTGTGCACACCTTCACCAGATACGACAAGCTGGACCCCTGTCTCCAGGACCAGAACGAGATTTGCTAGGGCTGTCTTGCATGGGTTCCTGGAATCCTCATCCAGACCACCACCCAGCCAGCAGTGAGCTTTTGTACTCGCCCACTATTTAAGTACTGGTGTCATTCAAAGGGGATCCAATGCCTGTCAGCTTGGGATGATATGCTCGACAAGCCACGATGCTTCGCTAGGGACGGCTTGCACCTGTCACCCCTGGGCTTTCGGATATTGGCAAAGGCTCTTGCTACCCCCATAGTGCCTTTTTTAGGCAAGGCTCAAAAGACAAACCCACCTCCATAGGTATCACAAGGGATAAGAAACTAAGAGTAATGCTACTCAACGCCAGAAGTCTAAACCTCAAGATGCACGCACTCGAAACTCTCCTTAGCATGGAGAACATCGATATCTGTGCAGTAACAGAAACCTGGTTCAGGGCTCCCGAGAGCACCCCAGCACTACCAGGTTATACCTCATACCATGCTTTTTCGCCCCAAAACTTGGACCGAACCACAAAAGAAGGGGAGTATCGATATTCATCAAAGATACCCACACCTCCAGGTTGGTGGCAAAGCACGAAGCATCAGAGACTATCCATGTGCAACTAACAGTGGGTAAAACTGCCTTCCAGTTTATAGCCTGCTACAGACCACCCTCCCAAACCCAGGAACCCCACTCGGCCTTCCTGAGAACACTGGAAAATATGAAGGTCTCTCCAAACACCATTATATTGGGCGACTTCAACTACCCAAACATAGACTGGGAGCATTACTCTAGCTCCAACACCCTAGCCCAAAGGTTCCTAGAATTTATAAACTCAAATGCTATGGAACAACTTGTTACCACTCCCACAAGAGGGAAAACATACTGGACCTGATCATCACCAACATGGGGACTCTATGCTCCAGACCAGAAGTGTATCCCTCACTGGTAAGATCAGACCATAAACTAATCTCACTGGATATTCACATCCCACCCCACCCCTGCCCAGAAAACCACAGTGAAAAACTTCTCTAAAGCAAATTTTACACTCCTCAAAACTGAGGTGGAATCCTTCAAAGCCCCCGGGGCTGTGGAAAATACAGCCCAGACCGCAGAATCCTTTATAAACGCATTCTATGAACACCTTCAGGAATGCATGGATCATCGATCCCAAATAAAACCAAGACCCAATCCTCCAAAGGCAGACGTCCTGTCTGGTGGACCCCAGCCATAAACAAACTATACAATAGAAGGAGGAAGCTACTAAATGATAAAGCAAAATCCCAAAAGGGAAGGCATCACTGATCAGTATTAGCAAAAAACTACGGGCACACATAAAATTGTCTAAGGCCAGCTTCTAGAGAAAAATTGCACAGGACACTAAGGATAATCACAAGGCTTTCTTTAGTTATGTTAGGAACCTGGGTGGTAATTCCCAGATATGCTCAGAATTAGTCCAAAATGACAAAAATACACCGAACCCACAGACATTGCCAACATCCTAGCTGACAGGTTCAGTGCAAACTTCTCCCCTCCCCACCAAAGGGCAAATATCTATCCCAGCAGAGTGCTGCCCCTGACATCTCAGATGCTCAGGTAAGAGCCGCCCTCTCCAAAGCAAAAACACAGCATCAATGGGACCAGATGGTGTCCCGGGCTCGTCCTACATGAACTCAAAGAAGAGCTAAACCCAAACATAAAACTACTGTTCAATCTCAGCCTTACTACAGGATATGTGCCCAAAGAGTGGCGTACAGCAACAGTGGTCCCTCTCCATAAAGGTGGTGCCTCAACGGATCCTGGAAACTATCGCCCCATAAGCCTGACTAGCTTGGTCTGCAAAGCTATGGAAAGGATCATCATGGACCTCATAAATAAAGATATTGGGGACCTACAAACACTGGATCCTACCCAGTTCGGCTTTAAGGGCAGATCCTGCCTCTTAAACCTGGTGGATTTCGTTGAAACAGTCACCAAGGCCATTGACGAGGGGAAGGTGGTCCACACAGCCTACCTGGACCTCAAAAAGCCTTTGATACAATACCCCACTCGGGCATTATAGATAAGCTCACCAGCTTAAATATAAACCCCTATGTCACTAGATGGATTGCAAACTGGCTCAAGGACAGAACCCACATGGTTAGAATTGCTGGAGCCATGTCAGACTCAAACCAGTTACAAGTGGTGTCCCACAAGGCTCAGTCCTGGGACCTCTCTTGTTCGGTATATATTTCTCGGAGGTACAGGCCAACACGGAAGGACTGTGGCTGACCAAGTTCGCAGATGACTGCAAACTGGGTGCCATAATCGACTCTCCAGCCGACACAAGCATCCTTCAAAAGGGCCTCATAGAAACAGACAACTGGTGCCAGTGCCATGGCCTCAAGCTAAATGCCAAAAAGTGTATAGTCATCCCCTTTGGCAAAACAAAGTGCCCACAAATTACCACATAGGTGGAAATCCATTAAGTACAGAAGAAGTAATTAGGGACCTGGGGACCCAAGTTGATAGCAATCTCTCATTTGACAACCACGTGGCCAAAGTGGTTAGAAAAACATTTTATATAGCCCACCTAATCATGAAGGGATTCACATCTAGATCAGGGGAGGTTATCGTGCCTCTTTACTCATCCCTCTTCAGGCCCATAATTGAGTACAATGCCCCTTTTGGGATGTACCTTACCAGACACCTGCAGCAACTGGAAAGACCCCAAAAGTACCTCACCAAGAGGATCAAAGGGCTCAAACAGATGCCATATGCTGCCCGGTTAAAGAAACTCCAACTCTACTCAGTGGCATACCGCCTGTTCAGAGGCGATCTCCATGTCCAACCCGGAATTAATGGACATGCTGCACCTCAGAAAATCCAAATCCCATCGAGCTACGTGCTCGAGAGACTTGAACCTCAGCACTGAAATAAATAGGACATGCTGGAGGGACAGATTCATAACCCAGAGGCTCCCTTCACTCTGGAATAAAATCCCAGTCCAGGTTAGGCAGAGTCCCTCATTGACTCTCTTCAAGAGGAATCTTGATGAGTGGATGGGAGATCGTAGGTTTACCCCGGGTATCACTTCTGTGTCACTGTTAGATAGAGGCACAGTATACTAACCTCGAAAAAGGGCATAGCAAAATAAATTTAAAATGGGTGGCTAAAGCCAAACACATTCTGGCTAGGCTTATAAATGCCCTAGGGCAGATAGCCTAGTATGAACCTATGAACTAGTGAATACTGCAACATTGGAATAGAAGGACATAGGAAAGTTGTGTAAAATCTTACAGTACCCGCAGATCTCCTTCTCTTCCATGTTGCAGAATTCCTTCCTTCCCTCCCACCATCCCCCTGTTCTCCTTAGACTTGCTCTCCTCGGCTCCTATACAGGCTATGCTATCAGGACTGGCTCTGGCTGGGGCTTCTTGGTTCTGAGGACTGGTGCGAGCAGATGTCACTTTTAATGCCCACATACCAGCCGACACGTCTCGACGTTAGCACCAGCAGGGACTGGAAAAGCGTTGGAAACCTGGCCGAACAAGCTGATGGAAAGAAGGGTAAACCCACTAGTGAATACTGCAACATGGAAGAGAGGGACATCTATGGTTATGGTAAGATTTTACACAACTTTCCTTTGAGTTTGGTTCTAAAGAAAACAAAGGACCTCAGACCATTTTTGGATTTAAGCAAGCAAAATCATTTGATCAAAAAGACCATGTTCCAGATGGTGACAGTGCAGTCCAGCTTTCCTCTCCTGAGGAAGAGCGATTGGATGTGCTTGATAGACTTCAGGGACACTTACCATCACATCAAGATACAGGTGTTCCAAGAGGTTTCTATGTTTCTGGCTGGGGGTCAGTCATCAGTTCAGACCCCTGCTGTTTGTTCTCACTACAACCTCCCCGAGACTGTCTCTGGCTACAGGGATTTCAGGTCTTTCCATACCTGAATGATTGGCTTCTCACTGCCACCACAAAGATATCATTTGTCTTGGCTAGGGACACCTTACTCCAACTGTGCGACAACTTTGGCATCACAGCCAGTTAAATATTGAGCCTTCAGCCTGTGCAAATCTTATTGCTCATAGAGTGTCATTTAGACACAGTCAGCCAAATCACCAGGATCCTGAGTTTGGGTTTTCGGCTTTCGGGCTCAGACCCTATCAGTGCTTACAAACTCCAAAGACACCAACACACGTGGTTATGAAGCATCTGGGTCGTATGGTAGCATCAGTATGGTTGGTTCCTTTAGCCAGTTATCACATGAGGGCTCTCCACTAAACTCTGGCTCTTCATGGTTCTTCCTTACTCATGCTTTGGATTTTTCAGTACAATTAATGAAAGTGTGTCACAAGCAGATTCACTAGTGGTTGCAGTTTCCCTTGATAACCAAAGGGAAACCATTAGTAATCCCCTCTTCCTCGGCCACAGTTGCCTCCCTCCTGGCGTGAAGGTGGGGCATTTTGAATGGAGGGCAGTTCAAGGGTTCTGGTCTTCTGCAGAGATCCACATTTGCATCAGTGTTCTGGAGAGATCCACATTTCCACATTTGCATCAGTGTTCTGGAGATGAGGGCTGTCCTTCCGTTGCAGACTTTTCAGGAAGTCTTTCACTGGTATGCGATTGCGTTACCGGACAACAGACATTGTCCTCCTTTATCTCAACAAACAGGGGGGAACACGTTCTTATCCTCTGTCAGAAGTCCATGAGAGTTTGGCAATGGGTGATAACTTCTCAGCAGTTTCTGGTGACAGCACAGCATGCTGGCAAACAGCCTCAGCAGGAGCATTTTGTTGCTTCACGAGTGGTCCCTAATTCCAAAAGGAGCAGCTTGGATTTTTCGGAATTGAGGAACTCCATGTTGCAATCTATTTGCCTCTCCATCCAACACCAAGTGCAGCAGTTATTACACCATTGTTCCCCCTCTAAGACGGTCACCCGGGGTCACTCTGGTGCTTGCTTGGCCCCAGGGATGACTTTACACTTGTCCCCCAGCGCCTTTGATGGTAAAGTTTCTACAGAAAGCAACCTGCTGTAGAGCTACTGTGATCCTCATTGCTCCCTTTGGGCCTTTTCAGGTGGGGTTTCCCTTCCTTTGGCCTCCTCTTGTTTCATTTACAGGGTCTACACACTTTTTATTGGTGGAATTTTGTCAGTTTTCCATAATGTTATCAACTTTTTAGACACCAGTTGGGGGGCGGCTTGTCATTGAATATTTTAACTTTCCGAGACCAATCCAACATTACATTTTCCTTTTTGAGTTGCCATTCCCCATCTACTCTTCTGTTTAAAAGGAATTGTAATCCCTTTCTGTATTGCCCTAGTTTCCTACAAGTCCAGGATATTTTATCCCAGTCTCCTACATTTGCTCATTACATCTGCAGCACTCATTTGGGAACATGTTATTTATCCTCACTTGTGTATTGAAATATTTATGCAGACATTTCTATCCAAATATTTGAACTTTTCTTGAATTTGTTGCCTTCTTTAGTATAGAGTATCTTTCTTTCCATCGCTGTTCAGTGTATTGCTTCTGTATCTGTCCAATTTTCTCTTCCACTTGGCAATTATATTGATATTCGTACATACACCCTTTATAAACTCACCAAAGAGCTATTTTCTTTTGATTACTTGACTGATCAATTTCTTGTATGTTAAACAGCTTAATCTCATGGGCTAATTGTTCAAGATAATGGTGAAATGTAAGGACAGCGGGGGAGCCCCGATTCATTCCTGTATGTAGTGTGAATCCTTTCACCAGCCAACCATTTCATTTCATCTTTGGCTCTGTCCCTTGATATACAACCTAATCAGCATTTCTGTAAATTGCTTTGGAAAAACCTTCTCTCTGTAGTACTTCTCAGAAATGATCCCTTATGTACTCTGTCAAAGGGATTTTTATGCATGTAAACTTACTAAAGTGTGTGTGTGTGTGTGTGTGTGTGTGTGTGTGTGTGTGTGTGTGTGTGTGTGTGTGTGTGTGTGTGTGTGTGTGTGTGTGTGTGGGGGGGGGGGTGTAATTTCCTTCTCTTCATTAATAAAATCAGCCCAAAAATACTGTCAAATGTTTGTCTACCTGATATAAATCCATGTTGCTGTAGGTTAATATGTTCACTCAGCACTTTGGCCAGTCTGTTCGCTGTAATGGATATAAGTTTTGTAGTTGTGATTTAAAACTGATATTGGCATATAGGAGGAGGAGGAGACCCTTGACTGATCTTCAAAATAGTCAAGACTAATTTACTCCACAACTTTGCTAACTCCCAAATAGCTGGAAATCTCTTAAATTGTACCCAGGTTTCCAACAATTTCTCTCCCCCTCTCTCCACAATCCTCGTTTTATTTAAGCATGTTTATAGTTCAATGTTATCCAACATTTTTATATTGCTGGTGTTTATGTTGTTGGTGTGTTTTTGGCTGCAAGTTGGTTGGTTTGAGACAATTCTTACTTCTGGTCATTGTTGGTTCTTCCTACTAGCACCAATAACGTGAGAAACTGACTTTCTGTGACAGGTGTTTGCTTCCCTGATGGGAGAGGCTTAGCTAATCCCCTATCGCAGGGTGTTGGATGAAGGGATTTTGAGCTCTGGAAGTCTGCCAGCGTTAGTTTGCGCAGGCACAGAACCCATATGCCACTTAGGCAGTGTAAAATTCAAACATATACTGTTACAGGTAGGATTTTCCATCTGTTCTTTTATGTTGAGACTTTGATCATTTGATACAAACATCTAGCAAGTTTCGTCAAAAGAAATCTTCGAGTTCATCCCCTTGGTTCGAAGTACCTTTGTGAAGGTTATGCATGTTCTCTGAAATGGTCTGATGAATCCGGTCTCTGCATAATTCCTGTTTACAGGCGAGAGATATTGAGCTGGACTGAAGTTTTCAGATCATTATTGCTAGGGTGTGGAGAGATGGACCATTGCCACCATTCATGCCTGCAGCACATGCTGTTGCAAGTTTTGATTGTGGATGCTTTGCTGAAAGGTTTAGGTGAATCCACATTAGCTGGCTGAAGCAATGGGCTGTGTTTGTCTGGAAGATGCTGAAGGGGGAGCTGAGACCAGTGCCCCTTTTGCTTCAGTCAGCCAGTCTTTGGTGTGGTGTTTAAACAGGCAGGGCATATGCTTCCTCTGTGCAGGAAGGCAGTGGTGATTAGTGAACCTTAGACAATCACCCTTGCAGCCACTTGTACCCCGAGTGGATTGCCTGTCTTGTTACTCCAGTCCAGCCTGGAGTTTAGGATCTAGAAGTCCTGTCTAGTCATGGTGTTAGAAGTCCTTGGCACCTGTGCAGTTGATCAATTTGACACAAAGGAAAGTGTGATTGTCTACCATTCTGTTTGTTTCAGCAATATAAGGGTGAAATTGTTAGAAGAAATCTCCACTTGTTTGAAGTCTCAGGTATACTTTCCCACTTTCCAACTTTCCATCAGATTCCACTCATAATTGCAGATGCTGAAAATAAAGTCCAAACTTTTTCCTTGTTGCCCCTTTGTAGTCAAGAATGCTATGATCTGAAGTAGGTACTTCATTTGTCAGCAACCTTTGGGTCTTGGATCCGAACTCGGATCCGAGCCGGCAACTTATTTCATAGCTTAGAGATCCGAGCTCCTAGCTCCTCCCCATACCCATAATCCCCTGCCAACCCTGACTGACCTCAGATCTAGTTTGCCGCTCTTGCGTACGCTTCTAGATTCCTGAGCTCCTGGCGTGTGGTAGTTAAGTGAACAACTTTGTGTTAAAAAAAAAAATCCATATTTTTCAAATTTTATTTATAGTTAACTGTTTGCTTGTGGTTAGGTTCCCTTTTTAGTGTAATTCCTCCCCCTCCTTCGCTGGTGCGTAGTGTGTGTGTGGACTGTTGTGTGTTGGGGCCTGGTCTGTGTGAGGTAGTTTAGTCATAGTTTTAAATCTTTTTTGTTGTTTAAAAAAAATCTGTCTGAGGCCCCAAAGCCTATTTTCTCAAAGTGCACCGAGTGTGGCCATAAGCTTTCACCGGCGGATGGCCACACTCTGTGTGTTCGGTGCCTTGGAGTTGAACACCTCTCCTCTGGGTGTTCTATTTGTGCGGGGTTCAACCCCAGGGCACTGAAAGACCGTAGGTCGAAGCTGATCCTGGTGGGACTTTTGCCCCCGGATCCGGCTTCGGCCTCTGGTACTCCCGTGGCACCACCCCAGTCCTCAGTGGCGGCCACTCCTGCCTCCCTTCCCCTGGCCGGGACTCAAAACTCCCACTAAAGCGCCGGAGGAGAGGGAGGCCAGGAGGGAGGAAAGGAGGGAGAAGCACCACAAGCGGCGGGCTGAGGCCTCCGCTTCAGCCCCCCCCCAGCTACGCGGGCTTCTCCCTCCATGGCTTCCAGGTCTCCTCGGCTCCGATCCCCCTGCTTTTCTTCGGGACCTGAGGAGGAGGAGACCTGATCTCCATCGAGGTCATCGAGGCGGCACTCCCGGCTTGCCTCTGTGGCCTCGTCGAGATCTACCTACAGCCTTTCGGATGCGGACTTGGACCGGATGATGCGAAGGTTCATCCAGGCTCAGCTGCAGATGGGAGTGCTCATGCTTCCCCCACCTTTTTTTGCCCCGATAGCTCCTTCTCTGATCCGCTTTTCGGGTTCAGAGCGTACGGAGCCGGGCAGTGTTGGAGCCGGGGGTGGGTCGGCGCCAACAGTACTGGGTACTTCGGATCCGACTCTGCCCTCGAGTCTGTCGGGTCCTTCCTTGTCGGATCCGAGCTCTCGAAGCCGTGGGCCGAGTTTTGGATCCATGGTATTCTGTGTGCCTTCGGCTCCATTCGGGTCGGAGCACACGGGTCCTTCGGATCCGATGGTCTCGGCTCCGGTTCCGATCCCTCCATTGGATCCGAGTGGGAGTCTACTTTCGGATCCCAGAGAGAGCGACTCCCCCTCGGCCTTCGATGCAGTGGAGAGGGCTCTGTTGAGGGCATCCGGACCCCCGGCCCTTGCTTCGGCTCCACCCCGCACTCCCTCTTGGCTGTCAGGCTTCCATCACCCGGCCTCAGGGACAGCCTGCTTCGATGTCTCAGGTCGTTCCCTTGGAACAGGTCGTTGCTGGTGAGACCTCCTCGGACTGACCCCCCTCCCCCCCCGAGGATGTGCCTCATAAGCACAAGTGTAAGAGGAGACACGTGGACTCCCCCGAGTCCTTAACAGAAGACACGGACTTGGATGAAGGGGAAGGCTCCCCTAGGTCACCCCCCGAAGATGTCTCCTTTGGAGACATCATGGAAATGCTCAGGATTAGGGGGGGGTGGTCTGTCCCCAAGGCTTTCTCTGACGAGTCCGTGTTCCTGGAGGCATTCGAAGCAGGACCGTCTACCTCTTGGGTGTCCCCTCCGGCCGACCCCCTGGTGGACCTTATTACCACCGGGGCGTGGAAGGAGCTGGACACTGTGGAGCCAGTTCCCAAACGCTCCGATCGAATTCTGAGCCCCCCTGCGGACAGATCCCACTGGAGCAAGGGTCCCCCATAGATGCCATGTTGACGGCGGCAGCCACCAAGAGGGAATTGGCTCAGGAGAGTCCCTCGGTCCATCCACCGAGCAAAGAGTTCCGCTCGATGGATCGCCTGGGGAAGCGGGTTTTTAGTTCAGCGACCTTCTCAGTAAGGTCTCTGAACTATATAGCACACGTTATCAGGATGCAGCGAGACCTTATCGAAGAGTACGCTGCTTCCCCCCCCTGAGTCCATGGCGGAGGACAAGCAATTGTACTCCACTCGCATGGCCACTCTAAGATCGATATCTAATACCTCTATGCGGTTGTTGTCCCATGCTACAGAGGGAGCCGCTAGAGCCAGTGGAGCAGGCCTAGTCATGAGGCGCCAGGCCTGGCTCCGACATTGTGACTTCGCGGAACCCTTTAAGGCGTCATTTGCGAATGCCCCTTTTGATGGTTCTGCCTTATTTGGCAAGACCGTTCGCGACACTTTAGTCCAAAGCGAAAAGGATGGGAAGACGTTGTCTGCTGTCGGAGTCCGCTTCTCTGCTCCCCAGAGGTCCTTCTCCAAGAACCAAAAGGGACAGAAGAAGATGTGGTTCTGGAAATCACAACATTCCCAGCCTGCTCCAGACAACCAGTCCTTCCGTGGCAGAGGAGGACAAGGAGGACGCCGCCCTAGAGGCAGAGGGGGCCCGAAGAATTTTGGGTCCAGAGAACCCTTCTCTGACCGACTCACGCAACAACCCTGAGGGGTTGCCCGACTGCTCCACTCTGGAGGCAGTCGGGGGGCGTTTCTCGAAGCACCTGGCAGCTTGGGAGTCCATCACATCAGATCGCTGGGTGCTTCGTATCATATCCAGAGGTTACCAAATTCCCATATATCATGTCCCCAGAACCAAAAGCCTCCCCGATGTACCACCTGATCAGAGGGAGGCAGCAGCTGCAGAGATCCAGCAGCTGCTAGAAAAAGGATCCATCCAACCCGTCCCCCCAGACCAGCTCGGATTAGGGTTTTACTCCAGGTTCTTTCTGGTGCCAAAAAAGACGGGGGACTTGAGACCAATCCTAGACCTCTCCCTTCTGAACCTGTTGGTAACCAAAGAAAAATTCCGAATGGTCACTCTTCAGTCCATTCTCCCCCTACTGCGGGAGAATGACTGGATGTGCTCTATAGATCTCAAGGATGCGTACTACCACATTCTTATGGACAGACGATCCAGGAGGTTTCTCCGCTTCCGGCTAGGAGCCAGTCACTAGCAGTTCAGGGTCCTTCCCTTTGGTCTCACCACAGCCCCCAGGGTGTTGGTAAAGTATTAGCAGTGATAGCGGCCCACCTGAGACTCCAGGGAATGCAGGTGTTTCCATACCTGGATGACTGGCTCCTGACCGCCCCGACAAGGCATCTACTTTGCTCAGCGAAGGACTACGTCCTCCGGCTGGCCCCCAGCTGGGCATCACCATCAACATGAACAAATCCTCTCTTGCTCCTACCCAGGTGATAAGAGTTTGTAGGGGCCAAATTGGACACAAGAAATCTCCTAGCATTTCTGACCGCGGAACGTCTTCAGAACCTGAGGCTGCATGTACAGGCCATCCTCCAATCTACAGCTCCACCGGCGGGATTGGTTCTGAGGGCTCTAGGCTCCATGGCGGCAGCAATTACTCTTTTGCCATTGGCTCATCTGAACATGAGGGTACTGCAATGGACCCTTCAAGTCCAATGGTCGTTTCATCGTTACCCCCTGAACCATCCTATTTCCATCAGCAAGGCATGCAGGACGGCTCTCGTATGGTGGCTCCAATCCCCGGATCTCCATACGGGACTTCCCTTCTCCACGCCTCCTCCCCTCGCCACGGTGACCACAGACGCCTCTCGCCTCGGGTGGGGGGGCATTGCGCAGGCAAGACAGTCCAAGGCACGTGGAACGACACAGAGACCTCCTTGCATATCAGTGTCCTGGAGATGAGGGTGGTGCTATTGACGTTGCGAGCACTACAGAACCTTCTTCCGGTAGGGACTATTGTGATACAGACGGACAACATGTCAGTGGTCTGGTACATCAACAAACAGGGGGGAACCAGGTCCTATCCTCTTTGTCGAGAGGCCATGAGAGTGTGGGAATGGGCGATTTGTACCAACCGCTTTCTTGTTGCAATGCACATTCTGGGACGGTCCAACATACTGGCGGACAGACTCAGCCGCACCCTCCTTCTTACGAGTGGTCTCTCAACCCCCAGGTAGCGAAGCAAAATTTTGCCATGTGGGGGCAACCCTGTTGCGATCTCTTCACCTCTCCCTCGAATACAAAATGCAACAGCTACTTCGCTCTAATTCCCCCCGTCGGGGAATCCCCGAGAGACGCTCTGGTGCATGCTTGGCCCCCTGGTCTACTTTATGCCTACCCTCCACTGCCCCTGATGCTGAAACTCTTACAGAAAGCCAGTCGGTTGGGAAGTAGGATGATCCTCATTGCCCCATTCTGGCCTCGTCAAACGTGGTTCCCTTACCTGTGGTCTCACCTGGTAAATCCTCCTTGGATTCTAGATCCCCTCCCGGATCTAATACCTCATCCCCTAGACCTCCCATTCCCGAATCTGGACAACCTCAAGCTGACAGCGTGGCTGCTCCAGTTCCACTCCTAGTCAGGACTCCCGGAATCTCTTCAGCGGTTAAAGCCATTCTCGTAGCAGCACATAAACCTTCCACTAGGAAAGTCTATCGTAGTAAGTGGAAACGCTTCTCCATCTGGGCGGAGAATAATAACTTAGACCCCTTCACAGCCCCGTTACCGTCTGTTTGGAGTTCCTTACAGGTCTGTTCCATCAGGGGGCTAGCTGCTCTACGGTCAAGGTTCAACTAGCAGCTATCTCTTATTACCATGTGGGGCATGAATCGGGCCCCTTGATTACAGCGAAATTGTATAAGTCCTTTCTCAAGGGTACTTTCTTGCTCAGACCTCCTATCAGGGAAATTGTACCCCCTTGGGATTTAGCTCTAGTTTTACAGGCCTTGACAGCTCCCACTTTTGAACCAGCTGCCTCGGTCAATCTTAAGTACCTTTCTTGGAAAATGGCGTTCCTAGTCGCTATTACTTCGGCGAAAAGAGTTTCCGAGCTTCAGGCCCTTTGTGTGAAACCCCCATACTTGGCCTTTCATCAGAATAGAGTGTACCTCAGGACCAATCCTTTTCTTCCCAAGGTGGCTTCAGAGGCCAATATCAATCAGTCCATTAACCTACCAGTTTTCTTCCCTAAGTATCAGAACAAGGGAGAATACAAACTTCATTCCTTAGATGTGCACAGACAACTGCGCTTCTACATTCACAGGACTGCTGGTCATAGGCAATCCGACCAGTTGTTCATTTCCTTTTCCAAATTTAACCTAGGTAAATCTGTCTCTAAGATCACTTTGTCACGATGGATCTCAGTGTATTCTCTTGGCCTATGACTCTTCTGGGAGGCCTGCACCTCAGGGAATTCGTGCGCACTCTACTCGTTCTGTATCTACCTCTGCAGCCTTTAGATCTAGAGTTCCACTGGATGATATTTGTTCCGCGGCGACTTGGGCCTCATCTCATACCTTTATCAACCATTATAAGCTGGACATTATCTCCAGAGGGAGAGCGTCCTTTGGCTCTGCAGTGCTCTGGAACATCCTTCCATGATGGCCACCCAAGATTCAGGTAGCTGGGGACTCTGTCCCAAAGGTTGCTGACAAATGAAGTACCTACTTCAGATTAAGAAGTTATGTACTCACCATAACGTTCCATCTGAGTAGGTGACTGCATTTGTCAGCAACCATCCCCCCTCCTTCCCCCTGGCCCTCAGAAATTTTCTTGTTCCTGTATGTCCTTCTATTATATCCTTCGGGATGTATTAGCCTTTGGCCTTTTTGTATATGGGAAAACTTGATCTGAGGTCAGTCAAGGTTGGCAGGGGATTATGGGTATGGGGAGGAGCTAGGAGCTCGGATCTCTAAGCTATGAAATAAGTTGCCGGTTCGGATCCAAGAGACAAAGGTTGCAGACAAATGAAGTCGCCTACTCAGATGGAACGTTATGGTGAGTACATAACTTCTTATTTTATGGATGGTCAGGTTCCTGACTCTGCGACAGATTTATCACCTTGTAGACCATGAAAGATTTCACCATTGGGGTTCAGCTAGTTGCATTTCAGTACATGGCTTCTAGTTTAAGCCCTTTTTCCTGCTGGATCTTCTGGTGAGGGATGTTTTAAGGTATCAGTAGTGATAGAAGCTGCAAGAAGCTTTATTTGTAGGTTTGTGTGTTCTTACAAAGCATATGGCCAAGAACACTACAGAGAAGCTGTGCTATATCAGACACTATTGACAGAAGATTAGTTATATTAAGTACATTATCCCCAGATATCACAGGTGAAAATTGTGATCACTTATCCAGTCGTCCATTCTGATTTTAAAGATTACTAGTGAAGTACTCTGTATGAGGAGTGCCCGTTCCATAAGTGGGGGGGGGAATGCCTTGGGTTTGGTCCATGTTACATTATCTGGTAGTAAAGTAGCAGTATATGTTTAGGTATCTGGAGTGATAGTTTGCTTTGCCACTGATCAAGGTGAAGGAGTTCAGAGTGCTGGTGCATCCTTAATACAAAAGGCTGAACAGAATTCACTGCTTGGGAGCCTACTCAAAATGAGTGGAAAGAATAAGAGTGTGTTTTTAGTATTTATCACACATGATGTCCTGACTGAAATATGGGTTGTCAGTGCCACTGATTAAGTTTGACTGAGGTATCAAAGCTTTACCTTCTCTAGTTTTTTCATCTGATGCATGATCTCAACTGGAAATATGAACGTGGATCCTCAGACTGTGTCGCTGCCAGCTCAAACGAGGTTGTGCTTCTGTCTGTCTGCCATTTGGTCGTTATCTGTGCTTTGATCATTTATCCAGATAAGTGCTCCATTGGAGAACCTTCATTTATGCTATGCTATTTTGCTGAAAATGGTTGGATGTCCGCTAGGACTCTTGGCCCAAACCAAGATGGCTGACTACGCATCCTCAAATGTCCCTCTGCCACCAAAAGCGAAACTAAAGAGGCCTCAAACAAATCTACAATCCAATGTTTCTGACTGGGACACACCCGATGAGGCTCCATAATCTTGTATGTCAGGCTGCTTCTCAGTTGCCTGCTGCTGAGACCCAGTTGGAGGCTGGTATGGTTCTTGAGACCTTACAGACTGCTGATACATCCGCGGAACCACATATCACAATTTCCGAGGGACTGCACGGCATCCCTCAGATTTTAGTTGGGAACGAGATCCCAGACTCTGTAATATAAGTTAGACAGATCTGCAAACGTCTGCATCTCATCCAGTCAGACATCATGCCTAAAAACAGAAGACAAGGCATGTGGCCTATACCTCAGCACTTAGGGGAAAGGAGTGTGTAGACTTCACAACGGTTGTTCAGAGCAATTATGTCCTTAAAACCTTCCTCCTTTGGGTCTCTGCAACCATAGGCTACTCCTCAAAAACCTACCCTGGTTTCCAACTCTTTTGAACAGGACTAAGATTCTGACCATTCTGTGGATTATTCCTCACTGCTGCATTCTCCAGAGCAAATCTCTTTCAACGAGGAAGACTGCCACTTAGTGGATTCCCGTTATGGAAGCTTTCTTTGGGTTGACTGTACAGAGCATGGTGAAACACTTTAAAAGGTAATCCACGCAGATCTCTGATGTTCAGAAAAGGTATTCCCCCCTTTTGGAAATGTATCCTTGTCCTTTCTCCAGTCCCTCCTCTCCTTGGCACCTTTCAGTCCACCTATTCTGCACCTGTCAATCACTAGCTCCTAAAAGACCAGACAGGTTTTACAATGTGCTTAATGACCTAAAATATTTATACAAGAGTCCAGTGGCAGACCCCTCTGCAGTATCTTTCATTTCAGATAACCCCTTGCAACTCCTACCCAGTACTAATGCCCTATCTACTGGCAAAGATAGTAGGGCTATGGATAGATGAGGAAAGAAGGTTTACACCTGTGCTATCCATACCTTTCATGCAATTTGGAGTCAAATGGCAAAGTACTTTATCCTGCATTCCTTAAACAAAACTGTACTGGACCTTCCTCCAGAGTCTACACATTAAATGCAGAGCTTACTGTTGCAGGCCACTCAAATTGCCAGACGCAGAATTAAATGCAGTTATGATGCCGTGGATGTTTGTAGGGCAGCAGCCACTGGATTTGTTAATCATAGATATGCATTGCTTAGAAGTTAGTCTATCCCTGATGATTTTGAATCAAAAATGTTAGACTCTCTCTTGGACAAAGACTTACTGTTTGGTCCTCAGGCTGCCAGCCTGTTCAGAACTCTAAGACCCAGAGTAAAGATCATGAGAGACTGCAGACAGATTCTACTCTTCCAGTTCCTAGATACCATAGGAACTACCCAGCTCAATCTACCTCCTTTGTGTATGAGCTGTCCTGTTACCTCTTATTATAAAGGAAACCCCCTAGGAATAGAAATTCTGAAATAAACCCACAGAGAATCTCCAAAGGGGAGGCCTCCCTTAGGAAGCAAAAAATCTGTGTCTACTTCTACAGCCCCGCACCCCCTGCCCCTAAGTCCCATTACTGTTCTTTCTCAGTGACTTTCACTCTATATGGAAAGCTATTACCACAGACAAGTGTGTCCTCTCCCATCAAGGGCAAGAAGACATTTTGATTTCCAGCTAGTGATTGTCTTCCCTATAAGGATTGATATCAGAATATAAACAAGAGAAAGGGATAGGGGATTCCTAAATGAAAAACCTGTACTGGTTAAGTTTTTAATTGAACAGAAGCTGCTGTTGAGAAAAAGGATAGTAGGGCATACAAAATATTGCAAAGTTAACTATAAGACTCCATCAGAAGAGGTCAGAAAAGATTGGGAAGATGTATTAGAAATGCAGTTCACAAAGAAACAATGGGAGGACATATGTGTGGCTCCCACGTATGCAGCAAAGTCTTTAGGATTTTTGCCTGGAAATGTTTGCATAGATACTTTTATGCCCCAAAAAACACTCCATAGAATTTTTCCTCTGGTAGATGGCAATGTTGGAGGTGTGATGGGGGAAAAGAGGTAATTGGGGAACATATTTTGGGAGTGTAATGATTTGGCAGAGTTTAAAACTTCCCTACAGAGTTCTCGGTCAGCAATACTGGGCTAGCAAATGAGTGCAACTATAATAATATTTTTTTGAGCTGGGATACAGGATCTGAATTGCTGAGGCATAGTTAGGTTTTAAGTTTAATTCTGGTGGCTGCCAAAAAAGCGACCACTAAAAAATGGAAATCAAAATCTCAACCAGCTATACCATCTTCTTATTATTATTCTTTTGGCTTTTTCCCAGTTAGGGGTCGCCACAGCGGATCACCTGTCTGCCCATGATTGGCAGTGGAGTTTTACAGTGTCGAATTGCCAGCCTGGCACCCAACCTTCCACAGAAGGCACACACATGCATGCACTCACACCTAGGGCCAATTTTAGAGTGTCCAATCCACCTACAGCATGTCTTTGGGATGTGGGAGGAAACCGGAGCACCCGGAAGAAACCCACGCGACCACAGGGAGGGCATGCAGACTCTGCACAGAAGGCACCCCAGCCGAGGATTGAACTGGAGAACCTCTTGCTGTGAGGCGGCAATGCTAACCGCTGCACCACCGTGGCCGCCCCTCAACCAACTATACCTGAAGTAGTGAATATTGTAACAGAGGTAAGAGAACAGGAAGTGGGATCTTTGGAAAGGGGTAGGAGTAGATTGTACAGAAAGAAATGGAAACTGGAAACCGTACATGCAGAAAAATGTTGGAGTGTGGTTTTAGAGAAGGCAGAAATTGAAGAATAATTTATGTAATGTTGCTTAGATTATAGAAAATATAGTCCCCTATTTTTCCAGGTACTCTTTTCTCCCTCTCTCCTGCCTTCTACAGATACTCTTACCCTGTAGATCCCCGTCTTTTGTGCTGCATCTCTGAGTATTTTCTCTCTAGCCTGCCCTCCTGCACTACCCTATCCTGCTGGCTTTTGATAGCTTCCTTACTCTTTAGATTTCTCCCAGTGCCTTTTTCTGTACTCTCTATTGCCTCTTCTGAGACAAGACTTGCCAGCATCGCTGATAGTCTTTCTTAGGGACTCTTGCCGGGCTGCGGGTGAATTTTGCTCCCTGGCTTTCTAAAGAAACCAGATCCCTCATGCATAAACATGATAGTACTTGGAAAGCCTGGACTAAGACCAAAGAGCCTACAGAAGTACAAAGAACTTGTAACCTTGTCAAAAAACATAGCAGCAGCGACAAAAAATCCTGTTTTAACTCTCCACAGATTAACAGCAAAACTAATCCACAGAAATTCTGGACTACCTTAAATAAACTCCTCAGTCCTAGATGCCTTCCCAATCCTTCCCCTTTCCTAATAACATTCCTCTAAAAACTGCTACCCTTCTCTATAGATACTTCATTGACACTCTCCAGAAGCTTACACCCTCTAACTCCAACACATATACCCCCTCTACCCCTCCCAACCCTCACAGTAACCTCTTCACCTTTCAACTAGTTCCTACTTCCTACATTAAATCACTCCTACTGGAGCTTAAACCCTACTCTCCCTCCTCTGACCATCTCCCACCCACTTTCCTCAAACTAGCCGCTGAATCCATAGCCTACCCAGTATCCCTGTTAATCAATAGATATATTCAGGAAGAAACAGTGCCAGAGATTTGGAAATCTGTCTTCACCATCCCCCTTCATAAAGGGGGGAACTCCATTGACCCATCTAATTTTCGACCAGTTGCCATCCTTTCTCCAAAATACTCGGAAAATGTATACAATACTCGGCTCCTAAACGGTCTCCTCCAGCAGAACTTTCTCATATCCACTCAACATGGCTTCCACCCCAACCACAGCACTGCTATAGCTCTATCATTTATACATACTGTAACTGAGGCCTGTGATAACCACCGCATATCTTGTCTTTTCCTTGACCGCTCCAAAGCCTTCAACACCATCTCTCATCCTTTACTGCTGTCTAACCTCACTAACTTCAGTCTGTCTGCTTCCACCCTAGCCTTTTTGTCTAGCTACCTGTCTCATAGACAACAATCTGTTTGATGGCTCACCTCCTGCTCTCACCCTACTTTCCAGTGTCTACTTGGGTACCCGAAGGTTTCATCGTGTGTCCCCTCTTGTTTGACATCTTTACTAGTGAACTTCATACTTCCTGCAAACAATCTGCTCTAATTCAATACACTAATGACGCGACTCTTATCTGCACTTCTAGCAATATCTCTGACCTTCTCTGACCTTCACACTCATACCCAAGACGCTTTTCTATCTATTGAAACATTTGTCTGATAATTTACTCATCCTAACCCCGCAAAAAGCCACACTCCTGCTATTCCCTTCTTATTCTCTCTCACCTTAAATCTACCTTTGTCATCACATCCTCCAATGCCACCACCATACAGCCTGACTACCACACAAAGCTTCTAGGTACCATCACTGACGACAAACTTAAATTTAACTTGCATATCCTTCAAGGTATTAAGAACACTCACCAAAAATTGGGTTTGCTTCATCGCAACTGAAAATTCCTGACTTCTAATGCTAGACTCTCCCTGGCACAAGTTCTTCTCCCTCCCTTTATTATGCCACCCCAGTCCTAACTAACATTCAGTCCTCTACCCTGCCCAAACTCCAACGAACATACCACAAAATAGCAAGATTTGTCACAAACTCCCCTTATAACTCACACCATTGCCTTGCACTCAACTCTCTACAATGGCTGGAACTTCCAAAACAACTGCTTCTATCCCAATTTCAAATCACTCACTCCATACTACACAAACCATGCTCCTGCCCTGCTCTTTCCTCCTTAGTGTCAACCTATACCCCCAACCGCACACCCCATACCTCAAACCAGCAACTCCTAGACATTTACCAACCTAAGAAAACTATTGGTAAACTACTGTACAAATCCTCTATATCCCAAACATGGAATAAACTTCCAACACACATACGCTGCATTACCCACCTACACTTAAAGAACTCACACTTCACTTAACACCAAAACTTGTACGTGTCATGACCCTACCTAACTCCACTACTGTCTTTTACCCTTATTTTTTCCAATTTTTCTTCCCTCTTGCCTTTGTATCTTAATTTACCTGCTGCCCCCTTTCCACCTTATACATGCATTCTCATCTCTCACATCTCACAATTATACTTCTCAAACTTTTATAAATTGCTGTGACAGTAGTATTTCACTGAACATGTACAAAAAAAAAGAACTATTGTATGTATATAGATTTTCTGATGTTTTACCTTACTCATTTCTTATCTTACAATGTGAGTTTCTATGTATTTGTATTGTAAAATGAACTTTTATGTATTATAAACTGATTGTTTACAGTTTGTAAACTGAATTTCTGTGTATTGCAAACTGTAACTGGAGCTTTTCTTCTCGGGTTTCCACTGAAAATGGGTCTCTGGCCCAGCTGGACAAACCTGGTTAACAAATGTCAGTCAATCAATAAATAAATGTGTTATGTTTATAAATGTGAAGTTGTTAATATCATTTGATTACTTTTATACAAATGTTAAGTTTGCCTATGTCACAAATAATAATTCAACCCAAGAATGGACTTTCAACTGAGCTTTTCCAGATAATCACCTTTCAGTGGAGCACTCCACAGATAAATCTCTCCATCACCAGCCAACCAGCAGCTACCCCCATTCTGTAAAAGGGACCGTTGTACCACAGCCTGAAGGACCGATCCCTTTTCCTTCCAGTGGACATGGAAATTCCTCTACGCTTTTCCTTATCTGTTGCTGCTTACAAAGAAATCTTCTCAAGACACGCAAGGAAGCACTCAAGTTCCTTTTACTGGAAACATTTTGACTGAGGCAGTATCTGTTTCCCCCTGCCATGTCACGAGAAATTGCAGGAGAATTCCTCTTAAACCGGAGTTGATAGCACAAAGGATTGCTGCCTCACCAAAATCTTCCATCTCTCAACTTAACCCTGATGATAGGATTTTAATTCCTCAAAGACATCTCTTCTCTGAAGAAGTTCAAATGCTACAAGAGGCCAGGCATCCTTGTTGTACTGCAGTATCTCTGTGTACTACTTTGATCAAGTTTGGCCTACTCTTCTGTAAAAGCTCACATCAGCTATCAATGCCTGCCTCACTTGTAGCCCTTCATTTGTGGCTAAGGCAGTGGTCAAGCTCTTCTTCAGGAGAGTCTTGCATCTTAACATACCAAGGAAGCCCATCTCTTCCCATTGGGATCTTAATATTGTGCTAGGTAAGCTTTCCTATGCCTCCTTTGGAACTAGTGTCTCCCGCTTCTCTAAAATTCTGTACTTGGAAAACTATCCTCCTCTTGGCCCTCACCTCTGCTAGGAGAGTTTGAACTACGAGCTCTCATGGCCATCCCCTTTTCTTATTTTTCAGAAGGACAGGGTGATTCTCGAGGCTATTCCATCCTTCATGACTAAAGTAGTGAACAAACTGTCCCTCAGTTGGGCTGTTCATCTTCCCACTTTTTCACAAACCAAAAAACAGGGGAAAGGATCTTGCATTCTTTGGACTTTCACATATGGCTCAGATTTTTATCTGGTCAAAACTAAATCCTTCAGAAAGTCTGACCAGCTGTTTGTCATTTATAAGCACTAAGTTGGGCCAGCCTGTCTCCAAATCATTGCAGCTTGGATTTCTAAGGCAATCTTTCTGCTACTCAGATTATGGTAAGATCTTGCCTTCCTGCCCTAAAGTACATTCCACTAGAGCAGTGTCCTTCACGAAGAATGTCTATCTTAGAGGCTGCCACTTGTTCCTCTGCACACACCTTTGCCAGTCAGTAGAAAAATTTATACTTTCTCTAGGTCCAGGGCAGCCTTTGCTTGGTTATGTCTATCAGGACTGCTGGACATTTCTTCTACTCAGTAGTCAACCAGCCTTCTTTCTTCCTTCAGAAGTGTGAATCACCCTTGTTTACTGCAGCAATGATTTCAATTGGGGCATAGTACATTTGATGTCCTACTAATCACTGCAGTATTCCATCCCACCCTCCATTCCCTGTTCTCTACCTCACTCTAACCTTCATACTCCCCTTCGCCTTTTCTTTAACATCATCTCTGCTACAGTGGGAATGGGGAGTTTTTCTTAACTATTCAAGATACACCCTTCCTAGCTGACCAGTCTTCCCTCTCTGTAGTCTAAAGGCCACTAGATTGG
Organism: Protopterus annectens; assembly: GCF_019279795.1. NCBI lineage: Eukaryota > Metazoa > Chordata > Ceratodontiformes > Protopteridae > Protopterus > Protopterus annectens. The sequence goes on from NC_056738.1 coordinate 407,484,539, forward strand.
AGATAGTCTGAGGATCCATGCTCATCCATCCATCTATATACCCTAATGCATACGAGTGGAGTACATGTGTTGGATGTACAGCCTAGGGAAGGTAAAGCTTTGGTACTCCAGATGGATGTCAGTGGTGACCACCCATATGTCAGGAGTATTGCAGCAGTGATCAGTAGGGCATCTACTGTTATGGTAAGTTTTTATACAACTGTACTTTCTTCGGAGTGGAAGAGGTTCTTCATTTAGGCAGGGAGGTTTTTCTGTGCTGTTTCTGTAAGTCAGTTTGCAATGGATTGTGATATCTCAGCCATATTTATGAACTTGGTCATAGGTTATTTCTGTGGAGCTTGCATGCCTGGCATTTATGCCAGTCATAAATTTGTGAAGGGTAAGACTGTCGCACAGCACCAGGTGGTCAAGCACTGATTTTAAAGGGATTGCTTATGGCTTCCACGCTGTGATGAGCTGGTATACTCCTTGGTACTTGAATTTCTTGATTGACAAGATTGTTTGTTCTCCCATCTGAGCCTACAGTTTCAGGAGGTCTGAAGATTTACTCTAGAAAGGTAATTAGCTCAGTGGCCAAACCTTTTCCTAGATGATCTTGGAGATTTTTTATTTGTAGGGAACCATATATTTTCGCAAGGATTTATATGCATCGTAGAACTAACTCACACTTTTAAAAATAGCTTTAAAGTTGTCCTTAAGTTAGATCATTCATTTCCTTGTCTTCCTTCCTGCACAAAATCCATGTGTGTGCGCGAGAGACAGTTTTACACTGTGGTTAAAAACAACCATCTCCAAGGTCTGCTTGAAAAGGTTGCATAATTTCCAGAAAACAAAACAGTTTATCTGTTTTGTGTCAACAAGGGAGTGGTTGCAGTGGCCAAGGAAACTCTTTAGAAGTAGACTGCCACCGGCTGGCGAAATGGAAAATGTCAGGAACAATTTCTCGAAGGACACAGCTGTTTTCTTCAAGTATGTCTGTTTTGGGCATTGTGCGTTGATCACTTGATCTTTGATTTAACAAGCATGATAACTTGGAACATTACTCCTGGAAGTCACTTGCTTTAGTGCTTTGGATTTACAGGATTGTTTTTTGAACATTCACCTTTCAACCTTTCTAGGAATAAATATAGCATTGCTTAAAGATTTTCCCAGCAGTTAACCTGCTGCAGAAAATCCCCTTTGTTAAATAAGTTCCATACTAACCAAATCTTTAAAGTTGTCCCCATTGAGTAGTTACTATCCTCCCATCACTCCCACCTCCTTGCTTGAACACAGCTTGCATGCAGTTGGATGCCTTATGTATATCCCTTCTTACATTTTACAGATTGTGTTCAGTCATTGAATAGGTTGAAGTGATGAGAGGGGATGCTCTTGTAGCCTGGATTGTGCTACAGTGGTTTGTGTTATAAGTATGGGTGCATGCATCTCATGATTATGAGAAGGAAGAAAGAAATTTTGCAGAGCTGGGTATTGTAAGAAAGGAAAGCTTAACTGCATTAACCCTGTGTGTTGGACTTCTCACAGTTCACTGTGTAGAACTGCATGAGTAAGTTTCCTTTTCAATGATAAAATGTATGCACTTGGTATGATATTTTTTCCCAGTTTTTATGAAAAAAAACTGTCATTTCACTGCATTGTTTCAACTTTTATTTGTATTTTGTTTAGTGTAATGCAGTTATTTTTAGTTGATATTTTTACAAATGACATTATAGGCATTTTTTAATATCTTAATAGGGCTTTTTTTTTCAGTAACCATTTGAAATCTTGGCACCCCCTTTGCAGAGCCCCAAGATGTGGAGACCAAATGGCCAAAAATCCAGATTGCATACAAAGTCCAAGATTGCTGTTTCTCAGAATACGCCCCCCCAAGTGTGGCTGTCTTGGAATTGATATATAGTAAATATTTGTGGGGTGTGCATGGGGGCTTGTCCCTTGTAAAAACTAAGTTTAAAGGAGAAGAGCGATGTTTGATACTTCCTCTTCTGCATTTCCAGTCTTTTTTTGCTGTATCTTGGGACTTGACAAAACAGGCCTCAATTTCAGTAGTGAGCCCATTTGTTTTTTTCAAACCTGCTAACATCAAATGTCAAAATGTTGATCTCCAGTTTGCTTTCTTTAACTTTTGATATATTTAAGATGTCTCCAATATGTTTTTCATTCATTTTATTTGTGGTTACGTAAAGCAGTGGCTGTTGTACTCAGTTTTTCTCTTAAAAACTCTTAGAAATTTTTAATGTACTTTCAGGTGTGCAGGTATTTATTTGTATATTTGTTTCAAACACATTTGTATACACACAGATATCTAGAACATTAAACATAGTGCAGAGTAGATTTGTAGCTAGCATCTATGAAAGGCACTTTTGTTTCTTTCTCAGCTTTAGAAATTAGAAGGCTGGTGAGAAATTCTTAACTGCTTATATAGATAATTTTATCTGTTCATATGTTGTCTTTTTTTCTCATCTCTCTCTAGAATTCACACAAAGTTCCTCCTCCTTGGTTGATTGCCATGCAGAGATATGGCCCTCCTCCTTCCTACCCCAACTTGAAGATTCCAGGGCTCAACTCCCCAATTCCAGAGGTAAGTATTTCATGCTCAAGGCATGTAGTGCTTCAGGTTGCCACATGACAAAAAAGGTGGACATTGCATGCATCAGCACGAAAATAATTTATAATGTACCTCTTTCATATATTATTCACAGCAAACAATAGTACCTCTACTGCAATATTTAGAACTGTGCAGTTTCAGGCACAGTTTGAGCCACAGAACTGAGTGTTCAGTCATTGTGACGAAAAGACTTCAGACTTGCTAGCCATCAACTAATTTTCACCAGTAGGAAATGTAAATGCTGTCTTTCACTTATTTGTTCAGCATCATTAAAATTATCTTTACTCAGAAATTGAAGCAATCATGTTATTTGTTGCTGTTCTGTTATAAAAATCCAAAATACTTAATGGAAGCTGCATGATATGGGCTGACATGATTTTGTTTTTAGGTAACTTACCTGCATCCCACAATGAAGTATGCATCACTGGTAAATGGGGTCACATAGGCAGAATTTTTCTGATGGTTTAGTCTGTCCATTGACTTTCACCGGTGAGCAAAGGTGTCACTTGTTCTGATGCAGTAACTTAATTGGTATTTGAGATCACTAACCCACCGCCGCCACCACAAAAAAAAAATGCAGGTCCTTTTTACTGTGGTCTTTAAATGATTGTCTATTTTAGCTTGTTTTGTTTAGCCTCACAATTTGTAATTCCAGAAACTCCCTCTCACCAGATTTTCCTTAAGTGCCAGAGAGGTAGACATGCTCAAGATGACTTCTAGAGTATGATTGACAGCTGCCAAGTGTAGCTTGCTTGGCAATTTGCCATAAGTTCATTGATTTACTTTCTGTTAATCTTTGAAAATCAGTAGATTGAAAACTGAGAGTGGTAGTATGCATTGGGAAATGCCTCACCATGTACAACTCACTTCATAGATAAAGGCTTTCTGCTAACATAGAAAGTTAACATCAAATCAAGGAAATTAAAAGAGGAAAAACAAAGTAGTAATAGATGATACATTTGGAGTGGAGTTCTTTATTATAGTTGTCAGCTGAGTGCAGAAATTTGCAAAGCCTTCCTTTGTTCATATGGATTTTTGCCTGATATTTCTATTTCCTTCCATATCTCAAAGAACTGCTGTAGGAGGTGATTTTGACAGCCTTCCAAGTTGCCCATGTGTTGATCCTGTGCCTCATTTAGGATTAATTTCTCTGCCTTGAAATGAGTTCAGGAATAGGCAGCGGTTTCTCTTTGACCTTGAATTGGATTAAATAGGCAATAAAAATGAATAAATACTAGTAATTTATGTACTGAGGGGAAAGTAACTTCAGTTCAAAATAGAGGTGAGCTTTACCTATCTGTGTCACATTACACATTTGGTCAGTGTTAGAGAGTTTTTGTTTCTTCAAGTAAAATGCTGCACTTTGTTGAAAGGTGAGCAACTTGCTTCCCTCCCATACAGAAAAGTAATGCATGTAATTTTGACCCATATTACACCAAGTCCATGTCAATAAACTGCTGCAGTACTTTGTTGAAAAATGGGTCACCTGCCTCTCTCCAAGAAGAATAATGCACATAACATTCTTGGCAACTTGCAGTTTTTCTTCTTTCAGAGAAAAGAACTGCACTGTTTTTAAAGATGAGTAATCGCCTTCTTCCAGCTATAAAAGTAATGTGTACACACTCTTGGCAGCTGTTGCTGAGAGTTTTTCTCCTTTCAAATTGTTACAGTACTTCACTCGTAAAAGATGCACAACCTGCCCTTTCCCACCAGAAGGGTAATGGGCAAATTTTTGGTTACTGTTAACATACATTTTTTTTCTGATTGAATAAAATTTCCACACATCTTTGTTGAAAAATGAGCAAACCTGCCCCACCATTCTGTGTGCATATTCTTGGCCACATAACCTAGAGTGCATTTTTTTCTTTTTGAATAAACTATAGTGCTTTACTGAGTAGAGTGTGATTCAGTGTTATCAGCATTGTGAATTTGAATGTACAGGCATTGAGTTACGGGAGTGATCTGTTGCTCACCAGGCTGTTCTAAACCAAGCAGCAAAAACTTTTTTTAAAGATTTTGGGACAGCTGTGTAACATTCTGTTCGTATAATATACTTTGTACAGTAAACTCTGAGTTAACCGGAACTCGAGCAACCGGCACTCTCAAGCAGGTGGCAAAAAAAAAAAATTGAAAACAGTACAATTTTCATGATGTTCATGTTTCACTGTTGCAGCCATCACATTTGGATTATCTGCCTGCAGGTAGTCCTCAGTCGGCCTGAATACCAGAGTCCTGGGATTTCTCCATCTGATGCTGTCGCTTCTTCCATGACGTCAGGTTGTCAGGGGTGTAAAACATGCAGCCGACGACATTACATCAGTCTTTCTTGCCGTGCGGTGCCCGAAGCAGAAGCAATTCGCAAGTGCTGGTCGGCCGCCTCCTGAAATTTTTGTTTTTCGAGTTTCAGACCTGAAGTCTTCTAAAAGATAAGTACCCCATTGGGGATCTTTTTTTCTTGCTCTAACTGATGTCAGAAAAAAATTAATAATTGTCTTGCCTGTGGAAAGCAAATACCTCCCAGAGATTTTCATTCTTACTGTCACACCTGTTTAGGCCCAGACCACGACATCTCTTGCTGTGGGTTTTGTGCCTTGTTCAATGCCCGAACTATTCATCGTCTGGCAATTTTTGTAGCTAAATTCTTTTGCTCTATCATTTCCATACTCTGAAATGGCTTTGATAAGCCATCTGACTACCGATCTTCCAAAAAAATGCAAGGATAAAGACAGACACAGACCACATAGGTCCAAAACTGCCAATGACGCTACCGTTAAACCAGTCTGCCGGTACTCAGTGAGGCGCTTTCACAGCCCCTGATACCCACTTCTACAGATTTGCAGGCCTCTACTGAGACACATTCGGAGTCTGGTATGCTGCGAGATGCTACTTCAACTATGGAACCCGTGGATGTCTCTATCTTGGATGGGTCTGGAGCCGCTGTGCAGGCACCGGCTTCTGAGGGTGGGTGTATTCAGGCCTTCCGATTTACATATTAAACCGACAACTTCATTTCAAACCAAAAATACCGAATTTCTCAGGCCTAGAGTTCACACTACACCTAGGAAACTGACGACCAAAGCGCATTCTCAGGCCCACATGCCACAAAAATGCTTAGAATGGCTGAAGACTTCATTACCTTAATAGGGGAAGTCGGCCTTCCCCCTCAGAGACCAAGAACTGATTTTCCTTCTGATCAAGTATGTGATAATTCTGATCCTTCTGACTACCAGGACATACTCTTATCTACCTTTGAGGATTCTGATGCAGAGGATTCCATTCCCTCTGCTTCCCCTCCAGAAGATTTTTATTTTGGTGAAACCCTGCATACCCTTATAGAGCATTTCCACTGGGAGAGCCAGGACTACTCTCAGTCCAAAAAGAGACTCAGCATTTTTAAATTTGCCTCAGCACAGGCCTCTAGCTATCCCTCCTGTTTTGGAAATTGTAGATGATATCTTCTTGGAATCCAGCCTTACCCCTGATACTTTGCCTCCAACTCCCGGGAAACCTGACCGGTACTGTAGAGTACCTGACTCTCTCAAATTCCTTTTTAAGAATCATACTGCGGATCCAGAGACCATTTCCCAGGGACCTGAAGGCATTAAGGCTACAACTGCCAAAAATCCTACCCCTTCGGACAGGGATTTTAGGGCTTTAGACAGATGGGGTAAGAAGGTATACACCTCTGCTACTCTTGCCATTAGGGCCTTAAATTGCCAGTTTCATATGTTAAAGTATCACCAGCATATTATGGAGCTAATTAAACAGAAAATGATGTTGATTCTTGAATGTGCAGAACACAGAGATTTATAAGAGTTGATGCATTCTGATACCCAAGTTGGTAAACATACTTTGCAATGTGGGTTTGATGCCTTAGAAGCATCTTGCAGGGCTGCTGTCACTGGGTCTGTTCTTAGAAGGCATGCTTGGCTTAAGGAACAAAACCTGCCAGATCATGTCAAAGCAAAATTACTGGATGCACCATTAAACCAAGAGCGTTTATTTGGTGATATTAAATCTATGCAAACTGTTAAAGATTTCTTACACGTACAGCCACCTAGATTCAGTTGGCATTGACCTTCAAAAAACTGGTCTTTTCCAGTCCCTTCCAGACCTTCTCAGTCTAAGCCCAGGGGCAGCAGACCACCAAGACTTCAGTCTCAGGTTATGCACAGATCTAAGCAATGGAGTGCTCCCACATCCAAAACAGGGAGTAGTAACATCCTATGGTAAAATGGCACAAAGACTTACCCTTACCTCTTCCAAGCCTTGCCCAAGTACTTGCATCTTTAGGAGGGAAACTTGCCCTGCATGCTAAAAACTGGGAATATATTACCAAAGACAGATGGATCTTAAACATCGTTTCCCAGGGATACAGATTCCACTTCCACTCACTTCCAACCCTAAGCGGATGGCCAGACAAGTACTTTCTCTCCTTAGCATCAAGGCTATTCATCCTGTCCCAGCAGAACAAAGGGGACAAGGTTTTTGTTCCCAGAAAAGAAAACTCTTGGTGTCCTATCCTGGATCTGTCTATTCTCAACACCTTTCTGGTGGTTCCAAAATTCAGAATGCTAACTCTACAACAGCTGCTTCCTATGCTAGCCAAGGACTCCTGACTAGCAACCCTAGACTTAAAAAAAAAGCCTCTTCTAGTATGAACCACGAACTGCATAAACTAGTAAAACATAGTGAAGGCTCCTCAGTTGGTCACTTGAAATAATTTTATTACTCACAATGCACCGAGAAAAATAATAACATTGTAAACATACATAAAATGGAATAAAATACTAAGCGCTTTCACCCTGAAAAACATACGGGCATCTTCAGAGTACTAACCAGATGTCTCAGCAACAACAGTTAAATACATATAACCTTAATTACACAACGCCTATCATTGGTTAATTGATTGAATAGTTTGTTTAAAAACCATTGTACATTGTTAATAAATAAGAATATGACACGTTTGATAAAAATGTAAAATATGAAATAAAACATAATGCAATAAATATTTTAAATGTTATAATGTGTATTGTAGTAAAAATACCATTGTAAAGGTAAAAATACTATAAAAACTAGTGTATATTGATAAGAAGCGATAAAAATAAAATTGAAATCAAATTGAATGTATGTACATAAAATCTTATAATGTTCCTACATTGAAAAAACTGTTGGCATAGTTTTAAACTAATTATCACTAAAAAGGAGCTAAAAAGAACTAAAATATCAAATACAATGTGATCTTTGTTTTAAAATACTTGAAACTGAGATATGCCCATTAATGCCAGGTGAACAACTGGCATTGAGTCTTAACTGCCACAAACATTCTTTGGCTTCTAACAAATTATCATAATCTCCTCCTTTCTCCCAATAATTGGGAATTCTATCAATTACAAAAAATATAAATCTCTTAAAATTCTCACATATTTAGTGCTTTGTACAAATGAAGCATTCACCATCTTTTGATTTTTGATGTCCCTATTATGTTCCAAAATGCGTTACCTCAATTTCCTGGTTGTTTTCCCTACATAGTATGCTGGACAAGAAACGCATGTAGCCAAATACACTACTATTTTAGTATTACAATTGCAGTGTCCTGGGCATTTGATTGATCTTCCATATCCTTGCACCATAGTGTAAGGTTCATCATTCACAAATTTACAACTTTTATAGAAGGAATTTCCAGAACCTGCACCATCCCTTATAAGGTATAATGTTATGTTGACCCATCTCGCCTTTGTTCTTGCTGGTTGGGTTCGGAGCCAATCCTCTGCTCTGACTCGGCCGATTTACTATAGCTCGAGAGCTTTTACTGGCTCGAAGCTAACCCCTATCCCAAGATGCCTAGTGGTAGCTACCCAGATCTCGTTTGCCGCTTGCAGCATCGAGATTGCGTCTACTGGCTCAGGCTAAGTACTTAGTGTTTTTTTTTTCATTTATATTGTTATCCTTTCCAGGGAATTGTCTTTAACATTGTTAGAGCATATATTTTCTTCTTGTTGTGGGTGTTTTTGGCCGTCATTTTCTTCCTCAGGCCTTGCCTTCCCCTTTGAGCCCGTTTAAATTAGAGGGTGGTGGTTCTTTTTCCCCACCCTTTTTGGGATAGCAGTTTAAGTTAGAGACTCTCCTGTCGGGGGAGTTGCCGTTTAAATTAGAGGCTCTCCCCCTTTCTTCTCTTTATTTAAAAAAAAAAAAAAAAAAGTGAGAGATTTCCTTTCCGGTTGTTTGCTCTAGCCTTTATGGTAGTTTTAGTTGTTGTGTGCTGTTAGCTGTTACAGCCTTGTTTTGTCTCTGTGGTAATTTTTTCTGTCAAATTATCCACTATGTTCAGAGAGTCAAAACCATCTGGGTTCAAAAAATGCGACTCATGTTGCCAAAAAATTTCCCTTACGGATGGGCACACAAGTTGTGTATATTGTTTAGGGGCTGTTCCACTTGCAGGACTCTTCTTGCTCTATCTGTCATGCTTTCAGTTCCAGAGTCCTGCAGGAGAGAAAAAATAAGTTAATTTTGCATGGCCTTCTGAAGAACCCTCAAGATTCTTCGTCTCCGGGTCCTCAGCCAGCTAAAGTGTCTGAAAAGTCTACTAAGCTATTGGTTCCGAGCTCAAAACAGACAAAATCCACTGTGAAACCTTTGGCTCTTTCAGTCCCCAGTGTTGGCTCCGACAAAGCTAAGTCTCCAGCAGCTCCATCAGTGTCCTCGGAGCCAGTCCAGACCCATAAAAGAACAAGGTCTCCTTCTTTGGAGCCGGTACGTTCTGCTCTACAATCTCTCTTGCTGCAATCTGGAGCGGGTAGTCACCGGTCCTCTTCGCACTCCTTTCGGTCCTCCAGGCTTTCCAGTCATGACGTGGAGCGAGTGGTCAATAGGCTCCTCAAGACACAGGCACTTGCTAAATTACTATCGAGCCCAGCCCATGAGGAATTGGCTTCTTCAGCCCATCCATCTTCTCCATCTGTTCCTCCTCCGACTCTCTTGAGCTCGCAGCCGGAGTGCAGTGAGGTCGTGGTGGTGGAACTGTCGGCTCCGGTTACTTCTAATTTATCAGTTCTAACACCCGCTCTGATCTCCTCGATGTCTCAGTCCATCAAGGGATCTGGGCGCCGAACCTCTCTCGTCACCCCTGAGGGGGGAAGTGGCATTGGACCCTTGTCCCCCCGACCCTGCTATCCCTCTTGGGGATTCAGCGCAGGTGAGCTCGGCTCCCACATCAGCCTTGGAGCCATCGCTCTTGGTTCGCAGGAGATCTCCGGGCTCTTTGGAGCCAGAGGCTCCTTCAACTCAGGATTTTGGTGCCTTCGAGGTGATGAGCGTGCTGTCTCCTGAGACTGCTCCACCGGCTCTTTCTCCCTTGGTGCCTGTGCCTCACTTTGGCCCTCCTCCTGCCTCTAAGCGTAAGGAACCTGTGCCCCAGGATGCCCCACTGGGTGACCCCACTTCTTCCGAAACCTCCCCCGAACATTTGGAGGAGGTCCTTCAGAAGAAAAGATGCAAGAGGAAGCATCTGGACTCCAATCACTTCAGACGCAGACTTGGATGAATCGGAAGGGTCCCCACGGTCCCCCTCTGAGGATGTCTCCTTTTTGGACATCTTGGAAATCCTTAGAGTGGTGGTTGGAAGTCCCTAGCCCTTTCTAAGGACGAGTCTGTCTACCTGGACATGTGTGTTTCCCGACCCTCCACCTCCTGGGTGTGTCTGCCTTTTGTCCCACTTTTGTCTATAGTGAGTCAAAAGGTGTGGAGCGCTCCAGAGACTATGGAACCAGTTCCAAGGAGACAGAATAAATTTATTACTGCTCCCAAGGATAAATCCTTCCTTTACAAAGAGGTCCCTGTTGATGCCATGGTGGTGGCAGCAGCCACTAAGAAGGAACTTGCTGAAACTGCATCTGTCCATCCGGCGAACAAGGAGTCTCGTATGATGGACAGGTATGGGAAGCGTATGTTCTCTTCAGCGACCTTTACTCTCAGGTCACTGAATTACTTGTCACATTTCACACAACTTCAGAGGGATCTCCTCAAGGAGGTAGGAGATACCCTGCAAGATCCTACAGCTGAGGGAGTTGCAAACAGGGTGGCTTCCCAGCTTGCGACCTTGACTTCAGTGGTGAACTCCTCCACGAGGCTCATTTCTTATGTGGCAGATGGAGTGAGTAGGGTAGCAGGTACTGGTGTAGCTTTGTGGAGACACTCCTGGATGCACCTTTGTCAATTTGCAGAACCTTTCAAGTCTTCATTTACCAATACCCCCTTTGATGGCTCATCTTTGTTTGGGCCTCAGGTTCACCAGGTGTGAACAGGATGGCAAGACTCTGTCTGCCGTAGGAGTCCATTTTTCCACTCCATCTAGACCCTATCCTAAAGGTCAGAAGAGTGGAAAGATGTGGTTTCGAAAATCCCAGGGAGCTTTGCCTGACATACATGGAGATTTTTTTCCCCCAGGGCAGAGGGGGAAATGACAACAGAAGACTGCACCCTCGCGGCAGAGGAAGTCCGCAACAGCAGGGCAACAGATGCATTCTCTTCTAGGTCTTTCCAGCACTCTTGAAGGGAGGCCTGACTGTCCCCCTCTGGAAGCAGTCGGGGGCAGACTGTCACTGTACCCAGCAACCTGGCAAACTATCATGAGAGAAACATGGGTACTGTCAATAATATCCAGGGGTTACAAAATGCCCTTTTCCCAGTTACCCCCTCTAAAGAAAAACATTCTATCCCAGATGTTCCACCCAGTCTTCGGGATCAAGCAATCCTAGCGGTACAAAGATTGCTAGAAAAAGCTATCCAAGAAGTCCCCGTAGACCAAATCGAATCCGGAACTTACTCGAGGTTCTTTTTAGTTCCAAAAAAGAGAGGGGACTGGAGACCCATTTTGGATCTTGGCAAGCTAAACAAATCGGTAAAAAAGACGAAGTTCCAGATGGTAACACCGCAGTCCATTCTTCCCTTCTTGGATCAGGACAATTGGATGTGCTCCAAAGATCTCCAGGATGCGTACTACCACATAAAATGGACAGGCAATCCAGGAGATTCCTATGCTTCCGGCTGGGAGCCAGTCATCAGTTCAGAGCCCTGCCCTTTGGTCTCACCACAGCCAGGGTGTTCAACAAGTGTATGACAGTGGTCACGGCTCACCTGAGGCGTCTAGGATTCCAGGTGTTTCCATATCTAGATGACTGGCTCCTCACTGCTGCCACCGAGCATCAACTGATCAAAGCACGGAACTACACAATCCAAACTTGTTCCCAGCTAGGCATCACCATAAACTACGAAAAGACTGCCTTTTATTGCCTTGTCAGTCTGTTACCTTTATAGGGGCAGACTTTGATACAAGATGCATGATAGCAAAGCTGCCTCAAGGCAGGGTGTCAACCATTCATCAGCAAGTTTCGTTTCTCATAAAGAAGATGAGAGTTCAGGCAAGAGAAGTATTACAAGTCTTGGGCTCAGTGGCCGCAGCAATTACACTAGTTCCTTTGGCACGCTTCTACATGAGGACTGTGCAGTGGCTTCTTTTCACTCCGTGGTCTTTCCAGGATTTACCAATGTCACACATTATCTTGATCATGGAAACTTGCAAAAAAGACTTATTATGGTGGCTTGTCTCCCTCCGGTGACTCTGGGCAGACCCTTTCTAGACCCCCCATCCAGTAGCCACAGTGACCATGGACTCCTCCCAGATAGGGTGGGGGGGGGCATTACCTAGATCTTACCCTTGTGTCAGGAGGCGTTTCGAGTATGGCAATGAGCGATGTCTTCCCAGTGTTTTCTGATTGTGACGCACATTCCCAGGAAATCCAATGTGATAGCGGAAAGGCTCAGCAGGGCTATCCTCATGCATTACAAATGGTCCTTGAAGCAAGAAGTTGCAGACTTGATTTTTTTGCAAATGGGGCCAGCCATGCTGCAATCTGTTTGCCACTCCCTTCAACATCAAATGTAGCAGCTACTTCGATCTAGTCCCCCAGGGATGCACTTGTTCACGATTGCCCACTGGGACTACTCTGTGCTTTTCCATCTTTCCCTCCAATTCCAAAGGTACTTCAGAAAGCAAAGTTGATGGGTTGCAAACTCATCCTCATTGCTCCTTACTGGCCTCCTCAGATATGGTTCTCGTTTCTTCTCCATCATCTTCAACTGGAGCCTTGGATACTGGACCCAGTTCCGGACTTCCTGATGCATCAGTTGTGCAGGCTTCATCCCTCCCTCCAAACTGTCAAGCTTGACTGCTTGTTTCTCCACTTCCAGTCTTAGCCAGGCTCCCAAACATTTCCCCGGCTGTACAACACATCCTAGTGTCCTCTCACAAGCCCACTACCAGGAAGATTTACACTAGCAAATGGAAGAGGTTCTCTTATTGGGCGAAGAGTAATGACATTGATCCCTTTACTACTCCTGTTCACAAGATTCTTGGTTTTCTGGCCGAAACTTCGAAAGGGGGTCAGCTGCAGCTACTATTGGAGTCCAACTAGCTGCCATCTCCAATTTTTCATGTAGAAGACTTGGGTTCTAACATCATGTCCCATAAGTTGTGATTTTCTTACGAGGTACAACTCTTTTACAGCCCCCAGAAAGAGACCCCCACCGGGACCTAAACTTGGTTTTAGCTTCTATGGTTCTTCCACATTTTGAACCAGCAGCGTCTTGTCCCCTGAAAGTTTTATCTTGGAAAACCCTTTTCTTGGTTGCTATCACCTCAGCTTGACTGTTTTCTGAATTACATGCTTTGTCCATTCGCCGTATCTCATTTTTCACAAAGATGGTCTCTCTCTCAGAACCAATTTTTCCTTCTTGCCAAAGGTATGTTCAGAGTATAATTTAAATCAGTCCATTTTCCTGTATTCTTCCCCAATTACGGCAACAAGGCATAGTATAGACTCCACCAATTGGATGTTCATAGACAATTACGCTTTTATTTACACAGGACCAAAGACCTTAGAAAATCAGACCAATTGTTTGTATCCTTTGCTGACAATAAACAAGGTTCTCCAGTTTCAAAAGTGCCCTTATCAAAATGGCTGTCAGACACAGTCGGTTATTCTTATGATTTGCATAAAAAGACACTTCCAGGGAAGGCCAGAGGACATTCAACCAGGGCCTTAGCCACCTCTGTTGCCTTCCAAGCTAAATTGCCTTTAGATTCTGTCTATGCAGCAGCAACATGGGCAAATCCTCATACCTTTATCACTCATTACAGAATGGATGTTATCTCCCAGAATAGTGCATCCTTTGGTTCCATGGTCCTGAAGAGCTTGTTCCAGTGAGCCACCTAAGAATCAGTTGCTGGGGACACTGTCCCAACCAGCAAGAACGAAGGCGAGATGGGACAACATAACATAAAGAAGTTATGTACCCACCATAACATTCCATGTTTGTTGTCCTTCATCTCACCTTCCTTCTTGCTCCCCCCCCCCATATTCGTGTTTCACTGTTGCAGTCATTACATTTGGGTAATCAGCTGGCAGGTTGCCCTCAGTCAGCTTGGATTCCAAAGTCTTGGGTCCTGTGTCAGTTGCTGTCTCCTCTTCCATGATGTCAGGTCGTCAGGGGTATAAAACATGCAGCCGACGCCATTCTTTCTTGCTGCGCAGTGCCCGAAGCAGAAGCATTTCGCAAGTGCCAGTCGGCCGACTACTGAAATATTCGCATTTGAGTTTCAGAACCGAAGTCTTCAATAAAGCTAAGTACCCCGTTGGGGAAACTTTTTTCTTGCTTTTTACCAATGTCAGAAAAAGTTAATTGTATTACTTGTGGGAAGCAAATACCTCATAAGGATTTCCATTTATACTGTATTCCTTGCCTAGGCCCTGACCACAACGTGCCTGGCTCTCGGTTTTGTGCTAGATTTAACCAACGCACTATTAAGTGTCGGTATATTTTTGCATCTAAGTATTTTGGAAACAGATTTAACTACCCAGAGATGTCGTCGGATAGCAATTTGACTACCGGAGTACATAAAAAATGCAAAGAAAAGGACAGAGAAAGGCAGTCGAGATCCAAAACTGACGACGAAGTTTCTCCTAAGCCAGTCGCCGGTTCGCCGGTACTCAGTGAGGCACTTTCGCAGACCCTGATGCCCGCTACCTTCGAGTCGCAGGCCTCTACCAACACCCATGTGGAAGTCAGGCATGCTGCAAGATACACAAGGTATTGGACCGACGGATGTATCTCCCTCGGATGGGTCGGGAGCCACTGAGCAGGCACCGGCTTCTGAGGGTGTATTCAGACCTCAACATTTTTATATCAAACCGACGAAAGATGCAAAACCAAAGGCAAAGACCCCTTCTAAGACTAAAAAGCCGATGCCTGAGCCACATGCACAGGCCTCTATGCCTAAAAAACAGATGATCAAAATGGCTGAAGACCTTATTACCTTGATCAGGGGTACTCATCCCCCTCCAGATAAGATAGGCAAGACACTTTCTATGAATCTTCAGATCAGGTTTCTATTTTTTCTGATTCCTCTTCTGATCAGGAATTATTTTTACCTCCCTATGAGGATTCTGATGCTGAGGAGTCTATTCTATCTGCATCTCCTTCTGAGGAATATTCATTTGGAGAAATCTTGCACACTTTGAGGGAGCATTTTCACTGGGAGAGTCAAGACTTCTCAGAATCAGAGGCTCAGGGATTTCCTCCTACTCCCTTAGCACAAGCCTATAGCCAACCCCCCCCTGTGTTAAACATTGTGGACGATGTTTTTTCAGAGTCAAGCCTGACCCCTGACTCTCTACCTCCGTCTCCCAGTAAGCCTGACAGGTATTACAGGGTCCCTGACTCTCAGTTTTTATTTAGAAACCCTGCTGCTGATCCTGAAACTATTTCACAAGGTCCAAAGGGAGTTAAGGCCTCAACAGCAAAAAACCCTACCCCCTCCAACAGAGATTCAAGGGCACTGGACAGATGGGGAAAAAAGGTTTATACATCTGCAACCTTGGCAATCAGGGCCTTAAACTGTCAATTTCATATGGTAAGTACCAACAACATGTTATGGGATTGCTGAAACAGAAAATGATGTTGATTTCAGAATGTGCAGAAAGGAATTGCAGGAATTATTGCATGCAGCTGAACAAGTTGGAAAGCATACTTTGCAATGTGGTTTTGATTCTTTAGAGGCCTCCTGCAGGGCCACAGTTACTGGATCTGTGATTAGGAGGCATGCCTGGTTAAAGGAAGAAAATTTGCCTGATCATGTTAAAGCTAAATTGCTAGATGCTCCTTTACAGCATGATTCTGTGGTGTTAAGGCAGAAGAGGTTTTAAAGAAAATGGAAGACAAAGCTAAGTCTATGCAAACTGTGAAAGATTTCTTACAAGTGCAGCCACCTAGATTCAGTAGACACTGACCTGCAAAAAATTGGACCTTTCCTGTGTCAGACAGAACTCAAAGGGGCAAATCCAGACGTCCTAAGGGTTCCAGGTACCAGGCTCAAGACTCATACAGGTCAAAGCAATGGGGTGCATCCACCTCAAAATCTGGAGGAGATAAAGCACAAACCTGCAGAAAGCAATCTCAGTGACTTCCTCTGCCTACACCAAGCACTTATATTTTGGCAGCACCCATAGGGGGAAATTTTCAATCTTTATTCCTCTTATCTTACTCTAGGTTGCTGTGTGTTCCCGGCCCTGGGGTAAATAAGGTCTCTACCAAACCTTATTGCTCAGTAATACTCAGAGGACTGGCCTGCTGAATAGCAAACTTTTACTCAACAGTACACTGTGGTCTTCCCTAACTAAGTGAACAGAACCCATCCTTCCCTGTGCAACAGTCCCCCCAAGGGAATACACTAATCAAGAGAAAGTATGTACTTTAAAAACTACTGTCTGTAGACATAATAGTGTGCACTACTATAATTTTTGTACATTTACTCTCACTAGCCAGGACAACCAGCAACCAAACTCTGTTCCTAGACCCAGTTTCCCTTACTCTCTCCTATAACCTTTGTAATAAACTACTATACTTAAACTCTGACTTCTGCTACCCTCCCTTCTCTCTCCCAGCAGACGCTATTACTGCTATCTCACCTCTGTCCACTAGGTGGCAATATTTCTCTACACCTTACCTATTGTCCCCAGACTCACCTTATAGGCATCCTGATTCCCTATTTCAGTGTATAGTCCTTCTCTGCTCTCCTACCTTTACCTTCTTCACTGCTTTACCTCCTTGTATTATCCAAATACTATCCAGGCTATCTGCTACCTACCTCTCACCACCTTTACTTACCTTAACAGTTGGTGCCTCTGATTGTTCTTCTAGGATTTACTTCTTCTTTTGCTCTTCCCACTCCGTTCGCCCTGCGGGCTCACTCCGCTCCCCTACCCTGCCCCCAAATCTCACCCGCCCCCAGTGGTCCTAACTAAATACCCCTCTAGCCACACCCACTATATTATCACCAATCACTAACCCCTCCCCTTAAAGTACTAGCGCTCTACTCCCAGTAATTTTCCCCCTTCTATCTTATCCGCTAACATCCCTGCATTTTTAACTCCTTCATTTAATTCCTATAATGCCTCTACTATTCAACCAAACATGCCATAACCCCTTCTTTTTACTATCACTGCTAACTATCCTAACTATTCCATATCTACTTACTCAGTATGAACACCAAACAAATCTAAAATTTCACTATCCTATCAAGCAAACCTCTATATCCACATTTAATCTTCCCCATAGTTTCAACAGCTGTTTTCTCCCAGCAAAGTGTTTGTCAGCCAAGTTTCCTAGACTTGCTCACATTTCTTACCATAGCCCTAAAGCTAGAAAATTCCAAAACATAACTTCTAAACTTCTACAACTCACCCTAAGAGTTTAAGTTCACATCCTCATAGATGGGAATATACATCCAAACCCTGGTCCTACCTCAAGTACAGCTCTAACACACAACTACTTGCCAGGACCCCCAACACACAACTACTTACCAGGACCCCCAACTCTCTTCTAATAGCACATCTAAATATTTGTAGCATCAATAATAAACTTGCTCCTTTGCATGCCCTTATAGATGTATATTCATTCGATATCCTCTGCCTTACTGAAACCTGGCTTTAACCCATCAATACGAGACACTGTAATTATTCCCCCGGATATAATATCCTGAGACTTGATCACAATGTAAAGAAGGGTGGAGGCGTAGCTATACTCTATAAAAGTGGACTACAAGTTACCTCAATAGACCCTAAACTACCTCTTTCCAATAATGCAGAGATTTTTATATCAAAGTTTCAGCTCAACAAATGTAAATCTATATATATAATCTGTGTCTACCTTCCCCCAGGCAGTAACACTAACACACTAGAAGCTATTCTTAGCTCGCTATCAACCAACTATCCACAAAAAACTATAATACTTGGCGATTTTAATATAAACTGGATTTCCTGTACAACTGAGCAGCCTTCTACTCATATTAACCTACATGGCTTTACCCAAACCATAACCTCCCGTACCCGAACTAATAAGCTTAATAACAAAAAAAGCATTCTAGACTGGATTGTCACTAATACTCCCCAGCAAACTTATAAATCAGGCACCCTCCCAGAAGATGTAAGTGACCACTCACTCACTTAATCAGATATAAGACTGAACCTCCAAACCTAACCAACTATAGGACTGTAAGGACCAAACTGAACTTTCAGCCTGTGACTGGACACAACTCAAGCATCTCCCATTAGATGACGCAGTCAAATACTTTAACACAAAATTCTTAACCATTCTAGATTGCCACGCCCCTATGCGTAAAATTAGAACTAAACCAGCCCCATGGCTCACTAAAGCTGCCAAACAAAAAATTATCCAAAGAAATAAACTATGGGCCAACTGGCAGGCATCAAAAAGCCCTTCAGATCACCTAATGTTTAGGCAGCTAAGAAATGAAACTAAAAAAGCAATAGTGTCTAATAAAAGGAACTACTGCTGCCACCTTCAACAAGCCCACCAGAAAAATACACACAAATTCTGGCAAGGCATAAATAACCTCCTACCCCCAGGGCAGTCTTGAACTCCCACTCCCTCTGGCTCTAATCATAATAACCCTACCCAAATAGCCAACTCATTTAACACTTTCTTTACAGAAATTGTTAAATCCCTTGCCAACCGACTATCTCCTAACACCACATGCTCTAGCACAGCCACAATCAATAACTCTCTCCTGTTTCATTTTCAACCAGTTCCCACATCCCTTGTCTGTAAACTTATCCACCAGCTTAAACCCACCACACTCTTTGCAGATCAGCTACCTGCAGAATACCTGGGGCAGCTAAAGAAATTGCTTACCCCATATCCATCCTCATTAATAGAAAAATAACTGAAGGATACATCCCATCCATCTGGAAAGTCTCCCACATTACACATTATCCCCCTGCACAAAGGCGGGACTTTCAAGGACCTTTCCAACTACAGGCCCATAGCCGTATTATCCCCTGTTGCAAAGATAATGGAGAAATGTATTCACAGGCAATTTTTTAACCCATCTACTTGAAAAAAATCTACTAGCCAACTGTCAACATGGTTTTAGACAATTTCATTGCACCACCTCTGCTCTCTTATCCTTTTCTGACCATATTAATAGAAATCGTAATAATGACATCCTATCCTCAGCCCTCTTTATTGATCTATCAAAAGCTTTTGACATGGTCAACCATCACCTCCTCATAAACACTCTTAGAAACCTGTCACTGGATGATCTTGTTATTCAGTGGTTCCAGTCCTACTTAAATAATAGAAAACAAGCTGTACTATGGGCAAAAACCTTATCTTCCCACCTTCCAGTTACCCTAGGAGTCCCACAAGGATCCATATTGGGACCTTTACTTTTCTCCAGCTTTACTAATGACCTCCACTGTTATCCCACAAGCCACCTGCATCCAATACGCAGATGACTCTACACTTATATGCTCTGCCACTTCCCCATCAGAACTTCAATCCCTAACCCAAAAGACCTTTAATACAATTGAAAATTGGCTCCTGCATAGATATCTTATCTTAAACCCAAAGAAAACAAAAATGCTACTATTCACACCCACCCGTAGAACCTCCCCACTTAACTTTACCGTAACCTCTAGTGACGGAACCATTATATCTCCTGATACTACCACTAAACTACTTGGGGTTCTAATTGATAATAATCTGTCTTATGAGCCTCACATCAATAACACTATAAAAACGGTTAATAAGAAATTAGGTTCCCTCTATAGGATCAAACCCTTTCTGACTCCATTAGCCAGAATTATCATTGCCCGCACCCACCTTATATCTACTCTGCTTTATGCCTCTCCCATCTATACCAAGTTATGTAAAAGTGCTCTGAATAAGCTGACTACCTCATACAACAATATTGCCAGATTTGCTGCACTTCCTTGGTCACCCCCTATAATAATCTCAAAATCCTTCACTCATCTAATAAACTACTAGTACAAATATCTAAATCTAATTACTCAGCAGGGGGCATTCTGTTCTTTAATACAGTGGGTAAAACCTGGAACAGTCTCCCCAGTCACCTAACCTCACTATCCTCAGTTAACCTATTTAAAAGTAAACTTAAACCTTACCTCAAATCGCACTGGATATGCCCCTGTGCTAACCCAGATTAAACAACTTCCCCTTCCCATTATAACATAATTTTTATCACTTATCTTATTGAGGGTATATACCTATGTATATAGTGTCTGTCTTATCAACTAAACCAGCCTACTTTTTTAGGCCTTGTGTGTAAATTTTATAGTATGAGTGTGTTCAAGTACTGCTTATAAAGTACATTCTCTACATTTCTCATTTTTTGACATGTTTTATGTGACTTTCTAATTAGTAGTTCAAATGTCTTTTGTAAATATCATTGTCCTTATGTATTTGTTTAACTTGTGGAGCTTTTCTCCCCGGGCCTCTACTGAAAATGGACGTATATCCAGTTGGACTAGCCCAGTCAACAAATGTAAAATAAAATAAAATAAAAAATAAAATAAAATTAGCACTTTTTGCTCAAAATTGGCAGTTAACCCAGGACAAGTGGGTACTGAACATCATATCAAAGGGATACAGATTCCATTTCCACATTCTGCCAATGACAAATGGTTGGCCAGACCTGCCAAAAAAACAATGGGCAGAGGCACATAAACAGGTTACGTCCCTCATGGATATGGGGGCCATTCAAACAGTCCCAGAACAGGAAAAAGGACAAGGTTTTTACTCAAGACTGTTCTTGGTACCCGGAAAGGACATGGCCTGGCGGCCAATACTGGATTTATCGATTTTGAAAACATACCTGGACATTCAAAAATTCAAAATGCTCACTTTGCAACAGCTTCTTCCATGCTGGGTAAGAAATGCCTGGCTGTGACTTTAGGACTTAAAAGAGGCATACCTGCATGTCCCCACCAAAGACAGTCGTGGTGAAGAGACCTCAGAGATTCAAGGCTGAAATGCATTACCAATTCCTGCACTGCCCTTTGGCTTATCTTAGCGTAGGGTCTTTACAGTGCCTGGCACCAGCTTGCTTAGAGATTTTTTGCAGATAAAGATATCCTTACTTGACTGCACTGCTGACCACTGTCTCATTCAAAGGACACTTTTCGTAACACCTGGCTAACAGAAAAGGCTTAGAAAAAGGCTTCTAGTATGCTTAGGGTCAAACAAATAATAAAGACCTCTCAAAAGATAACATTCTCAAAGATAATATTCCTGGGCAGAACTTGCATACAACTGCCCAGATGAACAGACCCAAACAACAAAGCCTAACTACAAACTACTGATGGCTGCTCCAGTATAAAAAATATTAATCTCTGCAAGACGGCCCTGCAATACTGCATCCTGCATCTAAATCATCCTACTAATAATTACTGCATACCTATGAACAAAGAAAACAACTACTGTCCAGTTAAAGTAATCATCACCATGGTTCACAACCACACACACAATGGTTCCTCTCTCCTAATCATGTAATAGAGTGCAAAGGGAGCTCCGGTAAAAGTGCAAAGGCCCTTCACCAACCCCTCACCACCTACCACTCAGCCCAGAAAATCTTACTTGACAGATTAAGGGATGGGGCTTGGATGCATTCTAAGATTACTCTGTGGTATCAAATGCATCAAAATCAATGCATCTACATATCAAAGAGATGCTAATGCCTAAAGGCTTCAAGCTCCTCAAAGGCCAAGACACTTACTTCAAAAACTCTGGCCCATTACAGACAACCAACATTACACTCATGTGGTACTAAAACTCAGATTAGAGGAGGCACTCTTAAGGCACACTTAGAGATCCTCTTACATGGGACCTCATACATGTGTTGGAAAATTAATTACCTCCTCTGGAAGAAGCGCAGCAGATTCACAGTTCTCATCATGATTGGAAGCTCTGCTATGGAAAATAGCTTCAGCAAAACTAATTTCAGACAGACAACAGGCCCTGCCAGCTGGAGCCTTTGTCATAGACAAATCAAAATTAGAGCATCCTCAAAATTGGCACTGAAACTTATCTGCACAAGGACTTCATGGAAAGTGGATGGAATTCCTTCGCATCTGAAAACCCTCTTGGACCTCCTTCCCTCAAAGCCTCTTCTCTAACAGGTCCTCCTAAAAACCCAAACAAAAAAGAACAAAAAGATTAGGAAGAAGCTCTAAGAACTGGCCGTATACACTACCCCAACCCCTCGGAAATACTTACTTGCCCCAGCTTGGAAGTTGCTCAAAACAGGCAAACTACAAACCTTATAAGCCATCCTGTCCCTGCCGCAAAGCACTCACAGACTCTGAACATTACATTATAAATTCCTGAGTGGCAGTCATTTCAGCAGCTTTCTCAGAGTTTTGATAAATGTGGATTACAGAACTGAAGCAGGAGGTTCTGTTCACACCTTTACAAGACAAAGTCTTATGATCTACTCTAATTCAAGATCGAAGCCAACAATGGCCAACTGCACATAAAAGCACAATACACCTAATGTATTTAGCCATGCCTCCCGAATTTAACCATCTTCAAACCAAATGTAAAATCTGCAATCATGAATTACACAGAACACAAATACAGAGCCACCAATCTTTTCTCATGTTTTACTAAAAGCTTTTCTGTTAAAGTCCAGATTTAGCCCTCCAGACAGAAGGTCACCTAACAGTTTACTCTTCCTCACTCATCTGCTAGCCATTGCTCACAATATTTCACAGCACCTGAAGCTGACGCAACCGCCACTAAAGAAAATTCAGTCTGCTGAAGGCAACCCTGGCATCATGGAAAGAAGCAGCCTGCAGCTGGAAGCTGGCTCTCTGTTGTTTCATCATATTTAGCCCTGAGGCAACCTCTCTGAGATTAAATCCTAGTTTATGCCTAAGGTGGTTTCCAGCAAATCCACATCCCACTTTATAAGGTGTATAACTTAACCAAACACCAGATCAGAGATGAGTTCCTTTGTTGAGCAGTTCAGATGACGCTAGAATTCTCTGCATTCATTACGCAAGCATACATTAATTTCAAGTTTCCTTTAGACCTTTAAATGTAAGAGAAATTAGTAAAATCTGTTTTTTTACTATGCTTGTAATAGTGTCTAAAGTTCTGCATAAATCATCCTAGCTACCATAAGCCACCTGCATAAGGTCCGTTTCACCAGAGCTGAGGCTACTTCCGCAGCTGCAGTCAGAGGAGTACCAACCAAGGAGAGCTCTCGAGCTAAATAAGCAGAAGGAAGTTGAGATCTAGGACAACAAACATGGAGCGCTATAGTTAAGTCAAGGCCTTTTTTTTTTTTTTCAAGTTTTTATTTTGTGCCTCTTTTCCTAATGCTGTTTTCTGTAGGCCTCCCCGCCGCATAGCCAGTGTTGTCACTTTTGGCTTTTAATGTTCTACCCAAATACACAGAGAACAACAGCAGCTAACACTTCTAACATAATACAGTGAATAAGCGTTCCACACAGAATGTAATTGTTCGTATCCGCCCTTCTCTATCTATGGTACCCTTCTTCCTGGGCTATGGGGTATGGTCAATATTTGAAGGGCTATCTTCATTGGATTAGCGCAGTGAACTCTAAAGAGTGTGAATAAAGGGCAAGAAAATTTGACAAAGAAGTGGCAAAGACTATCAACTCTGGAAAATTACTCCAAGAAGAAGGTGCCACAATGGTGACGCCACTCCTGCTGCAAGACCAAGGACACTGAGGGCAACAGGCAGTAAGTGTGAGCAATAGTCAAGTTGCGGCTAGTGAAACAACTCAAACAGCCCATTTTATGGTAAAGGTTATTTTTGAACTTACCCTTTCCTGCTCTAGGTACATTACCAGATTTTTTACTGATAATTAGCTGAGTTTTTTCGGCTCCTACCTTTAAATTTTTAAACATTGTTTTAAATTTTTCCTTTTCCTTTTGCTGTATTTGTTGGAGAGAAAAATTTGATCAGTTTTCTACTTTAACTCTTGGTCTTTTGTGAGTAAGCAGAGTCTACTATGCTAAGCCTAATGGAGCATGTGCCAAGTAGATTCAAGAAGTCTGGAGCAGAAAACTGGGAAGTTAAGGATTTAGTTAAAGTCGGACTCAAACTACAACGTTATGGTAGGTACATAACTTTTTTTTTTTTTTTTTTTTTTTTTTTTGGGGAAACAAGGTGGTTAGATAATAACAGATAGTGACTGGAGTTCAGAAACTTTTAAGCTGTGAGTTGTGTGACTGGAAGGTGGTTTTCAAGAGGCTAGAAGCATTAGACTTTGCTGATGTTACACAAAGTTTCAATGGGTCAGGGTCTACAAGATGGTCGTATTTAATAAAACAGGAGTACAAGATATTATTGGATTAGAAGTAGAAAGTACCTGTAATGTGTCTTACTCACCTTACTGTATCTAAATTAATATGTTGAGTTTTAGTAAAGTTTGTGTTTGTTTTCTATTGAAAAAGTTTGACTACTATACCATTTTTAAAATTTTTAATTCTAAACGCTGTTGGTCTAACAGAGGTGGAAAACTCCTTCAGATCCACCAAAGTGCCTGTGGTACAAATCTCTCAGAGATATAGTTCAAGCAGCTGCAGTCTTTTGAAGATGAGCATATACCAAATGGTGGGAGGCACAATATTACTGAAGACCATGACAGTGCTGAGAAAAGATATGTGCTTTCAGATAAGATGGAGTTAGCTCTGGATAGCTCAGGCCATGCGAGTGAGGCGTTGGAAACTGGCTTGATAGTTTTGTTAGGGAAGTAAACAGAGGCAAATTTGTGAAGAGTTTGGTGAATTAAAGAGATGTTTTCCTGCTTGTCTAGCAGGCTTGAAGTCAGTAAGCAAGATTGTGGAGGTGGCAATGAGGTAAAGATGTTGAAGAAGGAGAGGCCAGTCTTAATGAAAGAGTTTTCAAGAGTGAATGAAGCTAAGGATGAGGTCAAGAAACTGAATTTATTGGGCAAAGAAGTAACATTCAGACAATGAAGCTTAGATCTGGATGATACAAGACTGACTGATTTTACAGGATTCTAGCTGGAGTGATGCAGAGACTGAAGAATAGTTTCCCAAGACTGACAAGATGGTTTAGAAGAAGGATGGTCTTTAAAGACAAGTAGTCGGGGTTAAACAAAGCATCGTGGAAAAGGGAATAAAGCATGGTCGTTCTGGTTCCTCCTTCTTGTCTTACTAACTAACCATTGTTATTAACGAAAGCAGTTGTCCCTGGGATTATGTAATTTCTGCCTAAGTTTCTAAAAGAAGCTAAATCATTTTAATTTCAAAGCTAGCATCTTGGCCTAAAAATAGAAACTGAAATTTATAGGCCCCTTCAGAAATAATAACAAATATTTATATCTATTCTTAAAGCACCATGGCAGAGATGATCCTAGAGAACAGATGGGAGTAGAGGCTTCAGAGGGCAAATCAATGAATGATGGAATCAGATAGTATTTGCTTTTACTTGTGTGATCTTGGCTGATGGAATGTGGGATACTGAAGAATGTGCTAGAGTGGGGTGGCAGGATCATCCTATGCTAAAGGCTTGTGGGTGCAGGCTAAGAGCGAGCAATGAGGTCTTTGGATGATGGAGGCAAGGCTTTTGTGGCCAGAATGGGGTAGCTAGGGTAGCTTTGAGGCAAGGAGGGGTAGCCAACTGGTACTGACTGGTCTCAGCTGGAAGCAGAGATATTTTCTGGAGAGAGAGCGATGTTTGGGATTGAGAGGCTTCAGGGTGTGAGCATCTTGGAGATCAGGAGAAAGAAACTGAATTTATTGGAGTGATTGAACTTAACATTGAACAGCATCTGAACTCCTGACAATTGATTTTAGTTTGCTGAGATCCAGACCTGGAGGTGGTTCCCCCATCTTTTTTGGCACCAGGAAGAATACTTTTGGTGCCCTTGATCCTCTGGTTGGGCATCAGATCTGACATAGAGATTCTTTTCCTGCCACTGCCACTAATGCATTCATCAGCGATGTTTGGAGTGGAACATGTTGGTCCATTTCATTAGGGAGATAATTCAAAACTCTGGTGAATAACTCTGGGATGAATTCCATGACAAGGAGTCTCTGTTAAGGATAACCCAGCTCTTTGGAACAGTCCTTAAACCAGACATGCCAGAGGGTAACAGGGCTCCCTTCAGGGCCACAGGGCTGTGGGCAGGGAAAAGGAACCCCAAAACCTTGTTCCCGCTTGGGGTAGTCCTATACCAAATATGGCTGGGAATGCCAGCTTGGGTGATGTTGACCTTTGGGAAGTTGAGGCGAGGAGAATGGACAAAGGGTGGTCAGGATCCATTCTTCCTCACTAATGGGTCTAGAATCTCATCCTCAGATCTGACCAGTGGTCGAGCTCCCCCCTCTACCCATAATGCTCTGTTCCATCCCCAACTCCTTAGATCTCATTTACTGCCATGGCAGCAAGAAGGAAGATCCATTGCTGTATTGTAAGAGTGACTTCTGACAATTATTTATGTCTATTTCTGGTGATATTTCCTTAAAACTCTTTGAAAACTTCATTCTATTTTCTCCTCCCTCAGTTTCTCTTTCCCTGTTTTCTGTCATACAATTCATAGTATTTGACTAGTACTTTATTTTCCTTTTTCTGCCTTTTCCAAAAAAATAGTTTATAGATTTCTATCTGTTAATTGTTAGACAAGTTATTGTAGAGTTTATTATTGACCTTTGGGTTAAATTCAGAGTTGACTCTTTTATTGGATTTAGAGCTGTTGAAACTCCTCTCTTCTTTTTGGGGTTTACTGTCTTCTTGACTACTATGTCTGAGAAACCCATATCAGAAAAACCTACAGGTATTAAGAAGTGCACTTTTTGTAGGCATAAGATTCCTAATTCTGATGCCCACAAGAAGTGCATCTGCAGTTTGGGGAGTGGCCCACCTGGATACCCCATGTGCTGTGTGGTGCCATGTTTAATCCTAGGGCCTTCTCCGACAGCAGGAACAAGCTGATCCTAAAAGGATTACTTACAGCAGGGGCTCAAACCCCCTGAAAACCAGCTTCAGTGGTTTCAGAGCAGAGGAAGAGAACTCATCCAAAGACTTCTTTGGAGCCATTTGAAAAATTTGTCTCTGGTCCGACTTCTTCAGATCCGAGACCTCTCAGGCACCCATTGGATCTAAAACAACTCTCTGATATGACTAGCTCGGCCTCTACAACCAGTTTTCCTCTTCAGTCCATCCCTGTCTCGGATCCCTGATTATTGGATCTGATGAGTAGAGTATGGACGCTGTAGTTTGTACACCTGTGGCTCTGGCTTTACCGTCCAAGTTATTTCAAATGCTGACTAAGCACACTAGGCTGGCGATTACACCTTTATCTAGGTCTTCAGTGAGCTTACCTGAGGCCAACATGGACAGGATGATGCGGAGATTCCTTAAGGCTCAAATCCAGATGGGGACCTACCAGCTCCGGCCCCTCCTGGATCTGTGAGCACACCTGCCCAACCATTGCTGTCTGTTTCTCCGATCCAACCCACGGTTTCAGAGTCCCAGGATCCTAGATATCCGGCAGGTTTGGTATATAATCTGAAGAAGCTCCCTTCCTCTATTCCAGAAACTCTGTCCAGCCCTGCTCCAAAGCCTTTGGATTGGGGTACGTCTCTTATCCGAGAGGCCAGCACCAGATCTGAGGGAGTTGGGTTTGGGTCCTATTTAGTTGGACCCTTCCCTTCCCCTCAGTGCCTTGGCCCTGGACAGCTACAGTCTGATTCTCTCAGGAAGGCTCAAATCTGGGGTTTGTTACAACCTTTCTTCTTTAGCTGCTATGGCTCCAAGATGAAAGGGAGAGGTTTCCCAGGTATCTCAGCTTTTCATGTTGTAGAAAAGGCTTTGTGCACAGTGTGCCATTCTCTTCCATTGCCCCTTATCTGGTCTGAGGTCCGAGCCCATCATTACTGCTCCTCAGAGTCAGCCATCTCCGGGAAGCCTCCACACATGTTCTCCAGAGGGGATCCCCCTTTCTTCAGACACCTCTCCTGGGCAACCCGCAGAAAAGGTACGTCAGAAGAGAATGTACAAGATGAGGCACATAGATTCCCCTTAAGGATTCTCTCATGGGTGACATGGGTTTTGATGAGGGGGAAGGATCCCCTCAATCACCACGGGATGACTTCACCTTTGGGGTCATCCTGGAAATCCATGAGCATAAAGGTGGCTGGTCTTCCCCAAATCCTTCTACTGTGGAATTGGTGTTCCTAGAGGCTTTCTGGACTGGCTCATCTACATCCCCCCCCCATGGACAAACTTATTGACCTTGTTTCCTGATAGGCTTGGAAGAAACTGGACATTGTTGAGCCCATCCCAGAGCACCCAGATAAATTCTTGGTTCACCCTTCAGACACCTCATTGGAGCAAGGGAGTCTTAATTGATGCCATAGTTGTAGTGACAGCCCCTAAGAAAGAGTTAACAGAAGAAAGCTCCTATGTCAGTCCTCCAAACAGGGAGTCCAGAGTGATGGATAGGTCTGAAAAGTGGATTTGCGCCTCAGCCACTTTTGCCTTGAGGTTGTTAAATTACCTGGCACAGTTTATTCACTTAGAGATTTGGTCAAAGAGCTTTCAAACTCTGTCTCCGAGTCCATGTCTGTGGAGGACCTTAATCAGTTTGCTCCTCAACTTGCTACTCTTTTCGTCCATTGCCAATTCCTCAATGAGGCTAATTTCCCATACAGTGGCTGGCTCAGGCATAGCCAGTAGGAGACATGCCTGGATGCGGTTGTGCAACTTCACAGTATCCTTTAAAATGGGTTTTGTTAATGCCCCTTTTGATGGCTCCTCCTTATGTGGACCATCAGTAAAAGATACGCTCACCCACAACGAGCAGGAGGGAAAGACCTTGTCTGCCTTTAGAATTGAGTTTTCTACCCCTCAGAGTACATTCTCCAGGAACCAGCGAGGTGGTAAGAAACTGTAGTTCCAGAAGTCCCTGGGACTTTTACCGGACTTAAGTTGGGATACTTCTGGCAGAGGAGGAGGTTTCAATGGCAGATATCACTCTAAAGGCAGAGGGGGTCCACAGAACCAGTGCTTCAGAGATTCATTCTCTGATGGGCCCTTTCAGTGCTCCTAAAGCACTGCCTGACTGTCCCTCTCTGGCAGTAGTCAAGGGTCCTGTTTTCCTGCATCTGGACACTTGGACAAATCTTGCAAACAGCACATGGGTGCCAAGTATAATATCCACATATTACTACATTCCATTTTCCCTTCCACCTCCGGTCACAAGGAAGAAACTCCCTGACATTCCACCCAGTCAGAGGGAGTACGCAGTGCAAGAGTTTCAAAAGCTGTTGCAAAAAGTCATCCAGGAGGTCCCACCAGAGCAAATAGGATTCAGAACTTACTCCTGCTTCTTTTTAGTGCCAACAAGAACAGGAGACCTGAGACCAATTCTGAATCTAAGCAATGTGAATCAGTATGTAAAGACGTCGACGTTCTGAATGGTTACAGTTCAGTCCATCCTGCCACTTCTGCACCAGGATAATTGGATGTGCTCTGTAGATCTCCAGGATGCATGCTATCATATCAAAATAGACAGGCACTCCAGGAGACACCTGCGCTTTTGGCTGGGAGCCAGTCACTATCATTTCAGAGCGGTGCCCTTTGGACTCACTACAGCCCCCCTGGGTGTTCACCAAATGCTTTTCCTACTATTGAACTTCATTTAGCAACTATATCAAACTTCCACGCTGGAAACAAATCCCTTTCTCTGACAACTTCTAGATTATGTAAAGTTTCATGAAAGGAATTTTTTTTCTTAGATCTCTCATAAAGGATGCCTCCTCCTCTTGGGATTTGATGCTGGTCATTCAAGGTTTAACTCGGAAACACTTGGAACTGATGGATAATTGCGAAATGAAGTTTCTTTCTTAGCTACCAGAAATATTTTCTATCACTTCAGCAAAAGAATTTCTGAACTCCAGGCATTGTCTGCTAGGCCTCCTTACATTGTTTTCCATAAAGATAGGATATCTATGAACCAACGTTTCTTTTTTGCCTACAGTGGCCACAGAGAATAACATTAACCAGTCCATACAACTACCAGTTTTCTTTCTAGATTTTTCCAATAAGGGCAAATATGTGCTACATCTTCTTGATGTCCACAGGCAATTACATTTTTTTATTCACACAGCAAAACACTACAGTATGTCTGATCAACTGTTTGTATCCTTTCCCCCTAACCACTTGGGTCGGGCATTATCCAAAATTGCTCTGGTCAAATGGATTACTGATTGTATCTTGTTGATTTATTCTCAAAAAGGTTTGGAGTTGCTTCGTCCTCTTAGAGTGTACTCCACTAGTTCTGTGGCTAATTCCTCCACCTTCTCCTCAAAAACTTTCATTGAGATTTGTACCACAGCCACTTGGTCAAAAAATCTTACCTTTGTTGCACTTTACAAAGTAGACATTGTCTCCAGAAGCAGAGCTTCCTTCAGTTCGGCACTGCTCCAGTATGTCCTTCCTTGAGGACTTCGCGAGAGTTGCGTAGCTGGGGACTGACCCGTTAGTGAGGAAGAATTAAAAGGACTTCAGTTTTAGAAGTTATGTACTTACCATACCTTGGTATCTGTGTTGTCAGTTTTCTTTCTTCCTCACCTTCCCGCCCAACCATCCCCTGGCAATGTTGCTCCTTGAAGGATCTTTGGAGGTTATTGGAACACTCATGTTCCTGGTTTGAGCCTCGGTTTGTTCTTTGTTCTCTCTCTATAGTACAGTGGACAGTAAGGCAGCAAGCTCCATCTGAGGAGCTGGGGATGGAATAGCACATTATGGGTAGAGGGAGGAGCTCGAGCTTTGGATCCAAAGTCTTGTGTATGTGGCAGAGTCTGATCTGAGGATCAGATCCTAGACCCTTTAGTGAGGAAGAAACAAAATGGAAAACACAGATGCCAAGATGTCCTTCAAGGATGCATCTGCAGTCCTTACAAATGGGTTGTCCTGTCGTCAGGCAGCCCTTCGGTCGGCCGGATTCCAAAGTCTGGGTCTGGCCTCGGCTGGTGTCGCACTTCACCCAACGTCATCTCTGCTGGTCTTCGGGTATAAAGGCATCAGCCGACGCCATTTTCCTCAGTCTTTCTTGCCGCGTGGCCAAGCAGAAGCTGTTCGCAAGTGCCGGTCGGTCAGATCCAGAGATTACTACTACCGAATACTACTTGAAGACTTCTAAAAGCTAAGTACCCGTTGGGGACTCTTTCTTGCCTCAGCCGATGTCAGAAAAAGTGAATAACTGTTTAACTTGTGGGAAACAAATACCTCATAAAGATTTCCACTCTTACTGCTTACCTTGTTTAGGCCCAGACCACGGCGTAGCAGCCTGTTTAGCCTGTGCTTCCTTCAACCGACGAACGCTTAGGCGTCGGTCGGAGTTTGCTGAACAGTTTTTCGGCTCAGATTTTGCGTACATTATGCAGTCGGATCCTCCTACTCAAATTGTTAAACGCAAAGAAAAGGACCGACACTCGCGGTCCACGGTTTCGGCCGAAACCACGGTTAAGCAAACCGCGAGTGTCTCTGTTTTGGCCGAAACCGAGCAAACGGTTCAATCTTCAGCCGAATCCATGACTACTACCGAGGCCCCTGCTACCCTAGTTGAATCGGCCTCTGAAGTTTTGCCTACTCATGTGGTTTCTCTAGAATTATCGGACACCATCCCTTTGGATGTCTCTACCCCAGCACGTGGTGCTGCTAGGCCTCCTGCAGCCATGTCTATAAAGGCCTTTGCCAGGGCTAAAGCAGCCAAAACTGCTAAGTCTGTGCCTGTTAAGCCCCCCTCTCACAGGCCCAGTTCCAGTTCCCAAATGCTTACTCTGGCAGAGGATCTCATCTCTTTAATAAGGGGATCCCAATCTCACCCAGACAGGGCCTCTCAACCTCCAGAAAAGAGACCTAGAGCAGAGCCCCTGAGCCAGTGTCCTCAGATGACTCTTCTGATGATACAGACAATACAGACCATCCAGAGGCTCCCTTTTCTACTTATGAAGATTCCGATGCTGAAGAATCTATCCCTTCTGCCTCCCCACCAGAGGAATTTTCCTTTGGGGAAACCTTACATGCCATGAGAGAGCAATTCCAATGGCAGGGACAAGATTTCTCAGATTCAAGAAAAAGGCTTAGGACCTTCCTACACTTACCGCAACATAGGCCCTTAGCTATACCTCCAGTTCTTCCTGTTGTGGATGATGCATTTAATGATGCTTGCACTGCTCCTGATACTTTACCTCCAGCCCCTGCCAAGCCCGATAGGTTTTACAGGGTACCGGACACTCATCACCACTTATACAAGGCTCCTCTTGCAGATCCTGAGACTATCTCCCAGGGGCCTAAGGCAGTTGCTTCTTTCTCAGCTAAAAACCCTCTCCCTTCTGAAAGGGAATCCAGGTCCTTAGAGAGATGGGGTAAAAGTATACACCTCTGCTACTCTCTCAGCTAGAGCTTTGAACTGTCAGTTTCATATGATCCAATACCAAGAGTTTATGCTTGATCAGTTAACTAGAAACTGTCCTCTGATGATTCCTTAGATAAGAAATATGTTTTAGAAATGGTGAATAACATTCAGCAGGTTAGTAACCTTTCCTTAAAATGTGGCTATGATGCACTGGAGGCTTCATTTAGATCAGCCATGACTGGCACAGTTATAAGAAGGCATGCATGGTTGAAAGAACAGGTCTTGCCGGATCATGTTAACTATTAGATGCTCCTATGGATAAGGTCAGTCTATTTGGTTCTCCTGCCCAACAAGTAATGAAGAAAATGGAAGAGAAGGCAAAATCTGTACAAACAGTTAAAGATTTCTTACAGGTTCAGCCCCCAAGGTTTAGCAGGAACTGGCCTTCCAAAAATTGGTCCTTTCCAGACTCCTCTAAATCTCAGAGAGGCAGGAATAGACGTTCCAGAGGCAGAAATCAATCCAGAGGAGGTGCCTACAGGGGACGCCAGTGGCAAGGCAATAACCAACGAGGCACAGATACAACCACTACCACTGCAACAGGACAATCACAGTGACTTGGCCCTGACACCACCTACCAGGGAACAAATAGCAGCACCCTTAGGCGGAAAGTTAGCCTTATTTTCAAAAAATTGGCACTATATCACAAGGGACAAGTGGATTTTGCAAACTATAGACCAAGGCTACAGGTTTCATTTCCACACCTTACCAGTAAAAAGAGGAATGCCAAACCTACCACCAAATCAAAAGACAGAAGCTCTAAAACAAATAGCTCAATTAACAAAGATGAGAGCTGTGGAAAGGGTACCACCTACAGAACAGGGCAAGGGATTTTACTCCAGACTCTTCCTAGTACCAAGAAAAGAGAAAAGTTGGAGACCTATTCTCGACCTGTCCGCTTTAAACACATTCATCATTGTTCCAAAATTCAAAATGCTGACCCTACAGCAACTTCTTCCCATGCTGGGCAAGGAGTGTTGGCTGGTAACTCTAGATCTCAAGGAGGCATACCTGCACGTCCCCATACGACCAAATTGCAGAAGATACCTCAGATTTCTTGCAGGATCAGAGCATTATCAATTCTCAGCATTGCCCTTTGGCTTATCTACTGCGCCCAGAGTGTTCACGAAATGCCTGGCATCAGTAATAGCTCATTGCAGGCTACAGGGAATCTAAATTTATCCATACCTGGACAACTGCCTGATACAAGCGGACAACAAAAGCAAGCTGACACAAGACTTACAAAGAGTCATTTGCTTACTACAAGCCCTGGGATACACAGTCAATTTAAAAAAGTCAAGACTGATACCATCCCAAACAAGAACATTCTTGGGTGCAGAATTGGACACAGTAAAACAGATGGCATTCCTAACTGCAGAAAAACAAGAACAACTTCCTCTTTACTTCTTGGCATTAACAAAGCAGAATAAACTAACAGCAAGGAAAGTACTGCAGGCCTTGGGCTTCATGGCATCCTGCATAATCCTGGTTCCCCATGCCAGACTGCATATGAGAAAGCTACAGTGGTACCTAAAGAATTTATGGTCTCAACACAGGCACAGCTTAGAAACCGAAATACCACTAATCCCATGCCTGAAACAAGAGTTCCTATGGTGGTCTCAGGCATGCCAGTCAAACCCAGGTTTGTCCTTCCACAACATTCAAACAAGCCAAACCATCACAACGGACGCCTCAGACCTAGGTTGGGGGGCCCACATGCTGGACAAGCGCATTCAAGGCTTATGGACTCCAGATCAGCTGCACCTGCACATAAATCAAAAAGAAATGCTGGCAGTAAAACTAGCAATCCAGAATTTCAGACCATTCCTCAAAGAAGACCAATTGATGATAAGGACAGACAACACCACAGTCATGTGGTACATCAACAAACAGGGAGGCACTCATTCATATCCCCTATGCCGAATGGCCCTGGACCTATGGAATATGGCTCTGAGCTACAACATTCAGTTACAGGCAATATTTGTACCGGGAAAAGAAAACATCCTAGCAGACATGTTAAGCAGAACTACCTCGGATGCTCACGAATGGATGCTACACCCGGACATCTTCAAGGCCATCACAAAGAAATGGGGAATGCCACAAATAGACCTATTTGCATCCCCACTCAATCACCAGCTCAAGAAATTCTGCACAAGGACATACCACCCACTTGCTTGGAAGGTGGACTCTCTATCCTTCAGTTGGAAAGGCCTGACAGCATATGCATTTCCACCTCTTCCTTTGATGCACAAGGTACTACTGAAAATCAAAGAGGAGCGTCCAAGGATAATTCTGATAGCTCCAAATTGGCCAAGACAACATTGGTATCCATTGCTGAGGAGCATGTCTCGGGGGGAACCGTGGACATTACCCCTGATTCCTTTGATGTTAACTCAGAGCGACTACAACATCCTGCATCCAAACCTGAAAACTCTGCAACTGACTGCCTGGAACATTACATAAGAGCAACTAACCCAGATTTATCCCAAAGGGTTAAAGAAATTATCCTTGAGGCCCGCAGACCTTCAACAAGAAAGAACTATGCAGGAAAATGGAAAAGGTTTGTTATTTGGAGTACTGAAAGAGGGAAAGATGTGTCAAAGATAGATATTGCCAACATCCTGGAGTATTTGGCAGAGCTTCTTCATACAGGCCTGTCCTATTCCTCCATCAAGATACATGCATCAGCTATTTCTGCAGAATACAGCTTCGATCCCCCTGTCTTCTCACATCCTCTACTCAGGCAGTTCCTCAGAGGAATTAAGAATGTAAAACCTCCTAGGAAACCACCATTACCAGCATGGGACTTGAACTTTGTGCTAGAAAATTGACACTCCCTCCATTCGAACCAGCAGCAACAGCAGACCTTCAACACCTATCCTGGAAAACTGCTTTCCTACTGGCAATTACTTCAGCAAGAAGGGTTTCGGAACTACAGGCTTTAATGGCAGTACAACCCTTCCTAATCTTCCATCAAGATAGAGTGTCCATGAGAACTAATCCTACATTTATGCCTAAGGTGGTATCCAGAGTGTCTCTAAACCAGGCAATCCACCTACCTACCTTCTTTCCCAATCCACAGAACAGGGGGGAAAGACTGCTGCATACCTTGGATGTACATAGACAGTTGCGCTACTACCTGGTCAGAACCAAGGGCAATAGAAAAACTGACCAGCTTCTAGTAGCTTATGCAACAGGAAGGGAAGGAAAAGCAATTTCCAAACAGACAATCTCCAAGTGGATAGGAAATTGCATAAGATTCTGTTACTCCTACCATGGAAAGCAAATTCCACAGAACATAAGGCCTCATTCTACAAGGGCTACAGCCACTACCACAGCTTTCTTCACGAGGAGTGGCTACCAAGGACATTATTGAGGCGGCTACTTGGACCTCCGTGCATACATTTGCCAAGCATTATAACTTACCTCTATACTCTAGATCCCGAGCAGGGTTTGCCACTGCTGTTTTGGAAGGGATCCTAACTACACCATAATTCTTCTTCCTCCTCCCCTAGTTTGGCTATGGTATTCTACCCATTTTTAGGACTGCAGATGCATCCTTGAAGGACATAGTACAGTTTTGTACCTACCATAAATGTAGATGTCCGAACAGGATAGCATCTGCAGTCAGGATTACCCACCCTCCTTCCCCTCTGTGGTACTCCTAGGGTACTTACCCACCTAATAGCTAGCTGGGGGGGAATCTCTTATGGTGTATTTGTTTGTATATATGTACATACATGCTTATTGTTTGTGTTTGCCTTCTACTTTTTTGGAAACATTGGCATTTACCCAAAAATGTAGCTTTCCAAGAGGGCAACTGGCATCTGGGGCAAGAAACACTGAGGAAAATGGCGTCGGCTGATGCCTTTATACCCGAAGACCAGCAGAGATGACGTCGGGTGAAGTGCGACACCAGCCGAGGCCAGACCCAGACTTTGGAATCCGGCCGACCAAAGGGCTGCCTGACGACAGGACAACCCATTTGTAAGGACTGCAGATGCTATCCTGTTCGGACATCTACATTTATGGTAGGTACAAAACTGTACTTTATAGTAAGTGCATACCTTCTAATTTCTACCTCCCCATTGATTCTTAGAGAAAGGTATTTGAGGAGTGGAAAAATATGTACCCACGGCAAACAGGGTCTTTTCCTCTTGCTCACATCTGAAGAGCATGTCCTTTACCTTGGGGTCAAATAAGGAAGATGCATCAAAGGGAGCACTGATGAATCATAAGTATCGGAAGAGATGAGGATGTCCTGAGGGACTGACTGGAGACTTTATTAGACTGGCTGTCCCAGTGGAATAGATGATCAAGGGCTCAGAGCAGAGAACCAAAGGAGGTATAATTGTCTGATCCAAGAAGGGCAGGGATATCCTTTCTCTAGCTAGAGAAGGTCCTATCCACAATGTCCAAGGCTAGAGCACTTGGAGGAAACCGAAGTTAAAGGCAAAGGAGCCGATAATTCTTGAACCATTGGACCAAGGGGGAAGTGAACAAAGGTCAGCCCACGGATCTGGTGGGAGTCTAGATCTCAGCTGTGAGAAATTGTCTTATCCTATCCACGTCTGCCTCTGATAAGCATCTGGAAGTCCTAGGAGAACATGTGGAGGACAGAGGTCTTGGAAGCCTGAAGGAGGATCCCTCCAAGAAAGGTGAAGGTAGTCTAGAAGCGACTGAATCTGGTAGGAGTTGAGGTGTTCGGATCCAGGGTGATTCCAATTTAGAAGCAATCTGATCCGAGGTTGACAGATTAGATTTGTTAGACATCTTAGTTGGCGGCTTTGTTGAAGTAGCCGACGAGGATGGTGCAATCTGGTGACCTCTTGCAGGAGTCTTATCCTTGTAAGCCATATCTGGCTTCCCCTTGCTCAGTTTCTTAGAGGGGGTTTGAACCCCAGCTGTAGGAGCCACAGTAGTAGAAGGGAGAAGGTCCTTTTACACCAGTTTGAGTCAGTAAGGGTTCTGGAATTGAACCCAAAGCAGATAAAGCAGTCTGCATCTAAATGAGCGAGTTCCAAACAATGTACGCATTCCCTGTGCGTATCCAAGTTGGGGATTTTATGGCCACAGGTGATGCACTTTTTAAAACTGGTAGTTTAGGCCAGTATGGCTGACAAGCTTAAGTCCCCAAGAAAAAAAAGAGGAAGTAACTTAAAGCTACTTTTTTCTTTTCTTTTTTTTTTTTTTTTTTTATATAGAAGAAAGCAAGAAAAAGGAACCACCCACCACCAACAATGGTAGTGTAAGGAATACTCTGAGAAAAAAATTTAAAATAAGGTGCCAGCAATGGTACTACGGAGAAGTACCGAGAAAAACAGTAGCAGCTAAAAGGCGTAAACAACTAGAGAAACTAGCAACAAGGCAGTGGAGGTAGGAGAAAGTGAAATTAAGGTAGAGATAGGTTCATAGGTTCATACTAGGCTATCTGCCCGAGGGCATTTACAAGCCTAGCCCATCGTTTTGTGGCTTACGCCACCCCTTTAGTATGGGGAACTATACCCATTATTTTGCTGTGCCTCTGTCGAGCAGTGACACTGAGGTAATCCCTGGGGTATATCTGCGATCTCCCATCCATTGGTCAAGATTTCTCTTGAACAAGGCCAGCGAGGTGCTCTGCCTCACATGTACCGGGATTTTGTTCCACAGCATAGGGAGTCTTTGGGTGATGAATCTATCCCTCCAGATAAAGTTTTTTAAAGGTAAACTGATGACTATATTTTGAAAAATGACTCTCATAGCTCGAGGTTGACAGGATCTGCATCTAAAGCTGAATGGTGGCAAACGAGATCTGAGAGATGTTTTGTTGGCAGGGCATTATGAGTAAAGTGAGGAACTTGAGAGTTTTGGATCCGAGGATTTGGTAGAAGCGGTGGAGTCAAATCTGAGTTTCAGATCCAAACCTATCATTTGAGGACTGAATGAAAATGACATCATTAGTTTCAGGAATTTTATGACTTGATTTTGGGCAAACATTCCCAGTGTTGCTGAAGGCTCAAGAGACTGCTCATCTGTGTGGATGGCCATCACGCAGGACATGTGGTTGAGTGGGCGAGAGAGCATGCAGAGGCATGTGATGACCTGTCATTTCCCTCCTTCCAGTCAGTCTTGGCTGCCCCCAGACATTCCACCCCATCAACTAAAGGCAGCAAAAACAGTAGTTATTCTTTTAGAGAAAAGAGCCATCCAAAAGATCCCACCAGACCATAGAAGATGTGGAATCTATTCATGATTCTTTTTTTTTAAATGGACCTCAGGCTAATACCCGATATCTGTACATTAAGAAGCCCCAATTCATAATGGTCACAGTGCATGTAGTTTTGCTGTGCCTGAAGGCAAACAATTTGTGCTTAGTACACCTCCAGGATGCCCATTTCCACATCAAGGTTGCCAAAGCATCTGGGTGGTCTCTGCACTTCAGCTGTAGGGTCAGTCTTTTCCTGTTCTGAGCCCTACCTTTTGGTCTCATTGCAACAGCACCGCCACCAACCCCCTCCATGTTCACCAAGTGCATGGCAGTAGTCACAGCTCACTTGAGACTGTGAAGGATCTGGGCATTCCTATATTTAGACCTTTTGAGGCAGCAAGGAATCAGTCTGTCTCTTGTAATGGTCAGAGATTAATTTCTACAGCTCTTCCTATTCTTAAGTATTGATGTAAACTATGAAAAATCAAATCTTCATACTTTTTATATGCTGCCGACTGCACCCAGCAAACTGCACCTTCCGTCTTCCTTACAGCTGAATCCAGTCCCTCAGAGCTGCAATCCAGCACCTGTTAAATTAACATGCACTGACTGCTTCACTGATACCCAGAGGTCAAGGATTGATGGACTCCGATAATTATGGTGATTCATGTGCTTTTACATGGGGAAATTATAATGTTCAGTAGTCTCATATTTTGGGTCACCCCTAACCCATCTTTGCAAGACTCATCTGATATAGTGTTTGACATCTCCAGTAGTCCACATAGAAAGGCCATTTGTTCCGCCACTCTCAGCAACAGTCTTTCTCTCCGGGTCGGGGGGTGCATTTTGAGTGGAAGGATGGTCCAAGGAATTGGAGGCCAGTCTTCACATCAGTATCTTGGAGGTGAGGGCGATCCTCCTCTTGTTGTGGGAATTCTGAGACCTTCTCCCTCCAGATGTGATTTAAACAGACAATGTGTTTTTTTCCTATTTAAACAAGCAAGGAATCACCAAATCCTGTTCCCTTTGCAGAAGTATCATGAGGGTTTGTCAGTGGGTAATTGCTTTCCATCACTTTGATTGAAATGCATACTCCAGGAAAAGGCCAGCTGCCTAGACAGGCTGAGCAGTTGCATCCTGATGCTTCACGAGTGGTGGCTGTCAGTCCCACAATAGTCTACATATCTTCAGTTACTGGGGCCAACCTTACTATGATCTGTTTGCTCCCCCATCCAGTACCAAGTGCAACAGCTACTTCACCCTAATCCCTCCCAAGGGACAGACCCCGAGAGAGGCTGTAGCCATACTGCTACCCCCTCAACTTACTGTACACCTTTCCTGCCATTCCCCTTCTTTCCAAAGTTTTACAGCAGGCAGCAGCATGCAAGGCGGTAGTGATCCTTGTTTCACCATTCTGATCTAGGCAAGTCTGGTGTGGCCTCTCCTAAGAAAGCATCCATGTCTTCTAGATCCTTGACCAGATCTATCTCTCTCTTTCTCTGTTGCCCTTCTGATGGCCTCACTCACTTTCAGAACATGAAGTTGGCCTCATGGTTACTGAAGTTCCCTTGATGTCCAGGGACATTTCTTATCCCAGGATGTGGTTTGCATTCTGTCAACTTCACAAAAAGAATCTTCTCCTAAAGTTTACAAAAGCAAGTGGAAACTCTTCATGTGGGCTACAGTTCAAGGTGTAGAATCTTTTTCTGCCTCTCTTCTAGTGGTCATACAGTTCCTGTCAAATCTGTTTGAGGCTGGATTCAGTTACTCTACAATTAAGGTACAGCTAGCTGGCATCTGCAGTTTTGGTTTTCTCACAAAAACTAGACAAGACAGTGTTGAAAGGTGTTTTCCTTTTTCATCCTCCAGTAAAAGACCCTACTCCTCTTTGAGAACCCAGTTGTATCCTAGAAATTCTAACAAAAGTCCTTTTCAAACCAGTCTCTTCTGTAGACTTGGTGTTTTCCAGGGAAAAAAAAATATTTTTGATAGCCGTTACATCTGCTTGTAGAATTTCAAAATTGCAAACTTATTCAACCCCTTTATACTTGGGTTTTCATAAAGGCGGTGTTTCTGTAGAAATCAACCTTTTATTACCAAAATTGTCTCAGAGCAGAATCTAAATCAGCCAGTCCATTTACCTGTTTTCTTCTCTAATCAGTGTAACAAGCAGAGAGTACAGTCTGCCCACCCTGGATATGCATAGACATCTCACATTTTACTTCCACAGAACAAAAAAGAATAACAAAATTTGCTCTTATGGATTTCATTTGCCCCAAATAAGCTGAATCTGACATTTCTGAAATAACATTGTCCGGATGGCTTTGAGTGCATATATTTTGCATACTCTTCCAGAAGCAAACCATTACCAGGTTAACAAAGATCCCATTACATAAGATCTGTTTGTTTCCACATTTTTTTCAAGAACTCTTACTGTTTGTGCCCCAGCAGCATGGTTTACATGGCATATATTTGCCAAGTGTTGCAAGATGGATATAATGTCCAGATCCACTGCATCATTTTTTTTTTTTTTTGAGTCACAGTTCTCAAAGGTATCCTGCCATGGTGCCACCTGGGAATTCAGGTGGCTTTTGATTATGCCCCATCAGATGGACAGGAAAAACTGGATGAAATAGGATACGGAGCTTGTGTACTTACTTAACAACACTTTGGATCCTTTTCATCCTAGTTTTTCAGATACAGCATCCCTCCCTTATTTCAAATTGTTACCTATTCCTAAGAACCTGGCAGGGCAAGCCAGGTCCTTAGGAAAAGGTAAGGACCTGGCAGGGCAGTCTGAAACTGTTCTGCCCCTTCCTATCAGCATTAGTTAATGAACTCTAAGGTCAGCTGGTTCACAGAGTGATTATGAGAGGATTTTTTTTCTGAAGGAGCTCCATGCAAGGAGCAAAGGCTGGATTGTATCCAAGTGGCTCCATACCAGTCAGTTGCATTGGACAGACAAGGATGAAAAGGATCCAGCATTATAGTGGGTAGGTAACTTCAGTTTATGGTAAGTTCCTAACCAGCAGTACTTTTCTTATGTGTCTAGAATTTGAGCATTCTGGTACATATGATTTGACTTAATTTTTACCAAGTAGGTGCACATCAGATTGTGGGGAGCTAGTACTAGTATTATAATACTTACTTTTTTAATCTTTATTTTGCAGGGTTGCTCATTTGGATATCATGCTGGAGGATGGGGTAAACCACCAGTAGATGAGACGGGAAAACCACTTTATGGAGATGTGTTTGGAACACATGCTGTCGAATTCCAGGTAAGGATTTTTTCGATTTTATACTCTAAGAGCAGCTGAATTGTAATAGAGAGTTTGAAAAGTTTCACCAGCTGTATGTGTGATTTAACTGTCATGTGTTTTTAATAATACATTCATTTGATATGGGGCAGAACAAGAATAGTAAGGGAGAGCTGCATTTATGCTAGTAAGTATCATGGATTGCAAGTCCACATATTTCAGAAATTGTTAGAATTGGCCTGACTGTTGCAAGCAATGTAGGTTGATTACTTTATCTTCTTCTGATACATGAACAGCTAAGGCAGTATAAACCACACCATAGTTAACACGGGTCTGACGTTTTGTTTTTTTTCAGATGGACTGAAATGTTTCAGTAAGAATCTGAAAATGAACTATATTGAAATACATTCTCATACTTTAGTATAAATGAGTTACTCAGCAGTTTTTCTCCCTGCTCTTTGCCTCAGCAACAGTGTTCAATTCATAATATACCTCCCTAAGTAGAGTAAGTATCCAGAAGTAATGTAAATCCATTAACGTTTTAAATACTCAGTGGATATTTGTTTGTTGGCCAGCAAACTAACTGTAAGTGCCTCCTAATGGTCAACTGGAAACATAAAAATATTTATATATCATATAAATTTGTTAGTATTTGAAATACATAATGGTTATTGGCCTACATTAGCCAAGCAAGCTACACAAATGCCTCTTCATACTCGCTCAGAAGTAATGGTTGCATTCTGTTGCATAGACCTCCACCTAACCTTCTTATTGGGGAAGTCTTTCCCCATAATTACTGCAGTATATGGGAATTCTGTACCACAAGAAATAAGAAACACTTATTTAAGAAGAAGCTGAAAGAACACCAACTTGGTTTGTAAACGAGATTGTTTTGATGATCCAAATTAAACTGTGCTGTTAAAAGTTTATAACATACTCCTGAGCTTTTCTTTGTGACAGTTACTGTACTGGACCCTGTTTGTTGGCTATTAATTATTCTGTTTTTGATCCTCATAACAGCTGTGTGTGTCCATTTTACTAACAGTTGCTGACTGAGCAGTGCACTTAAGCAACTCATAACTCATTTCTGTGTAACAGTGTGGTATAACTGTAGAGTGCTTTACAAAAATCTGTTTATGTGGAACTGTATGAGAAAGTGGAATTACCAGAATGTCAACTCTCAAAACATCAAGACCAGAAGGCTGACTGCACACATAAGCAAGTGTACAGAACAACCAGACACAGAATATTGACAGCATCTTATGACAGGACACACTATTCATGCTGTACACCCGTCAGGACACCATTTTCACAGGGGGCAATCCCCCATGCACCCTCCACACCCCCTGTTAATTATATATACTGACTCGAAGACTGCACAGTCCTCTGGGAATGACATATTCCCTGGAGATTGTCAGTCTTAAACGCACTGTTTTCCTTTCAGTTTTGTAAAACAGGAACACTGTGATCCCAGAAGTGAGACATTGTCAAAATTCTGCATCTAGACATTCTGTACACTTGCTCATCTGAGTGGTTTTGGTCTCACCACAACATCAACTTTCAACATGTCAAGTCAACTTTATCATATCATTTGTATTTAACATGCCTGTATTTTATGGCATTGCTGAAATTACAGTCTTTTATACCTGAATTTGAATGTATTGGTTTGATGTATGAAAACCTATACAATTCTCTCATTCACTAATGGTTTAGGTCATATCTCTAAAAGATCTAAAATACCAACTCATTGCACTGTGTAGTATTGCGTATGATTCAGTAATAACCAGATATTTTCTCTGTTGCTTCGTTAGACTAGCAAAACCATCTCTAAAGTCTCATTTAATAGCTGTAAATAAATTTGTTTGAATTAAGTAATTCACCAGCAGTATGCTGAAAACACCATTAACAAAATGTTGCACACTAAATTTGTTAAAAACAGAAATAATTTTTTTCAGTCAGTCAGTAGGCTGTAATTAAGTGCAGTGTTACAAGGACACAATTCAGTGGAATATAGTACACATGCAGAAATAGTAGCAAAAGTATTTGAGACTAGATAGGTGAGATTATGCATTGAAAAAGTAGCAATAAACATTTCATTTAGCACTGTTCTGCACATAGCTCTATTACCACATCCTGTAGTAGGCTAATACTACAATTTCATATACCTGTAAACAGTAGTTAGTGCTGACCTAGTGCATCCACAAGTCTTGTTTTCTTGCTTGAAGTGTGGCTTGCTGCCAGTGCCATTTGAGTGTTTCATGACCATAGTTGTAAGTCACCAATTGCAAGTCCAAACGGAGGAATTAACCCCAAGACTACATTATCACTTAATATACCCCATACTCAAAGGTAGAGTGATCTGAATTAGTATATGTAAGGCAAATGGATGTAGAATATTTGGAAGTAGTATAGTCTGTTTTTATATGACTTGCACATTTTCAAAATGTTTGGATTTGCATTATTAGGTCTCGTGCTCCTAATAGGGAGCCTAACCTGTTCCCCTCAATTTGTAGTGCTGCTTGTAATATAATAATTATGATCATACAGAGGCAATTTTTCTTAAACACATAATGTTTTACACTGTCTTGATTGAATATTTTTGAGGAGGGGTTTTATATGTCCAGAAGCTTTCTTTGCAAACCAGTAATTTGTATTTCTTGTTATAGATAGTTTGCTTTTCACTTTTTATTTTCATGTTTTAGGTAACATGCCATTATCTAGTAACATACCTTATCTATATTTTATCCCAAGACTTCTCTTTGGAAATTTTCTTAGGTTCATAGGTAGGTACTAGGCTATCTGCCCAAAGACATTTATAAGCCTAGCCGGAATGTGTTGGCTTTTGCCGCCCCTTAGATTAGCTCCCTGTGCCTCTGTCCAGCAGAGCCATTGAAATGATCCCTGGGGTAAACTGTTTCCCATCCACTCGTCA
The DNA here is from genome assembly GCF_019279795.1 of Protopterus annectens. Lineage (NCBI taxonomy): Eukaryota > Metazoa > Chordata > Ceratodontiformes > Protopteridae > Protopterus > Protopterus annectens. The sequence continues at coordinate 407,529,384 of NC_056738.1, forward strand.
AGGTTTCTCTTGAAGAGGGTTAGCGAGGAGCTCTGCCTAATGTAGATTGGAATCTTGTTCCAGAGCATGGGAAGTCTCTGGGACAGGACTCTATCCCTCCAACATATCTTGTTTATTGTTGTGGTGAGGTTTAGATCCCCGGAGTGTGTGGCTCGAGGAGATATTGTTTTCTTTAGGTGGAGCATGTCCATCAATTCTGGGTTGGACATGGCCTTGTATGTCAGGCAGAGATCACCTCTGAGTAGACGGTATGCAACTGAGTACAGCTGGAGTTTCTTCAGTCAAGCTGCATAGAGCATCTGCTTGAGGCCAGTGATCCTCTTGGTGAGGTTCTTCTGTGGCCTTTCCAGTTGTTGCAGGTGACTTGTAAGGTACATCCCAAATGGGGCATTGTACTCTATGATGGGTCTCATGAGTGATGCATAGAGGTGCCCAGTTACCTCTTTCGATCTGGATGCAAACCCTTTTGTGATTAGGTGGGCCACATAGAAGGATTTTCTAACCACTTTGGCAATGTGATTATTTAAGGAGAGGTTACTATCTACTTGGGTCCCCAGATCCCTTATTACGTCTTCCGTATTTAGGGGGCTACCACCTATGTGGTAGTTGGATACTTTGTTTTTTTCCAAAGGGGATGACTATGCACTTTTTGGCATTTAGCTTGAAGCCATGTTTTTGACACCAGGTATCTGTCTCAGTGAGACCCTTTTGGAGGATGTCTGTGTCCGCCGGAAAGTCAGTTATAGCCCCTAGTTTGCAGTCGTCTGCGAACTTGGTTAGCCATAGTCCTCCTGTGCTTGCCTGTACCTCTGAGAAGTATATGCCGAACAGGAGGGGTCCTAGGACTGAGCCCTGGGGAATGCCACTTGTAACCGGTTTAGAGTCAGACCTAGCTCCCGCAACTCTTACCATGTGGGTTCTGTCCGTGAGCCAGTTAACAACCCATCTCGTGACGTAGGGGTTTATGTTCGGGCTGGTGAACCTGTCTATAATACCTGAGTGGGGAATGGTGTCGAAGGCCTTTGCAAGGTATGGTAGGCTGTGTGGACCACCTTTCCCTCGTTTATAGCCTTGGTAACTGCCTCAAAGAAGTCCACCAGGTTTAGGAGGCATGATCTGACTTTAACAAAGGCGAACTGGGTAGGGTCCAGTGTTTGGAGGTTTCCAATGTCTCTGTTAATGAGATCCATGATGATGCGCTCCATAGCTTTGCAGACAAAGCTAGTCAGGCTTATAGGGTGATAGATGTTCATCGTGTTTCACTGTTGCAGTTATCACTGTAGGGTTCTTCCTGCCGGCAGGCAGTCCTCGGTCTGCCAGAATCCCAAAGTCTGGGTCCGGCGTCGGCTGTTCAGTCATGCTCCCTGATGTCGGAGCGCCAGGAGTACAAAGCTGCCAGCCGACGCCATGTTCTCCAGTCTTTCTTGCCGTGCGGTGGAAGCAGTTCGCAAGTGCCGGTCTGCTAACTCCTGATATTTTTTGTGCTTCATTCCGAAGATTTTCTTCTTCTCAAAGCTAAGTACCCTGTTAGGGAAACTTTTTTCTTGCTCCAGTCCGATGGCAGAAAAAGTTAATAATTGTATTTCTTGTGGGAAGCAAATACCTCATAAGGATTTCCACTCTTACTGTATTCCTTGTTTAGGCCCTGACCACGACGTAGCTAGTTGTCGGTTTTGTGCTAGATTTAACCAACATACTATTAAGCGGAGATACGATTTTGCTTTTCACTACTTTGGCAAGCGATTTAATTACAATATGTCGTCGGACTCGCTTCCGACTACCGGAGTTCACAAACGACGCAAGGATAAGGACAGGCCTCCGAGGTCCAAATGAGATGACGGTTTACAAGTAGAGCCAGCTACAGGTTCGGCCGTCGTCAGTGAGGCCATTATAGAACCGATTGCCGAAATGGACTCCCACGAGGAGCCAACTAGGCCTTTGAGTACTACAGGTGCAGGACCTTCGGACAATGCTCCCTCGGATGGGTCCGGAGCCGCTGTGCAGGTACCGGCTTCCGAGGGCGTTTTCAGGCCTACACAGCTTCAAATAAAGGCAAAGACAAAGGCGAAGACTCCTCCTAAATCAAAGACTCAAGCCCAGGCCTCCTCTGAACTGGGACCCAAGTCTCTGAAACAAATGCTTCAAATGGCGGAGGACTTGCTATGATTTGGGGTTCACATCCCCCTCCAGACAAAAGGCCAAGGCAATAATTGGATTATGAATCCTCTGATCAGGCATCTATTTCTTCAGTGTCTTCCTCTGAACAGGAATATACTTTCCCTCCTTATGAGGATTCTGATGCTGAGGAATCCATTCCTTCAGCTTCTCCCCCTGAGGATTTTTCTTTTGGGGAAACTCTACATGACATGAGGGAACATTTTCACTGGGAAGGACAGGAGTACACTGAATCTAAGAGAAGGCTTAGGGATTTCCTTCTTCTTCCCCAACACTGACCCCTGGCTATTCCTCCTATTTTGGATATTGTGGATGATGTTTTTTCTGAGGCTAATTTAACTCCCGACTCCTTTCCTCCAGCTCCTGCAAAGCCTGACGTATTACAGGGTCCCTGACTCCCACCAGTTTCTTTATAAAAATCCTGCTGCTGATCCAGAAACCATTTCTCAGGGTCCTAAGGGTGTTAAGGCCGCCTCTGCTAAAAACCCTATTCCATCAGATAAGGATTCTAGAGCTTTGGAGAGATGGAGCAAAAAAGTGAACACTTCTGCTACTTTATCCATTAGGGCTTTAAATTGTCAATTTCATATGCTAAAATATCAGCAATTTCTGCTGTCTGTTATAAAACAAAAGCTAGGTACAATCTCTGCTTGTGCAGATAATAGGGAATTACACGATTTGCTACATGCTACTGAGCAGGTGGGGAAGCATGGCTTACACTGTGGTTTTGATGCCTTGGAGGCTTCATGCAGGGCGGCTGCCACTGGCACAGTCATTAAGAAGACATGCTTGGTTAAAGGAACAAAACTTGCCTGATCAAGTGAAAGCAAAGTTACTGGATGCTCCTGTTCAGCATAATGTTTTGTTTGGCTCTAAGGCTGAAGAGGTGATAAAGAAAATGGAGAATAAGGCAAAATCCAGGCAAACGGTTAAGGATTTCTTACAAGTTCAGCCCCCAAGATTTAGCAGAAATTGGCCAACCAAAAATTGGTCCCTTCCCAGCTTGGACAGGCCTCAGAGGGATAGATATAGGTGCTCCAGAGGGAGGGCCCAAGCACAGACCTCTTACAGACCTAGACAGTGGAGTGCTTCCACCCCCAGGGGTGGAGAGGACAGGCCTCAATCTTACAGAAAACAGGCTCAATGACTCCCCCTGCTTGGCTCCAGGAACCTCTCTCCTGGAAGCCCCTCTAGGAGGAAAACTCTCTCTTTTTCACCAAAATTGGACTTGCATAACCCAAGACAAGTGGGCTCTGGATGTAGTTTCAAGAGGTTACAAATTCCACTTTCATACCTTGCCAAGACCAAACGGATGGCCAGACCTACCAAAACACCAATGGGCAGAGGCATTAAACCAGGTTTGATCCCTCATGGCTATGAGGGCCATAGAACTGGTTCCACAGTCAGAGGCGGGGCAAGGCTTTTACTCAAGGCTCTTTCTAGTTCCCAGAAAACAAAATTCCTGGAGACCCATCTTGGATCTGTCAGTATTAAATACTTTCCTGGAGATACCAAAGTTCAAGATGCTTACTCTGCAGCAACTCCTGCCAATGTTTAGCAAAAATGCATGGATGGTGACATTGGAGGGAGGCTTACCTACACATCCCCATCAGACAGGAGTGCAGAAAATATCTCCGGTTCAAGGCCGGCTCGAAACATTACCAATTCCCTGCGCTGCCCTTTGGCTTGTCTACTGCGCCCAGGGTCTTCACCAAGTGCCTGGCACCAGTAGTAGCTTACTGCAGACTCAGGGGAATTCAAATTTACCCTTATCTGGATGACTGCCTTATTCAAGCAGACAGCAAGGATGCCCTACTCCAGCACCTGGAATTTGTTCAAAATCTACTCAAGTACCTGGGATTCACTGTGAACATAAAAAATTCAAATTTGACACCCACACAACTTATAACTTTTCTGGGTGCTCTTCTAAACACAACAACCCAGATGGCATTTCTGACATCCGAAAAACAACTTCAGCTGGCTTCAACTTTCAAAACTTTGGCATTAATGTCTCAGCTAACTGCAAGGAAATTCCTGCAGGCTTTGGGTTACATGGCCTCCTGCATCCTTCTCATACCATATGCACGACTGCATATGAGAAAAATACAGTGGTACCTAAAAAGTGTATGGTCCCAGCATTGCCACAGTCTAGACACACAGATTGCTGTCTTGCCTTGCCTACAAAAGGAATTCCATTGGTGGGCCATGGCATGTCTTCAAAACAAAGGGAAAGCCTTCAGTCTGCCTCCAGCCAACCAAGTGTTAACCACGGACACTTCGAATTGCACATGGGGAGCCCACTTGCAGGGGAAAGGCCTGCAAGGTTTTTGGACAGAGGATCAGAAGCACCTACATATCAATTTAAAAGAGATGTTAGCTGTACAGAATGCCCTCTTGGCTTTCAGGGATCTTCTACAGCCAGGACAACTACTGATAAGGACAGACAACACCACAGTTATGTGGTACATAAACAAGCAAGGGGGTTCACACTCCTACCCCCTTTGCAGACTAGCCATGACTCTATGGAACACAGCTCTAGCTTGCAAAGTGGACCTACAAGCTCAGTTCCTGCCAGGGAAATAAAATATTCTGGCAGACAGCCTAAGCAGGAACCTGTCAGACCCACACGAGTGAATGCTAGACACCCAAATATTCAAGATGATTACAGAAGCCTGGGGATGCCCGGACATAGATCTGTTTGCATCCCCCCTCAACTACCAGTTACAGATTTTTTGCACAAGGACATATCACAAACTAGCATGGAAAGTGGATATGCTCTCATTCAGTTGGGGGAACCTCTCGGGGTATGCCTTTCCTCCTCTACCTCTTCTTCCACGGGTGTTATTAAAGATAAAGCAGGACAAACCCAAGATGATTTTACTGGCCCCAAATTGGCCTCGTCAATTTTGGTACTCAACTCTGATGAATCTATCCCAGGAGCCTCCTTGGATTCTACCTCAGATTCCAAATCTTTTGTCCCAACACCAGGGCCAGGTTCTGCACTCTCATATCAAAACTCTCAGCCTGGCAGCCTGGCGTATTCAGGGTCTATGATTAATCCTACCCTTCCCAAACAGGTGATGGATGTCATCTTAGAAGCCAGACGGCCTAGCACTAGAAAATCTTATGAAGGTAAATGGAAGAGATTTTGTACCTGGATGCATGCTCCGTATTCGGATCCTCTCATTCCTAATATTCCATTGATTTTACATTACCTGACAGACATGTTACATAAGGGTTTATCCTTCTCCTCCATAAAAATACATGCCTCAGCTATCTCTGCACATTACAATACAGATCCTCCAATCTTTTCGCATCCACTACTGAAACACTATCGCAGAGGAGCAAAGAATTTAAGGCCCCCTAGGACACCACCCATACCTGCCTGGGACCTCAACTATGTTCTGGATCTGCCTCCTTTTGAGCCTGCTGCCACATCTGATATTAAGTATCATGGAAGACAGCTGTCCTAATGGCTTTGACTTCAGCCAGGAGTGTCTCTGAGTTACAAGCTCTCATGGCTGTGGAACCTTATATTATTTTTCATCAAGACAGGGTCTCTTTAAGGACTAATCCTACTTTCATGCCTAAAGTGGTTTCTAAAGTGGCTTTAAACCAAACTATTCACCTGCCAACCTTTTTCACTAATCCACAAAATAAGGGGGAAAGGATCTTGCATTCCTTGGACGTGCACAGGCAGCTTTGTTTTTACCTGGACAGAACCAAGGATATCAGGAAAACAGAGCAATTGTTTGTTTCTTATGCAGCAAATTCCCAAGGCAAAGCTATTTCAAAACAGACCATTTCTAAATGGATTGCTCATGGAATCAGATTTTGTTACTCTCATCATGGAAAGCAAATCCCAGGAAAAGTTAGGACTCACTCTACTAGAGTTGCTGCTACTTCAGCTGCCTTTCTCGGGGGAGTACCTACCAAAGATATTTTGGAAGCTGCAACTTGGAGTTCAGTGCATACTTTCTCTAAGCACTATAATCTCCCTCTTTGTTCTAAGTCTAGGGCAGGCTTTGCTTCTGCAGTCTTGCAGGGCCTTCTAGCCCTTCTTCTATAACCACCACCCTTTATCTCAGCTTTGGGATTCAACCCTACAGTGATGACTGCAACAGTGAAACACGATGAACATAGTACAGTTGTGTACACTTACCATAAATGTAGATGTTCGAGTGTCTTCACTGTTGCAGTCTGGGTTACCCACCCTCCTGTCCCCTCTTACACTTTTATCGCTGTGGTTTCCTATTTCACCCTTCTTCTGAGGTGTATTTGCTACAGGGTATGGGGTTTGTTGTATGTTACATTTTTGTTTTACTATTACCCTTCACTTTTGGGCACCTGACATCTGGGACAAGTAAAACTGGAGAACATGGCGTCGGCTGGCAGCTTTGTACTTCAGTCATGCTCCCTGACGTCAGAGCGCCAGAACAGCCGTCGCTGGACCCAGACTTTGGGATTCTGGCCGACCGAGGACTGCCTGCCGGTAGGAAGATACAGTGATGACTGCAACAGTGAAGACACTCGAACATCTACATTTATGGTAAGTGTACACAACTGTACTTTCTTGGGGTCCGTTGTGGCTCCATCTTTGTGGAGTGGAATAACCGTTGCTCTGTGCCACTCTGTGGGCATGTACCTGTGGAGAGGCTGAGTTTAAAGTGTGTTTAGGCGAGGAGTTAGTTCACCTTTGAGCTCGTGTAGTACGCAGCCTGGGACAACGTCCGGTCCCATTGATGCTGTGTTTTTGGCTTTGGAGAGGGCTGTTTTAACCTGAGTGTCTGTGATTTCAGGGGCACTACATTCTTCTGGTATAGTTATGGGCCCTTTTGGGGGTGAGAAGGGGGGTGAAGTTTGCACTGAACATGTCTGCCAGGATGTTGGCTATATCGGTCAGTTCAGTGTATTTTGTGCCATTCTGCACCAACTCCGAGCAGATCTGAGAATTTCCACTTAGATTCTTGACATAGCTAAAGAATTCCTTGTGGTTATCTTTGGAGTCCATGGCAATTTTTCTTTCGAAGCTAGCTTTGGATGATTTTATGAGGGAACGTAGTTTCTTGCTGATATACTGATCAGGGATGTCTTCCCTTCTTGGGATTTTACTCTTTTCTGTACTAGTTTCCTCCTATTGTATAGCTTGTTTATGGCAGGGGTCCACCAGACTGGTTTCCTTTTCTTGGAGGAGTAAGTCTTGGTTTTGTTTGGGATAGCACAATCCATGCATTCTTGTAGGTGCCCGCAGAGTGCATTAGTAAAGGATTTTGCAGCTTGGACAACATTATCCTTTAGCATGGGGGCTTTGAAACTTCCCACCTCACGTCTTAAGTAACGTGAAGTTTGCTTTTGAAAAGTTTTTCACAGTGGTTTCTTTGACCGGGTGTGGTGGTGGAATGTGGATATCCAGAGTGATTTGTTTATGGTCAGATCTAACCAGCGAAGGGTTGACCTCCAGTGTGGAACACCGGTCGCCAATGTTGGTGATGGCCAGGTCCAATATGTTGTCACCTCTGGTGGTGGTCTTGACTAGTTGATCCAGGGCATTTGAGTTTATAAATTCTAGGAAATGTTGGGGAAGGGAGTTTGTATTGAGTAGTTCTCCCAGTTAATGTTTGAGTAATTGAAATCACCCAATATCAGGGTGTTTGGTAGGACCTTTGTTTCCCAGTGTTTCCAGGAATGCGGAGTGTGGGTTCCTGGGACATGGTGGGTGATCTCTAGCAAGCTATAATTTGAATAACAGTTTTGCCCATTGTTAGTTGTACGTGGATGATATCTCAAGCATCGTGCTGTGCCACTAACCTGGAGGTGTGGGTATCCTTGATGAATATGGATAACGCCCCGCCTTTTGTATTTCGGTCTGGGTTTTGTGGCCAAAATGTATGGTATGAGTTGTAGCCTGGTAGTGCTGGGGTGCTCTCTGGAGCCTTAAACCAGGATGTTCTTCATCTCACATTGCTGCAGTCATAACCTGTGGGTAGTCCGCTGTCCTCGGTCGGCCTGAATACCAAAGTGTTAGGCTGGCGTCTGTCATGGTCGCTCAGATCTGACGTCAGTACGCCGTGGTACTAAAGCGCATGACCGATGCCATATCCTCAGTCTTTCTTGCCGCATGGTCCGAAGCAGAAGCAGCGTTTGCAAGTGCCGTTCGGCGTTCTGAAATTTTCATATTCTGAGTTTCAGACCGAAGACCAAGTTGGGCTAAGTACCCCGTTGGGGAATATTTTTGTCTTTTCTTGCCTCAGTTAAATACCGGATGTCAGAAAAAGTGAATAATTGTATTTCTTGTGGGAAACAGATACCTCATAGGGATTACCACTCTCTTTGTATTCCTTGCTTGGGGCCTGAGCACGACGTAGTCGGGTGTCGCTTTTGTGCTAGATTTAATAAGCGCACCATCAAACGCAGGTTAGATTGTGCTAGGCTTGTATTCGGTAAGCGGTGTAACTACAATATGCCGTCGGATCCTCCGACGCCCGCTACCGCTAAGAAGCGTAAGGAAAAATCGTTAAAGTCCAAGCAGGATGAGTCATCCGTTACGGACGCCGGTTCTTTAGAAACTACGGTGGAATCTGTGGATCCAGCCGAGGTTTCAACTGAGTCTCAGGGGGAGCCTTTAATTTTGCAGGATGTGGCCTCTCAGGAGTCGGGTCAGGCTGAGGGGGCCTCTCAGGTCTCTGTAGTCCCTTCCTTGCATAAGGTGGTTAGGCCTTCAGCTTCTGTCTCTAAAGTACCTTCCAAGGTCAGGCCTGGTTTGTCTTCCTCTGGGGTCAGCCCCAGTTCTGCAGGTTCTGTACCTAAAAAGCATATGCTAAAAATGGCAGAGGATTTGATTACCTTAATCAGGGGTTCTATGCCCCCTCCAGATAAGAGGCCTAGGGTGGAGCCAGAGGTGGAAGGATTGGAGCATTCCTCAGATTACTCAGAGTCTTCTACTGAAGACATTCAGGATTTTCCACCTTATTCTGATTCAGATGCAGAGGATTCTAGTCCTTCTGCTTCCCCTCCAGAGGATTTTTCTTTTTCAGAAACCCTGCATTCCATGAGGGAGCACTTTAAGTGGGAAGGTCAGGATTTCTCAGACTCTCGAAAGAGACTTGGGGAATTTTTGTTTTTACCTCAACATAGGCCCTTGGCTATACCCCCTGTTTTGGATGTTGTTCAGGATGTTTTCTCTGAAGCTTCACTTAATCCTGATTCTTTGCCTCCTGCCCCGGTCAAGCCAGACAGGTACTATAGAGTGCCAGAGGCTCATAAATATTTGTATAAGAGCCCAAGAGCTGACCCGGAAACCATTAGCCAGGGACCTAAGGGTGTCAGGGCTTCTGTTGTAAAGAATCCAGTTCCTATGGATAAAGATTCTAGAGCTTTGGATAGGTGGGGTAAAAAAGTGTATACCTCTTCCACTCTAGCAATGAGGGCTTTGAATTGTCAGTTTCATATGCTGAAGTACCAGAATTTTCTTCTAAGTCAGTTAAAATCTAAGGTAGATGCTTTGGCAGAGGGCATAGAGTGTAAGGAATTGCAAGATTTAGTTCATGCCTCTGATCAGGTAGGGAAGCATTCTTTGCAGTGTGGTTTTGATGCTCTTCAGGCTTCCTCCAGGGTGGCTGCCACTGGATCAGTAATTCGTAGGCACGCCTGGCTTAAGGATCAGAACTTGTCAGAGCATGTTAAAGCTCGAATTTTGGATGCCCCCCCTTCAATCTGAAGTTCTGTTTGGTTCTCCTGTGGAGTCAGTTTTGAAGAAAATGGAAGACTAAGCTAAGTCTATGCAGACAGTTAAGGATTTTTTACAGGTGCAGCCCCTAAGTTTAGCAGAAATTGGCCCACTAAGGGATGGGCTTATCCTTCTTCTGATCTACAGTCTAGGGGCAGATCTAGACGTGGTAGGGGCAGAGCTCATGCTCAGGGTACTTTCAGGCCTAGGACGTGGAGTTCCCCGGCACAATCTCCAGGTGAGGGCAGGGGTCAGCCTTTTCGTAAACAGACCCAATGACCTGTATCTCCAGCTGCCCGATCCCTCCTGTCTGGCAGCTCCTCTGGGAGGAAAGTTGGCACTTTTCAGGAAAAATTGGCTTTTAGTCACCCAGGACAAATGGGTGTTGGACATTATAGACCGAGGCTACAAGTTTTATTTTCACACCTTGCTTCCTTTCAAAGGCATGCCGGACGTTCCTCCTCAACAAAAGTTGGAGGCTCACAAACAGATTTCTTTACTTTTAAAAATGGGGGCTATCCAAGGGGTCCCTCCGGCAGAAGTGGGCCTAGGATTTTATTCTCGCCTGTTTTTGGTACCAAAGAAAGGAAACACTTGGAGACCAATTCTGGACTTGTCTATTCTCAACACATACCTGGACATTCCCAAATTCAAAATGTTAACTTTGCAACAGCTTTTGCCTCTACTAGGCAAAGATCACTGGATGGTAACTCTGGATCTCAAAGAGGCTTATCTTCACATTCCAATCAGGCCCAGTTGCAGGAGGTTCCTGCGTTTTCGGACTGGCACTTTTCATTATCAGTTCTCTGCATTGCCCTTTGGCTTATCTACTGCGCCCAGGGGGTTCACAAAAGTCCTGGCTCCGGTGATAGCCTTCTTAAGACTAAGGGGAATACAAATTTATCCTTATTTGGACGATTGCCTGATTCTTGCTCAAGACAAAGTCAAGTTGCTTCACCATCTTCAGTATGTTATGACAGTGTTAAGGTGCCTAGGGTATTCTGTGAACGAAACAAAGTCCAGTCTAGTACCCTCTCAGGACATGTGCTTTCTGGGTGTGAGACTGAACACAGCCTCTCAGATGGCGTTTGACCCCGGACAAACAAAGAAATCTTTCCCTTTACTTCCAGCAATTATCTCTACGGTCCAGGCTGACTGCAAGGACAGTCCTTCAGGCCTTGGGGTTCATGGCATCTTGTATTCTGGTGCTTCCCAATGCCAAACTGCATATGAGGAAGCTACAATGGTATCTCAAAAGCGTATGGACTCAACACTGCCACGATTTGGACACTGTCATTCAGATAATACCTTGCATCCAAAGGGAATTCTTGTGGTGGGCTCAGGAATGTCACCTAAACAAGGGACTCTCTGTGACCCGACCAGAGGCGAGTCAGATCTTAACGACAGATGCCTCAGACATGGCTTGGGGAGCACACTTCAATGGGAAATGGGTTCAAGACACGTGGCCTCCCAGACTACAGCATTTGCATATCAATATGAAGGAGATGTTTGCAGTCCAATTTGCCCTGATGGCCTTCAAGGATTTACTTCAACCGGGACAGGTGTTGATTCAAACAGACAACACAACAGTCATGTGGTACATCAACAAGCAAGGGGGAACCCATTCGTACCCTCTTTGCAGGCAAGCTATGATTTTGTGGGAGACTGCTCTCAGTTTGCACCTCACTCTTCAGGCAAGGTTTCTGCCAGGAGCACAGAACTCCTTAGCAGATGTTTTGAGCAGACAGATGGTGGATCCCAACGAGTGGAAATTGGATCCTCAGGTATTTCAACAGCTGACGGTGGCTTGGGGAACTCCAGACATCTGTTCGCTTCTCCACTAAATTTCCAACTGCCAAAGTTTTGCACAAAGCTGTTTCACCCAAAAGCTTGGAAAGTGGATGCTATATCATTCAGTTGGAACAACCTTCACGTCTATGTATTTCCTCCTCTGCCTCTTCTTCCCAAGGTGCTCTTGAAGGTCAGACAGGACAAGCCTTGCATGATACTAATAGCTCCAGATTGGCCACGGCAACACTGGTACCCCCTGCTGAGGAGTTTAGTACGGGAGCCTCCTTGGCCTTTGCCATCAGTTCCACATCTTTTGTCCCAGGCAAGCAATCATTTCCGCAATGTCAGGATACAGTCCCTGCATCTGACAGCTTGGCATATTCTGTTTTAGACCCTGGGGGGTCGCAGCTTCCTCAACAAGTTTTGAATGTCATTTTGGGGGCCAGACGGCCTAGTACCAGGAAAGTTTATGCTGATAAATGGAGGAGATTTTTTCTTTGGAGCAAAACAAAGAGCTTTGATGTCTCTGTGCCTAATTTGAGTGTTTCACTTCAGTATCTTACAGAATTATTGGACAAGGGTTTGTCTTTCTCCTCTGTAAAAGTTCATGCTGCAGCCATTTCTGCTCACTATGACTGTGACCCTCCTTTATTCTCTCACCCTTTGTTTAAGCAATTTCTTAGAGGGGCAAAAAACATAAGACCCCCACGTAGAGCTCCTACTCCTTCCTGGGATCACAATTTTGTGTTGGAAAAGCTCACTTTACCTCCTTTTGAACCTGCAGCTACTACGGAGTTGAAGTTTTTGTCTTGGAAGTCTGCTTTTTTGTTGGCCATTACGTCTGCTAGAAGGGTATCTGAATTACAGGCTCTAATGGCAGTTGAACCCTTCTTGATATTTCATAAGGATAGGGTCTCCTCATTACTAACCCTACTTTTATGCCTAAGGTTGTTTCTAATGTGGCATTAAACCAATCTATTCATTTGCCTACATTTTATGCTGATCCCCAAAATAAAGGGGAAAAAATTTTGCACTCTTTGGATATTCACAGGCAGTTGCGTTATTATTTGAGCAGAACCAAAGGGTTCAGGCAGTCTCAGCAGTTGTTTGTTTCTTTTGCTTTGGGTTCTCAGGGGAAAACAGTTTCAAAACAAACTATTTCTAAGTGGATTGGCCATTGTATTGCTTTTTGTTATTCTCATCATGGTAAGGAGGTTCCGGCTGGCATCAGACCTCATTCCACTAGGGCGACTGCCACCTCTACTGCTTTTTTAAGGGGAGTAGCTACTAAAGATATTTTGGAGGCAGCTACTTGGAGTTCAGTGCACACTTTTTCTAAACATTACCATCTCCCTCTTTATTCCAAATCTAGGGCTGGGTTTGCCACTGCAGTTTTACAGGGCATGTTAGCAGCTCCCAATGCTTTATGATTTTGCCAACCTCCCTTTACCTTTGCTTTGGGATTCTACCCACAGGTTATGACTGCAGCAATGTGAGATGAAGAACATAGTACAGTTTTGTACCTACCATAAATGTAGATGTTCGAAGATCCACATTGCTGCAGTCCAATTTACCCTCCCTCCTTCCCCTCTGTAGTTTGGGGTGGTTGTGTGGTTTAGGTGGTAAATATTGTTTCTACATGGGTGTTTGGGTGTTTTTCCATTTTTGGCTATGGCCTTTCTTTTTAAGGCCTTCTGACATCTGGGGCAAGAAAGACTGAGGATATGGCGTCGGTCATGCGCTTTAGTACCACGGCGTACTGACGTCAGATCTGTGCGACCATGACCGACGCCAGCCTAACACTTTGGTATTCGGGCCGACCGAGGACAGCGGACTACCCACAGGTTATGACTGCAGCAATGTGGATCTTCGAACATCTACATTTATGGTAGGTACAAAACTGTACTTTTCTGTTACTGCACATATATCAATTTTCTCCATAATGAGGAGTGCCTCGAGTGCGTGCATTTTGAGGTTTAGACTTCTGGCATTGAGTAGCATTACCCTCAGTTTTTTGTTACTTGTGCTATTTATGGCGGTGGGTTTGTCTTGTGAGCCTTGCCTAAAAAAGGCACTATGGGGCTGGCAAGAGCCTTGGCCAGTATTCGAAAGCCTAAGGGTAACAGGTGCAAGCCGTCTCTAACAAAGCAGCGTGGCTTGTCGAGCATGTCATCCCATGCTGACAGACACTGGATCCCCTTTGAATGACACCAGACGCTTAGCCAATTGTTGAAATTAATAATTTTTTTCCTCTATACCGTGGTATCATTCTTGGTGAGGGCCAGATGCTACTCAGGGTCAGGGTCATACCGGCCTGGGCTACGTGATCAGAGAGCTTCTCCATGTCTCTCTTCATGTAGTCCAGGGAGGTACGGCTTGGGTCATTCACACCAACATGGACAATGACAGAGTCATATTTGTACTTGTTCTAGAGTGACCTGAGTGCTTGTGTTGTGGCGGATCCTGGCACCCCACAGGCAGCTAACAGTAGCCTTCTCCTTGTTCAGCCTAGTGAGTGGGATATCAGTGTGCCTGTCTATAGAGTCACCTATTACTAGTGTATTGGGTATGTTATTTTGCCTTAAGGGCTGTGATTGCGTGGCACACTGGTTTTGTGAAGTATGTGTTTCATGGTTTGTGTTGAGGAGGGTGGAGGTTGCTTGGATGTCTCTGTTGCTTCTGCAGATTTTTATTTAGAGCCTCCGAGTATGTTTTCGTGTATTTGTGTGGTTTTTTGCCGGTGCTGGTTTCATAGGTCTATGTGAGACTGGTGGTGTGATGCAAGTAATTCCCTTCTCCTCTTGACTGCCTGGTCCAGTCTTGGGTTGAGGGAGCTTAGCCTCCAGTTTGGATGTATAATTGCATCTCTCGCATGTGTTAGTGTTTGGTGGAAGGAGGAGAGGGTTGTATGTGTACATGAGGCAATTGTAACATTGCCTCAAAATGTCCAGATTCACCAGCTGGACCAGAGTGTACACCTGAAACTGCCCTTTGGACATGCCTGGATAGGTACAGTGAACTGTTTTACTGATTGGCTGGTAAGGTCGAATCGAGAGACTTGTCCTTCTCTACAGTATAGAGGGGTCTAGTGCTAAGGTTTATTGGTGCTTGCTATGAGTTTTGAGCAAGTGCTGGTATGAAAAGTGAATGGTTTGAGTGCTTAAGTTGAAAGTTTGTCTAGTTCCAAGGGAAAAATTGAAGAGTAGACTTTGTGGAGCCGGCAATACTTATACCCTATCTACCCGGCGATCAAAACCTTTTATAGCAGGGAAATGAAAGAGGTAGAAATTAAAAATGGCCAATAAAATACTAATTTCTGGCCTGAAACCACTCCTCCAGGGACAGATAGGCTGATCAAAGTTCCCTCTCACAGTGAACCGAGAAACTTCCTTCTATCCAAGTAAGATACGGGCAAACACAGCCCTGATTTCAGCACTAACCTGAAAACTGGACTCTACTAGCTTAGAAAGGTGGTAAAACAAGTATATTTTTTTTTTTTTTTTTTCAGAAAATAAAGCAGATACAATAAAAAACACTTTAAATGCATTAAATGCATAGAAATGGCTATCACACTTGAGTGTGTAGCATACAACAGTTAAACAGGTAATTTAAACACAAAAACAACTTTGTTAAAGTGCAGGCAGTAAAATCAGTAAAATATGTAGCTGAAACAAGCTTTTTAAATCACAGAAACTAGAAAATCAGCGTTTTAGGTGGAATTAGCTAGCTTTTCTTAGTTAACTTGTAGATTGTGTCATACTCCCTGTTTACCTTTTGTATGTTATGAGAAAACATTCAAAGTTCCAAGTCTGTCTGTAATGAGTCTGCCATTTCAGTTGCCAAACTTGGATGCATTTACATATCTGTTCCAGAATTTTTAGCAAGTGTTAGTACTAAAGCTGTGTACTGCAAAACCGAATCTGTCTTTCCCAAGATATCTCCATATTCCAAAAACAATATTTTTTTCCCTCTAGACATTGATGCAGATGCCCCACTGGATGCACTGATGTAGGTGTGAGCATGGCTTCCTTTTTATGTCCAGCACTGTTGCACTTTCTCTTCCATCTCGCTGTTTGGTTTTCACACATTATCCATTTGCCTGAAGAGATGTGCAAGTTTTCATATTTGGCTTTGTATTTTTTTTTTTTTTTTTTTGAAGAAAAAAGCTTGTCTGCTTTACTTAATGTTTTGCTATGGCTAAATCTGTCATTAAGTGTAATTAAGGGCTGTCTACTGTAAAGACTTGCCCCTTACAATGTCTTCTGTTTAGGCCCTGCACAGCATTGGTGAATGTGAAGTTTAAATATGCTCCAAAAGTACATTGACAATGTGATAGCATCTGTCTTATTGGGAAAAGATTTGGGTTTTTAGAAATGTAGTTAAAAAGACGCATTAAACCAGTGAAGTCAGAGAAATTCAAAATGATAATTTTAAAAAGGGCAGCATATGTTACACTGGCATTATTGTCCTTGGATTAATTTACTTGTCCTGTGTCTTCGTTGTTAGCGACACTGGCCTGGTCATCTGTGTTGCTGACTTCCAGTAGGGAAAAGTCATTTAGTTCTAGAGGTATCAGGAGAGCCTCAGCTGACACTGGTATCTAAATTTAAGACCTGATGTTATCTATCATTATTCCTCATAGAAGGGTCTTGGATCTGACATTGGAGCCGAGCCAGCAACTTAGCACAGACCGATCCAGGGCTCAAGCACCTTCCTTTCCTATAATCCCCTGCTGCCCTCTAACCCTCAGATCTTGTTTGCTGCATGTTTGCTACTGATGTGATTCATCTAGCTCTTGCTTCAGTTAAGTACTTTAACTTGATTTTATTGGCTTAGATTATCTTGATAGGTTTAGCTCCTTTAGTCTCTCTAGTGTAATTACCATTAGTAGTTTACCTCCCCTCCCTTAGATTTGTAGTTTTGAGTGTGGTGTAGTTTCCCCGTTAGTCTGTCTTTGGCGTCCTTTTTGTTGTTAGTGCCCTTGTTAGTGTTAGGGCTTTGTCATTTTTTAAATTGTCTGAAAAGCCCTCTGGTTTTAAAAAGCACTTCTCGTGTGGTCGGAAAATGCCTAATTCTGACTCGCACGAGGAGTGCCTGTATTGTTTAGGAGCTCCTCACTTGGAGGTTGAATCCGACTTTTGTGCTGTATTCAACCCCAGGGCTTTGGCAGACTGCCAAATGAAGCTGCTGCTAAAAGGTATGGTACAGGATAGTCCTTTTGTTTCCCCCTAAGGCTTCTCTTTGGACCGCAAGAAGAAGACCCTTTCATGCCTCTGGTGGCTTCTAAAAAGGCGAAGTTCTCGTATCCTAAATCCCCAGCTCAGACTCCAGCCTGGGCTGTCTTGGATCCAAGGTCTTTGGATTCTTCTGCTGGTTCCAAGGCCTTCTCAAATCAGAAGCCCTCAGATCTGGTCAAGGCTAAGACCACCTTTGGATCAAACCAGTTCATTGGATTGGATTCCCGCTCCTGCTAGGCTGTCTGATCTTACAGGCTTGTCAGATTGACCCATAGTTGTCGAAGATGTAGCCTCACCTAGTTCTTCTAGGTATTTCCATTCAGCTCCTTTGCCCCGGAGCCGAACTCTGGATCACCAGTGCAGATTCTCGGGGTCTCCAGCCTAGTCTGCCCACTTCTCCTCTTCCTCCAGATTGTCCAGGAGTTTGTTGCCTTCCGATATGGACAGGATGATGAGGAGCTTTCTCAAAGCCCAGATAGAGCTGGAGCTTATGGCGTCTCCAGCCCATCCAGCTAGGGGATCCTCTCCAATTACAGCTCTGCTCTCTTCCAACCCAAGGGGCTTGGGAATCCCGGGACTCAGATACCCGAGGTCAGATCCCGATGGGGTCTAGTATTCCCTTTTTCTCGACCCGTCAGGGTACCCGGTTTGCTCTCTTCCCCCACCTTTGGATCAGAGTGGGGCCTGTGCCAGAGTAGTCGGCACCGGCTCCATGGGGACAGGGTCAGATCCGTTTTTTTGGGACAGATCTGTTCGCCTGGGTGCTTCTGTCTTTCATAGCTCCAGACCAGTATCACCCCGGGGGCAATGGTGTTGCATCAGGTCTTGCCCTTCCTCTCCAAGGGACTTTGCCTTCCAGGGTTGGGGACAAGACTGCTTCCGTCTGCCTTCCGGGTGGTAAAGAGGACCCTCTCCAGGGCTGGAGGTACATCTCCCACCCCTCCAGGTCCATCTCTGCCTGGGTGGCGAGACCTCACATCCTGTCCAGGGTCAGCCCTCCTGTTCTAGCCTTCAGAGAGTTTCATCCTCGTATCTTCTGAGTCCTCCCTGGAGCTCCTCATGGAGGAGGCACCTCATAAGAGAAAGTGCAACAAGAGGCACTTGGACTCTCCTTAGGAGTCCCTCACAGGGGACACGAACCTCAGTGAAGGAGACGGGACCCCCAGATCTCTATCCAACTATGTCTCCTTTGGGGACATCCCTGAGATCTTGAAGCAGAAGGGCAGATAGTCTCCTCAACCCCCATCTTTGGAGGAGTCCCTTGTGACATTCAGGACGGGCCCATCTGCTTCCCCTGCCACCGAGTTGGTCGATCTTATCGCCAGCAGGGCCTGGAAGGAGACTGACACTGTGGAGCCAGTTCCCAAGCATGAGAATAAATTCCTTAGCCCAAACCTAACGCACAGGTTACTAGGTGTCCGCTTCATCTGTCATTCAGTTATTTAAGTACCTTAGAGGGATGTTTTGTCTGTTTTTGGTGTAGCAGTTTTGATGTCTGGTAAATACTCCTCCAATTCCATCTCTTCTGTGAAAGTACAGTTGTACTGTGTATGGAAAGCATAAATCTCATAAAGACTTTCAGTTTATTCTGCATGATATCAGTGTGTGCATGCATTACTGCATTGTGCTGTGTTCACCCCAAGGGCAATCTGGGAATAGTGCAATCTCTCCAGGAGTTTGCAGCAACAAAAGAGGTGCGTATCTGGAAAGCTTCCACTTGGGGTTGGATCATAAGTAGAAAAGTAGAAGACTGAGGATGCCTTGCTTTGATGACTGCATCTCTAGATGTAGTGAATTTTTTTTGCAGTCCCTGTCTTCAGTGTTGTCAGTGAAGCTGTATGGCACAACTGCTTTGTAGGCTGCTATGCTGTTCCCTTTTCATGTGTCCTCCTGGACTGAGGACTGAAGGGTTTATCAAAATATCAAGGTGACCTCATGAAAGGAATCCTGCAGTGCACACTAGTTATTCATGAGGAGATTCCCAGGAACTGGATTGAATTCTTCTTGGTTGCCCAACTGTGACCCAAGACTTCCAGGGCGGTATTATCTGGAACTGTGAGGTACTGAAGACCAAACTAGTGCACTGTCATCCAGCTTACATTGACCTCTGTTTGGCAATGCTTTCATCCCATTCATGTCCTAGGTGCCTTCCCAGCACAAGATGTCATGTCTCTTTGAAGCCCAAGCAGCCAGTACTTGAAATTCCTCAGGTGTCTGGGGCCCGTCTTTATATTAAAAAAAAAGTGAGTAAATCTGGCTGCTTTTAAAGATTCACATAAATTCATGTACAGGAATTGCCCATCTGTGCTGTCTCTGGACTCCAGTAAGGGTTTCCCCAAGGCCATCCCGGAGCTTTATTCCCAGCGATATAAGGATACTCAGCGTGTTTGGGAAAAAGATTTGCACCTCTGCTACCCTTTCTTTTAAAGCCTTGAGCTGCCATATCTGTGTACTTATCTTTCAGTAGTCCTTGCTGAAGAAGAAAAGGGCTAAGGTAGAGGGGTTCCAGGTAAGGAACTGAAATAGGAGATGCTTGAGTTGCATGACCTCTATGCTTAGGTCGCCAAGTACTCAAAACAAATTTGGGTATGATGTAATGTTTGCATAATATGTAGGACTGTTGCCATATGCTGTTTGATTCGGTGATGTACCTGGTTGAGGACTTGGTCCTTACAAGACCATGTAAAAATTGAGCTTCTTGAAACTCTGAAAGTGTTTCCAAGAGACTGAAGGAGAAAGTCTAAAACCATGTAATCTGTCAGGCATTTTTTTTTAAGTACCAAAATTCGTTATTTAGCTTGGTAATTCGTATTGTTCATTATGTCCTAAACAGGGGAAGAGGGATCATGATGGGAGGCGATAAAAGGAAAAATGGCAAGCAAATGCTGATGAGAAGCTTGGTGCCCCCAGGGCAATGACTCCCAGAGTGAGCAACCATGATTTTTCCGACGTCCCCTTCCTGTCACCCTTAAACCTATCCCAGCTCAACCTTCTTCCTCACTTCAGTCCCTCCTGCCCCATGGAAAGTTGGAGTGCCCTTAGCATTCTTTGTTCAAAACTGGAAGAACTTTACCCAGGACTAGTGGATAGTGAATATTCTATCAAGGTTACAAGTTACAGTTTCAAGGAATTCCCATTGCTCCAAAGGGCCAGTTCAGTCTGGGCTCTTCTGTGTTGAGTGGTATACTGGAGGTAAGGGGCATACAAAGAGTACCCCCAGAAAATGAAGGCATGGGCTTTAATTATAGACACTCCCTGATGCAAAGGAAGGCATGTGGAGACCGAGACCCCTACTAAACTTATTCCATCAAAACAAATTTCTTATCATTCCAAACTTCAGAATGTTAACTCCACAAAGCCTTTTCCTCCATGTGACTGATGGGCCATTAGCCTCAGTCCATCGTAGTCACTATATTAGTTTAGATGTTCGTGTTTCACTGTTGCAGTCATTACACTTGGGTTATCCTGCTGGCAGACTACCCGCAGTCGGCCAGAATTCCAAAGTCTAGGTCTGGTGTCAGTTGCTGTCGCCTCTTACCTGACGTCAGTGCGACAGGGGTATAAAAGATGCAACCGACGCCATTTTCTTCAGTCTTTCTTGCCACGCAATGCCTGAAGCAAAAGCAGTTCACAAGTGCCAGTCGGCCAACTCCTGAGATTTTCGAAATCGAATTTCAGAATCAAAGTCTTCAATAAAGCCAAGTACCCCGTTGGGGAAAATTTTTCTTGCTCCAGACCAATGTCAGTAAAAGTTAACAATTGTATTTCTTGTGGGAAGCAAATACCTCATAAGGACTTTCATTCTTACTGCATCCCTTGCCTAGGCCCTGACCACAACTTTACTAGTTGTCGGTTTTATGCTAGATTCAACAAGCGCACTATTAAGCGTCTGTTTGATTTTGCTTTACATTACTTTGGCCGAAGGTTTAACTACATAATGCCGTCGGAACAACCGACGACAGGAATTCATAAAAAGCACAAGGACAAGGAAAAAGACAGGCATCCGAGGACCAAAACTGACGACGAAGAACAGATGCTTAAAATGGCCAAGGACCTAATTACTTTGATCAGGGGCTCCCATCCCCCTCCTGATAAAAGGCCTAGGCAAGACACTGACTATGACTATGATTCCTTTGACCAGGTTTCTATTTCCTCTGATTCCTCTTCAGATCAGGGATATTCTCTCCCTCCCTATGAGGACTCTTATGCAGAAGAATCTATTACTTCAGCCTCTCTGTCTGAGGATTATTCTTTTGGATAAACCTTGCACACCATGAGGGAGCATTTCCATTGGGAGAGCCAGGATTATTCAGAATCCAAGAAAAGGCTCAGGGACTTTCTTTTATTGCCTCAGCACAGGCCCCTGGCTATCCCCCCTGTGCTTGATATTGTTGATGTTTTTTCTGAATCCAGTCGGTCTCCTGATTCTTTACCCCCCTGCTCCAGTCAAGCCAAACTGGTATTACAGGGTCCCTGACTCTCATAAATTTGTTTATAAAAACCCTGCTGCTGACCCAGAAACAATTTCTCAGGGTCCCAAAGGGGTTAAGGCTTCCACTGCAAAAACTCTTGTCCCCTCTGATAGGAATTCTAGAGTTCTGGATAGATGGGGGGGAAAAAGTTTATACTTCTGCTACTTTAGCTGTAAGAGCTTTAAACTTCCAGTTTCACATGCTTAAATATCAACAGTACCTCATGTCTTTGTTAAAACAGAAAATGGTTACAAACTCAATATCCTGACAATAAGGAAATGCAGGATTTATTGCATGCAGCTGAACAAGTGGGAAAGCATACTCTGCAATGTGATTTTGATTCTTTATAGGCTTCTTGTAGAGCCGCAGTTACAGGCTCTGTCATTCGAAGGCATGCTTGGTTGAAAGAACAAAGTTTACCTGAACATGTTAAAGTAAAATTATTGGATGCTCCACTACAGCATGATACTTTGTTTGGTGTTAAGGCAGAAGAGGTGTTAAAGAAAATGGAGGATAAAGCAAATTCAATGCAGACAGTAAAGGATTTCTTACAGGTACAATCACCTAGGTTTAGCAGAAACTGGCCTTCAAAAAATTGGTCCTTTCCGTTGTCAGACAGGCCACAAAGGGGCAGATACTGATGCCCAAGAGGCAGATCACAGCCCCAAGGCTCATACAGACCTAAACAATGGGGTGCTTCAGCTCCCAAAGGAGGAGAAGACAAATCACAACCTTATAGGAAACCGTCCCAATGACTTCCCCCTACAAATGCCAAGCTCTTACCTTTTGGCAGCACCCTTAGGGGGAAAGCACTTTTCTCACAAAATTGGCACATGATCACCCAGGACAAATGGGTACTAAATATTGTTTCTCAGGTTACAGGTTCCACTTTCACAGCCTTCCAAAATCAAAAGGTATGCCGGACCTGCCGCAAAATCAATGGGCAGAGGCACAAAAACAAATTTCTGCTCTCGTGGACATGAGAGCTATTCAAAAAGTACCACAACAAGAACAGGGACAAGGATTTTATTCAAGACTTTTCCTGGTACCCAGAAAGGACAAAGCCTGGAGACCAATACTGGACCTGTCAATCCTAAATACTTTCCTGGATGTTCCAAAATTCAGAATGTTAACACTACAGCAACTTTTACCCATGCTGGGCAAGAAGGCTTGGCTAGTTACTTTGGACCTCAAGGAGGCATACCTGCATGTCCCAATCAGACAATCTTGCAGATGATACCTCAGATTCATAGCTGGCTCAGTGCATTACCAGTTCTCTGCACTGCCCTTTGTCTTATCTACTGCGCCCAGGGTCTTCACAAAATGCCTGGCACCAGTAATAGCATTTTGCAGACAAAAAGGAATTCAAATATATCCCTACTTGGACGACTGCCTAATTCAAGCAGAGAGCAAGGACATTCTACTAAAGCATCTGGCATTTGTAAAAAGATTACTAATTTGCGTAGGGTACACAGTAAAAGAAAATAAATCAAAACTAGTGCCCTCTCAAGAGATGATATTCCTGGGTGCAAGCTTAAATACAACTGCCCAGTTGGCTTATCTCACGCCAGACAAGCAAAGGCAACTGACTCATTACTTTCAAGTGATGGCAACAAAGACCCAGCTCCCTGCAAGAAAAATTCTGCAGGCCCTGGGCTTCATGGCATCCTGCATTCTACTAATTCCATATGCAAGACTGCATATGAGGAAATTACAATGGTATCTAAAAAGTGTTTGGACTCAACGTTGCCACAGCCTGGAAACAATAATAACTCTAATTCCCTGCCTGCAACAGGAGTTTCGATGGTGGACACTGGCCTGTCACCACAACAAGGGACAGCCTTTTACCTTACCCACAGCCAGGCAGACAGTAACAACAGATGCATCGGATTATGCCTGGGGGGCGCAGACACAGCAGGAAAATGTATTCAGGGCACGTGGCCCAAGGAACAAATGCATCTTCACATCGAACAAAAAGAGATGCTAGCTGTACAGAATGCCCTGACAGCCTTCAAGGATCTACTACATCCAGGACAACTATTACTAAAGACGGACAACACCACAGTAATGTGGTACATAAACAAGCAAGGGGGCACACATTCCTACCCCCTCTGCAGGCAAGCCATGACTTTGTGGAACACAGCACTGACCTATCAAGTACATCTGCAGGCACAATTTCTGCCAGGAATGAGAAATACACTGGCAGACGAACTAAGCAGAAATCTCATGGATCCTCAGGAATGGAAACTAAATCCACAGGTCTTCAGCATAATAACAAGGAAATGGGGACGCCCAGACCTAGATCTTTTTGTCTCCCCTCACAACTGCCAACTACAGAGTTTCTGCACGAGAACTTATCACTCACAAGCATGGAAAGTGGATGCTCTATCATTCAGCTGGAAAACCCTGACAGTTTATGCCTTTCCTTCACTGCCTCTTCTCCCCAAGGTACTCCAAAAAGTCAGACAAGAGAAGCCAAAAATGATCCTGATTGCCCCAGACTGGCCACGCCAGCACTGGTATCCAATCCTAAAGAGCTTGTCTCAAGGCCCAGCCTGGCCTTTACCTGAAATTCCTCATCTTCTGACTCAACAAAACAATCAGATTCTGCACAGTCAACTCAGAACCTTAAATCTGGCAGCATGGCAGATAATATAGCCACTCAGACCACACCTCTTTCCAAATCTGTTATGGATGTCATTTTAGAAGCAGGAGGCCCAGCACTAGGAAATCTTTTATGCAGAAAAATGGAAGAGATTCTGTGCTTGGAACCAGGCACAAGGACTCGAACCACTTATCCCAAATATACCTCAGATTTTACAATACCTAACTGAGATGCTGGACATAGGCCTATCCTTCTCATCAATTAAGATCCATGCCTCTGCCATTTCAGCTCATTACTATACGGAACCTTCTGTTTTCTCTCATCCACTACTAAGACAGTTTCTCAGAGGGGCAGAAAACATAAGACACCCAAGGAGAGCGCCAACACCTACTTGGGACCTCAACTTTGTTTTAGAAAAACTCACACTGCCTCCATTTGAGCCAGCCAATACAACTGATATAAAATTCTTATCATGGAAGACTGCTCTGCTCCTAGCAATAACCTCAGCAAGAAGAGTCTCAGAGCTACAGGCATTAATGGCAGTGGAACCTTTCATCAGGACAGGGTCGCTCTAAGGACAAACCCAACATTTATGGCAAAGGTAGTATCCAGTGTGACTCTCAACCAAACCATTCATTTGCCAACATTCTATCCAAATCCCCAGAATAAAGGGGAGAGACTTCTGCATGCTTTGGACATACACAGACAGCTGCGATTCTGCTTGGACAAAACAAAAGCTTTCAGAAAAACTGAGCAACTGTTTGTAGCTTATGCTGCAGGATCACAAGGAAAACCCATCTCGAAGCAGACTATTTAAAAATGGATAGGACACTGCATTCGCTTCTGCTATTCACAACATGGCAAGTCAGTGCTTAAGGGCATTAGGCCACATTCTACCAGAGCAGCAGCCACTTCAGCAGCCTTCCTTAGAGGAGTACCAACCAAAGACATTTTAGAGGCTGCAACCTGGAGTTCAGTTGTACACTTTCACCAAGCACTACCACTTACGTCTCTACTCTAAATCCAGAGCATGCTTTGCCACTGCAGTTCTGCAGGGCCTGGTAGCCTCTCCTAATCCTATTTAGGCCCAGCCACCCAACCTCAGCTTTGGGATTCAACCCAAGTGTAATGACTGCAACAGTGAAACACGATGAACATAGTACAGTTGTGTACCTACCATAAATGTAGATTTTCGAGTGTATTCACTATTGCAGTCCAGGTTACCCACCCACCATCCCCCTTTTTCTTTGCTGGGACCTTTCTGTACTTCTCTCTTCTATACAACCTATGTGGTGTATTTGCTTGTAGATGAAGGAAATGCTTATTTTAGTACATGCTTGTTTTTTTGGCATAATTTTTTACAGCCTACCTATTTGGGGGCACCTGACATCTGGGGCAAGAAAAACTGAAGAAAATGGCGTCGGTTGCATCTTTTATACCCCTGTCGCACTGACGTCAGGGAAGAGGCGACAGCAACCGACGCCGGACCTAGACTTTGGAATTCTGGCTGACTGCGAGTAGCCTGCCAGCAGGATAACCCAAGTGTAATGACTGCAACAGTCAATACACTCGAACATCTACATTTATGGTAGGTACATAACTGTACTTTCCTTGCCCTTTACCTTTTCTACTGCACCCAGCCTAACTCCAGTCATGTCTTTCTGGAGGACAAAGGGCATCCACATTTACCTTTACCTGGACCTGGACCTCCATGGAAGGGACAGAGAGTATGAAGACTGTAGACTCTATGTAAATTGTTTAAGGGTCCTCTGCCCCTCTTTCATTCTAAGAAAGTCCAGCCTCAGTTTCACAAAACACCTGGTGGTCTTAAGACAAGTCTGTGGACATGAACTTTCAGAGAGCCTTCTTCCCAAACAGTCTCTTCTCTGAGCCTGTACTTTCAGAATGTACTTCAGGAGGCAGCATCAGCCACCGCTTCTCAAATTGCTATGTGGCTTACTGCATTCTGATTGTGTCAGTAGTCCTCTTGCATATAATTCCAGCAGTACATCAGAAACAGGTGGTGCCAACACACCCAATCTCTGGATACCAAGATTCTTTTCTGTTTTGCATTAAAAAAAATCTCATGGTGGGTAAGGCAGCTCCAGCTCCATCTGAAAATGTCATTGAGTAACCCAGCCCATTATGACTTTTACAGTGGATTCTGCAGAGCTGGCTTAGGGGACCCCGTATAGACACACTTCAGGAGCAAAACATGAAAAATACAGATGTAGAAAAGATGGATGCCTGTCATGGCAATGAATGCCTGCAGTCAGATATGGAAAGGGAGGGAGTACTCCAAATCATGACAGACAATATGACTGTGAATGTGGTACATCAAATGGAGATCTCTCAGATCCCTACAGCCATTCCCAAGAAAATGTGTTTGAGGACAGGCTGAGCAGAAGTCAAGTAGACCCTCGCAGATGAATGCTAAACTGGGGTGCTTTGAATCGGGATGAGAAGTTTGTTAGCAATAGACCTTTTTGCTTCATTTCTGAACAAACAGCTGTGGAAGCTCTGCTGCAGAACAACTTCAGAAGCCTAGAAAACAGAAGGAACACACCACCGTCATGGTAGAGGAGGCCTGCAGAATCAGGGCTCCAGGTAATCTTTCTTTGGTAGACCCTTCCAGCACTCCTGAGGGGGTGCCCAATTGTCTGCTTCTGAAGACAGTCTGGGGATGATTGACTCTGCACCCTCATACCTGGCTAAAACTAAAGGATGTATGGGTGCAGAACATAATGTCCAGGGGTTATGTCATTCACTTCTCCTTCGCCACCCCCATAAACAAAACAGTTCCAAATGTTCCACCCAGTCAGAAGGAATAAGCAACCTTAAAAGTTCAAAGGTTACTAAGAAAGAGTCATCCAAGAAGTCCCCACAGACCAGCGGGGATTCTGAACTTACTTGAGATTCTTTTTATTTCTAGTTTCAGTTAGAAAACGGGGGACTAGAGACCCATCTTGGATCTCAGCATTCTAAACAAATTTGTGAAAAAGACCAAGTTCTGGATGATGACACTGCAGTCAATACTTCAGTTTTGGAAAAAAAGAATTGGATGTGCTCTATAGACCTTCAGGATGTGTACTACTGTATACAGATGGAAAGGCAGTCCAGACTAGGGTCCAGTCGCTTCCAATTTCAAACTCTGCCCTTTGGTCTCACTACAGCCCCCAGAGTGTTCACCAAATGCATGGCAGTAGTCGCAGCTTACCTGAGATGTCAAGGATTCCGGCTGTTTCCACATCTGGATGACTGTCTCATAACTGCCCCGACCAAGCATCTTCTGCCACAGACCAAGGACTACACCCTGCAACTCTGTTCCTCTCTAGGAGTTACCACAAATTACAAAAAATCTGTTATAGAGCCATGTCAGAACTTGGTATTCATAGGAGCACAAATAGACACAAAAAATATGATAGCAAAATTTCCACAAGACAGTATTATGTAAGGATGCTGATCGGAAAGAAACGAGCTTCTGCCAAATTAGTTCTCCAAGTACTGGGCAAAATGGCTGCCTCAGATGTTCATCGTGTTACCCTGCTGCAGTCATCACACTTGGGTTATCCTGCCATCAGGCGGTCCCGCAGTCGGCCCGAATTCCAAAGTCTTGGTCCGGCGTCGGTTGCTGTCACTTCTTCCCTGACGTCAGTGCGCCAGGGGTATATGAGAGGCATCTGACGCCATTTTCTTCAGTCTTTCTTGCCGCGCGGTGCCCGAAGCAGAAGCAGTTCGCAAGTGCCGGTCGGCCGACACCGGAGATTTTCGAATCCAGTTTCAGTCCGAAGTCTTCAAAACTAAGTACCCCGTTGGGGAACCTTTTTCTTGCCTCAGTCCGATGTCAGAAAAAGTTAACAATTGCATTTCTTGTGGGAAGCAAATACTTCATAAGGACTTTCATTCTTTTTGTATACCTTGCCTAGGCCCAGACCACGACGTCACTGGTTGTCTGTTTTGTGCTAGGTTCAATAAGCAAACTATAAAGCGACGCTTTGATTTCGCACGACACTACTTCAGTAGGAAATTTAATTACAATATGCCGTCGGAGCAACTGACTACCGGCGTGCATAAAAAAACGCAAAGATAAAGAAAGGCAGCCTAGATCCAAGCCAGACTCCGAGCCCTTGGCTGGGCGGGTCGCCGGTTCTCTGGTTTTCAGTGAGGCGCCTACGCAGCCCCTGGCTACCGCTGAATTGGATCCCCAGACAGCTTCGGATTCTCCAGCAGAGAGTTCTAGGCCGACACAGCCATTTTCTTTAGGCCCTACCGACGACATTGCAGTAGGAGATGCCGGTGCTGTAGAAACACCTTCGGTTTCTGAAGGTGTCTTCAAACCGACTACTCTCACCATAAAATATTATGCTAAGCTTAAGACTCCTCTAAAACCAAAAAAGACTACACTTCAGTCTCCAGGTCAAGGCCCTATGCCTAAGATGCTAGATGCACCCTTACAGCAGGATGTCTTATTTGGGGTTAAAGCAGAGGAGGTTTTAAAGAAAATGGAGGATAAGACAAAATCTATGCAGACGGTGAAAGATTTCTTACAGGTACAGCCCCCACGCTTCAGCAGAAATTGGCCAACAAAAAATTGGTAGTTTCCAGCTTCTGACAGACCACAGAGGGGTAAATACAGGCGCCCAAGGGGCAGAAGACAAGCACAAATCCCTTACAAACCTCGCCAATGGGGCACTGCAACACAGAAGGGAGGAGAAGACAGGTCCCAAACTACTAGAAGGCAAACACAATGACTTAAACCTCAAACTGCCAAGCAAAACTCTCTTGGCAGCTCCCTTGGGAGGAAAATTAGCACTTTTTGCAGACAACTGGCGCATCGTCACAAAGGACAAATGGGTCCTAGACATTATCTCACAAGGATACAGATTCCATTTCCACACCTTGCCAAGGATAAAGGAATGCCAAACCTGCCACAAAATCAATGGGCAGAGGCACAAAAACAAATTACAGCTCTCATGGACATGAGAGCCATTCAACTGGTACCTACACAGGAGCAAGGCCACGGATTTTACTCGAGGCTCTTTCTAGTCCCCAGAAAGGACAAAGCTTGGAGACCCATTCTGGACCTTTCAATTTTAAACACCTTCTTGCAAGTACCCAAATTCAAGATGCTAACACTACAGCAGCTTCTTCCCATGTTGGGCAAGAAAGCTTGGCTAGTAACGTTGGACCTCAAGGAGGCATACCTGCATGTCTCTATCAGACAAAATTGGAGAAGATACCTCCGTTTCATTGCAGGTTCAACCCATTACCAATTCTCTGCACTGCCCTTTGGCTTATCTGCTGCACCCAGGGTCTTCACAAAATGAAGAGGAATTCAAATATACCCATACCTGGATGACTGCCTCATCCAAGCAGAAGGCAAGGACATTCTCTTACAAAACCTGGCTTTTGTAAAACATCTTCTAAGTTGCCTAGGGTACACAGTAAATGAAAATAAATCAAAACTAGTGCCCTCACAAAATGACATTCCTGGGTGCCAGCTTGAATACAACAGCCCAGATGGCTTATCTGACGCCAGACAAACAACTACAATTAACTCAATACTTCAGAGCAATGGCAACAAAGACCCAACTCCCTGCAAGAAAAATTCTGCAGGCCTTGGGCTTCATGGCATCTTGCATACTACTAATACCATTTGCAAAACTGCATATGAGGAAATTACAATGGTACCTAAAAAGCGTATGGACTCAACACAGCCACAGCTTGGAAACAATGATACCTCTCATTCCCTGCCTTCAACAGGAGTTTCTGTGGTGGTCACAGGCATGTCACCTCAACAAGGGTCAGTCTTTCACCTTACCCCCAGCCAGGCAAACTATGAGAGCAGATGCATCGGACTATGTCTGGGGGGCACACGTGGCAGGACAGTGCATTCAAGGCATATGGACTGCAGATCAAAGGAATTGGCACATCAATCAAAAAGAAATGCTAGCTGTACAAAATGCTCTGACAGCCTTCAAGGACCTCTTACATCCAGGACAGTTTATAAGGACAGACAACACCACAGTAATGTGGGACATAAGTAAGGGGGTACACACTTCTTCCCTCTTTGCAGACAAGCAATGACCTTGTGGAACACAGCACTGGCTTACCAAGTTCAATTACAAGCTCAATTCCTGCCAGGAAAAAAGAACACATTGGCAGACGACCTAAGCAGAAACATCATGGATCCCCACGAGTGGAAACTGGATCCACAAGTATTTGCAATGATAACTCAAAAATGGGGCCTCCCAGACATAGACCTGTTTGCCAGCCCCCAAAACTATCAACTAACAAAATTTTGCACAAGGACTTTTCACCATCAAGCTTGGAAAGTGGACGCACTCGTTCAGTTGGAAAATGCTGACCGTATATGTCTTTACTCCATTACCCCTTCTCACAAAGGTGCTGCTGAAAGTCAGGATGGAGAGACCCCTAATGACACTCATTGCCACAGACTGGCCACGCCAGCACTGGTACCCACTATTAAGGAATATGGCACAGGGCCCACCATGGATTCTACCACAAATTACCCATCTGCTTACACAGCAAGACAATCAGATTCTACACAGCCAGCTCAAAACCTTAAACTTGGCTGCATGGCAAATCACCTAAGCAACCAGCAAGCTCATCTCTCACAAGCTGTTATGGATGTTATTCTAGAGGCCAGGAGGCCCAGCACCAGGAAAGCCTACTCAGACAAATGGAAAAGGTTTTGCGCCTGGAACCAAGCTAAAGGCCAAAATACCCTTCAGCCTGACATACCTCAGATTCTGCAATATTTAACTGAGGTGTTACACAAAGGGCTTTCCTTTTCATCTATTAAAATCCACTCCTCAGCTATTTCAGCTCACTACAACACTGATCCTCCCTTATTTTCACATCCACCCCTAAGGCAGTTTCTCAGAGGGGCCAAAAACATTAGGCCTCCCAGGAGAGCACCAACACCTACTTGGGACCTCAACTTTGTTCTGGAAAAACTTACGCTACCTCCTTTTGTGCCAGCTTTCTCAGCTGACTTAAAGTTTATATCATGGAAGACTGCCCTTCTGCTAGCAATTACTTCAGTGAGAAGAGTTTCAGAGCTTCAGGCACTAATGTCAGTAGAGCCTTTCCTCATTTTTCATCAAGACAGAGTTTCTCTACGAACTAACCCCTCCTTTATGCCTAAGGTGGTATCCGGTGTGGCTCTAAATCAAACCATCCATTTACCCACCTTCTTTCCAAATCCACAGAACAAAGGAGAAAGACTCCTACATTCCTTGGACGTGCACAGGCAGTTATGTTACTACTTGGATAAAACTAAGGTTTTCAGAAAATCTGACCAGCTTTTTGTATCCTATGCTACAGCATCACACGGAAAGGCGATCTCAAAACAGACCATTTCCAAATGGATAGGACATTGCATACGTTTTTGCTACACCCACCATGGAAAACCAGTTCCTGCTAGCATAAGGCCCTACTCTACCAGGGCAGCAGCTACATCTCCAGCTTTCTTCAGGGGGGTGCCAACCAAGGATATTCTGGAAGCTGCAACTTGGAGTTCAGTACACACCTTCACCAAACATTACCACTTACCACTTTAAGGCTAGACTGCAGTTTTGCAGGGCCTTCTAGCCTCCTCTAACCCTGTTTGACTCCACCTCCCATCCTTAGCTTTGGGATTCTACCCAAGTGTGATGACTGCAACAGGGTAACACAAACATAGTACAGTTTTTGTACCTACCATAAATGTAGATATTCGAGTGTATACCCTGCTGCAGTCCAGGTTACCCTCCCTCCATCCCCCCTGACCTAACTAAGACCTTTCTATACCTTAAAATGTGTTACAACCTTAGTGGTGTATTTGCTTATAGCTGGAGGGATTTTTTGTTTATGCTACACTTTTTATTATTGGTACTATCTACTGACCACCATTTGGGGGGGGCACCTGACATCTGGAGCAAGAAAAACTGAAGAAAATGACGTTGGATGCCTCTCGTATACCCCTGGCGCACTGACGTCAGGGAAGAAGCGACCGCAACTGACGCCGGACCAAGACTTTGGAATTCGGGCCGACTGCGGGACCGCCTGATGGCAGGATAACCCAAGTGTGATGACTGCAGCAGGGTATACACTCAAACATCTACATTTATGGTAGTTACAAAACTGTACTTTGTCTTTATTCCCTTAGCTTGTCTCCACATGAGAATTCTCAATAGTTACTTTCGATGCAGTGGTCAATTCTAGAACTACCAGTGACACAAAAGATCATAACTAATTCATGCAGAGAGGA
Source organism: Protopterus annectens (assembly GCF_019279795.1). Taxonomy (NCBI): domain Eukaryota; kingdom Metazoa; phylum Chordata; order Ceratodontiformes; family Protopteridae; genus Protopterus; species Protopterus annectens. The sequence goes on from NC_056738.1 coordinate 407,561,665, forward strand.
TCTTCAATGGTGGATTCACTCTCCCTGGAGTCTTAAGGCCGTCACTTTTATTCCTCCCCAACCCCAAGACACGGAGACCACGGATGCTTCCCAGATAAGGGGGGGGCGCATTATCTGGGGAAAGACAGTTCAAGGCATCTGGCATCAACATGAAGCCCATTTGTGCATAAACGTCCTTGAGATGAGGGTTGTGCTTTTAGTTTTGCCTTTTCGGCTTTTCCCGGTTAGGGGTTGCCACAGCGGAACTCAGGTCCGCTAATGATTGGCAGTCGATTTTTATGGTGCCGAGTTGCCAGCCCAAAGCCCAACCTTCAGCGAAGGCACACCCATTCGCGCACATCTTTCGGAGGTCACTTGACTGCGGGGAGGACATGCAGACTCCACACAGGAGGCACTCCAGCCGAGTAGCGAACAGGAGAACCTCTTGCTGTGAGGTAACAACACAACCGCTGAGGGTTGTGCTTTTAGTGCTGCAAGCATTTTAAGATATCCTCCCTCTAGGAACAATACCAGTTCAATGAGACAGCATGTCTGGTCTGGTACATAAGCAAGGGGGAACCAGATCTTACCCCCTTTGTCAAGAAGCCCTGAGGGTTTGGCGATGGGCTACATCTTCCAACCACTTTCTGATAGCAACGCATATTCTGGAGAGGTCCAACATAAGACAAATTGAGCAGAGCCGTACTATGGCTTCACAAGTGGTGCCTCAGTCAAAAAGTTGCGGAAGAGATTTTCCAAAAATGGAGCCAGCCTTGCTGTGACCTTTTTGCTTCATTCAACAACGCCAAATGCAGCAACCCCAAGGGATGCTCTTGTTCACGATTGGCCCCCGCTACTTCTTTATGCCTTTCCACCAATTCTTCTAATTCCCAAATTTTAACAGAAAGCAAGTTTTTTGAAGACTACAATAATCCTAATTACCCCTGTTGACCTTGACAAATTTGGTTCCCCTTCCTTCGGCCTCCTGTTCAGGATGAACCATGGACTCTGGACCCCGTTCTGAACCTTCAGACTCACCCGTCAGGAATGGTTCATTACAATCTAAACAGATCTCAAACTGACAGCTTGGCTTCTCCAATTTCCCTGATAGCCAGGTTTTCCTCCCTTTCCTCTCCTGTCAAACACATTTTGGTGTCTTCTCATAAGTCATCGACATGGAAACTGTAGAAAGGAAAATCGAAGAGGTTTGTTTTATAGACCAACTCTAAATCAAATTGACCCCTTTACTGCTCCCATTCATTCCATACTAGATTTTTTGGCTAAACTTTTTAATGAAGGTGCTGCCACAGCTACTATTAGAGTTCAGTTGGCAGCAATTTCAAACTTTCATATAGGAGAAAATGGCTATGGAATCATATCAGACTTTGTAAAGCTTTTCTGAAAGGAACTACAGTCCTAAGACCCCTGTACAAAGACCCACCTTGGGATCTGAACTTTTTGTTGAGTATTATCTATCCTCCATTTGAACCTTCTGCTACCTATGACTTGAAGTATATTTCTTGGAGGATACTTCTCTTAGTAGCTATATTACCTCAGCAAGGAGAGTTTCAGAATTACAAGCTTTATCTGCCAAGCCTCCATATCACATGTTTCTTAAAGACAGCGTTTCTTTATGCACCACCCCCTGCTTTCTTCCCAAAGTTGTCTGAAAGTAACTTCAAACAATCAGTTACCGGTGTTTTTTTCCAAATTTTCAGAATAAAGGAGAATACTCATTGCGTCTACTGAATGTTCAGTTACGTTTTTACCTACATAGAACGGCAGAATTCAGGCAATCAGACCAGCTATTTCTTTCCTTCTCTAACACTAGGAAAGGCCTACCAGTATCTAAGGTTACATTATCCAACTGGTTTTCTGAATGCATTTCCTTTATTTATAATTCTAAGAACAAAACTCTCACTGCACTTGTCAAAGCTCATTCCACTACTTCTGCAGCTTTCCAAGCTAGGCTCTCTCTGGACAATATCTGTGCTGCAGCCACATGGGCAAGCCCTTATACCTTTATTACTCATTACAAGGTAGATTTGGCCTCCAGGAGTAGAGTATCTTTTGGTTCTGTGGTTCTGAGGAATATTTTGCCATGAGCCACCCAAGAATTGGGTAGCTTGGGACTTGGTCCCAAAAGTGAGAATAAAGGCAAGATTGACAACATCACAGCTAATCACCTTAGATAGACGCATCCCGCCCCCACCCACCATTAAGGAAACCATGGTAAAAAATTTCTCCAAAGCCAACTTCATGCTTCTTAAGACAGAAGTGACTAACTTCATGACACCCATGCAGATGGATAATACAGTTACGACAGCTGAATCCTACAAAAGTGCACTCTATAAGCACTTACACGAGTGCATTGATCGTGCTATCCCAAACAGAACCAAGATGCTGTCCTCCAAAAACAGGAAGCCAATCTGGTGGTCCCCTGCCATAAACTCTACAACGGAAGGAAGAAACTGTTGCAAAAGAGTAAAATCCCATGAGTGGAGGAGCTCCCTGGTTATCCTCAGTAAGAAGTTGAGATCCCTTATAAGATCGTCTAAAGCTAGCTATGATAAAATCACCACTGATTATAAGGGCAACCACAAAGCATTCTATAGCTGTGTCAAGAATCTCAGTGGCAACACCCAGATCTGCTCTGAGTTACAGCACAACGGCACGAAAATTACAGAACCAACTGATATTGCCAACATCCTGGCAGATAGGTTCAGTGCTAACTTTACCCCCCTCTCACCACCTAAAGGGCCCATATCTATACAGGAAGAATGCAGAGTCTCTGTAATCACATCTATGGAGGTAAAAGCTGCACTCTCTAAAACCAAAAACACAGCATCCATGGGACCGGACAACATTCCAGGCTGCATTTTACACGAACTTCTGAAATAACTGGATCCCCACCTAAGCATCATGTTCAGTCATAGTCTCATGTGAGGCTTTGTGCCCACTGAATGGTGCACAGCAACAGTTATCCCAGTCCACAAAGGGGGAGCCACCACTAATCCTGGGAACTATCGCCCTGTTAGCCTGACGAGCCTGGTCTGCAAGGCCATGGGATGCATCATCATGGAAGTCATAAGCAAAGACATCGTTAACCTCCAAACCCCACCCAGTTCGGGTTTGTGAAAAGCAGACCATGCCTTCTGAACCTGATTGACTTCTTTGAGGCAGTCACCAAAGCCGTAGACGAGGGTAAGGTGGTTCACACAACCTATCTTGACCTCGCCGAGGTTTTCGGCACCATCCCCCATTCCGGAATTATAGCTAAACTCATTAAACTAGGTATAAATCCCTGCGTCACAAGATGGGTTGCCAACTGGCTCACTGACAGAACCCACACTGTAAAAGTTGCAGACTCCAAATCTGACTTCAAACCAGTGACAAGTGGAGTACCACAGGGTTCAGTCCTGGGACCTCTCCTGTTTGGTATCTACTTCTCTGAAGTACAGGCTAACACAGAAGGCCTCTGGCTAACAAAGTTTGCAGATGACTGCAAACTAGGAGCCATAGTATAGTCCCCAAATGATGTGAACATCCTACAGAAGGGCCTCACTGAGACAGATGCCTGGTATCAGAGGCATGGCTTCAAGCTCATTGCCAAAAAGTGCATTGTCATCTCTTTTGGTAAAAACTCTATACCCATGAACTACCACATAAACGGCAGTCTACTTAACGCCAAATGTGTGATGAGACCTTGGGACCCAGGTGGACAGTAGTCTCTCCTTTGGTAATCACATCACCACATTAGTCAGGAAATCCTTCTATGTGGCACACCTCATCACAAAAGGGTTCTCATCCAGGAAGAAAGAGGTCATTGTTCCCCTCTACTCGGCACTCATTAGACCCATTATAGATTACAACGCCCCTTTTGGAATGTACCTCACAAGACATCTGCAGCAGCTGGAAAGGTCACAGAAGCACCTCACAAAGAGGATTACTGGCCTAGGACAGATACCCTACACAGACAGTCTCTGAAAAACTCCAGCTTTACTCTGTAGCATATCGCCTACTCCAAGGAGATCTCTGCCTAACATATAAAGCTGTGTTAAACCCAGAGCTGTTGGACATGCTACACCTAAAGAAATCCCAATCTCTCCGAGCTACACGTTCTAGGGACTTCAACCTTGTCACTACAATAAACAGGACATGCTGGAGGGATAGATTCCTGCCCCAAAGACTTCCTATGCTCTGGAAAAAGCTACCCATCTATGTCAAGCAAAGTTCCTCATTAGCACTCTTCAAGAAAAATCTTGAGTGGATGGAAATGGGAAATACACCCCAGGGATCACTTCTGTGACTTTGCTCGACAGGGGCACAGGAAATTCACTTCTTGGGTGGCGTAAGCCAGGGAACTTTGTTGGCTAGGGTTACTTAGGCCCTTGGGATGATAGCCTAGTTACCTACCTATGAACATAACGACGTTATGTACTTACTATAATGTTCCATGTGCATTTTCCACCTATCTCCTGCCTGTGCTCCTGGGAGATTGGGTAGTACTCATGGGAATAGCTTTTCCTCTAATGTTATTTATCAGGGGCAAACATGATCTGAGGGAGTTGTGGAACTGCATTATGGGTAGGGTGGAATACCCATGAGCTTTGCTGAAGGCTTCAGCCTTTTGTAAAAGTCCGAGACGGATCCAATGGATTGGGTCCGACCCACAAGTGAGAATAAAGGCAGAGATGGACAACACACATGGACCATTATGGCAAGTACATAATGTTTTTTTGTTGAGTCATTAAAAGAATTCCCAAGATAAACAGGAGGAAATATTCTGTATCATACTGCTTGTCCCAGAGACATATTGCCAATCAAGATCCATCTTAGACTTTTGTTTACTAAGTTCTTTAAAGGTAACCCAATTCGGAATGCTAATACTGAAGACTCATGTATGTAAGATGCAGTGCTGCTGACCCAAGATGTGAAAGGTGTAAGTCTTCATATTTCTGTCCTCCAAGACCAACAGCAATTCCTGAATTTCAGACCAAGGCAGAAGAGTTGCTAGTTTACCTCCTTGACATATTTGGTCATCTTCCAGCTAAAGACTAGGGGTATTCACATCTGACACATCTAGATAATTGTTTGTGTAAAGCACCTAGTCTAGAAGACTTTCATATGACCCCAGCATACCCTGAACTTGCTAAAACTGCTTAATACCTGTGACTTGAAGGATCATTGAGAGGGGCCTTAAGTCAGCAAGCAATAGAGAGTAGTATTGCTGAAATTGAATTCATCCTCAAGTCTTGATGAGTACCTTCACGAGTTGGGCCTTTTTTTTTTTTTAACAAAATGTCATGAAGATGACACTGACGTATAGACTGTATTTGTAGAGCATATATCATGGATAGAAGCAAGTTAAAAAATGAAAAAGATAGCTGGGTGCAAAAGACCCAGGATAAAAAGTGCCCCAATCCTGGTAGATGCACTGGTGCCAGAACTGGGGAAAACATGACAGTGTAGAATCCTCAAAACATGGAAACATTCCTACAGTGGGGGTAGGCCAGGCCCAGGGGGAGGATGGCCCCCTGTTGTAGAAGGAAGTAGCAGTCCTCAAAAATCACAAAAACTGATAGGCCAAAGAAGAGCCATAAAGATGATAAAGTAGACTATTGAGAATAAGAAAGAAATGATGTATTATTACTATTATGCAGGAAGCCCAAAATTTCCAGACAGAAGTTATCCAGAAAGATTGAGAGAAACTAGAAGAAAAACTACTTCCACAAGAAAAAACGTCAGAAGCTTCAAATAAAAATTTGTGTTCATTGGTGTAACAGATTTGTGAAAAACATTATATAAACCAAAAAACCTTGGTCCTTTTGGAAAAAGAAGCAACTGAGGAAGCACAAAAATATAAAGAACAAAATCTAGAAACTTTTGAAAGGTATAAAAAAGAAATAGGGTCATGGGAAAGAAAGAGATCTGATCTTGTGCAATATTTATGCAAAGGAGAAAGCCAAACTATTAAACACAAAAAAGGCAGCCCCCAAAGATATTTGAAGAGAAATACAGGCAAAGGCAACCAGATATGGAAAATTTCACTATAAAAAGATCACAAAGAGATAATGTAGAACAAAAGATTAGTAAGGTACAAATTAAAAAATATATATAGAAGTTGAAGTCATGGAACACTTGCGAAATGAAGGACTTGGTGTAGAAAGTTTAACATAGGTTACATTGCAGCTTGATGGGACAAACGAGTCTCCAAAGTAAGGAGAAACAGGAGGATCAGGAAGCATCTAAAGAAGTATGGACATGGGAAAGAAAGAGATTTAATATGATGTAATATTTATGCAAAGGAGAAAGCAAAACTAATCAAAACAAAAAGAACAGCACCAAATATATTTGAAGAGAAATAGTAGGAAAAGGCAACCAGATATGGAACATTTTACAGTACAAAAAGTAAGAAAACTGAGGAAAAGTAGAAGAGGATTAGTAATGGAGAAGTTAATGAAATAGAAAATTATGTTATGAATTACCTGCAAAGTGAAGGATTTAGTGTACAAAATCTAACTCTGAAAACATCACAACAGGATTGAGCAATGGATCCCCAAATTAAGGTGAAACCAGTGGAGCGGGAAACATCTGTGATCATTTGCCAGATGAAGATACTTTGGCACCTTCCATAGGAAACTAGTACAAACCTCCAGCTGGAGGTGCACAGCAAGGGGAGGAACAGGAAACTGTGGCAACTCTGATAGAGTCAGTGTTGTGAAGTGATAGACCAGCGAGTTCCCATATGAAAGAGCAATGGATGACACAGAATGAAACCAAAGCGAATGTGGCACAGGAAGATGCTGTCGACCTACCCATAGAATGCACACAGGAAATTGAGAGCAAAGAGTATGTCCTCAGTTTACAGGAAAATAACCTAAGAGAAGAGTTGCTTGATTTAATAGAGATGAATAGACATGTTAAGATTAGTGAAAGAAACAGATTACGGAAAGTCAATAAAACAAAATGTTAGAAGGTTGATAAGTGAACACAGTAATTAGGACTGTCCACAGAAATTCGTGTGTTTTAACAGAAGTAAGTAAGATATATTACTGTGCAGCTAAATTAATAGCAGATGAGTCTTACCAGAAAAACACAGGGTAGTAAGGGAAAAGGGGATAAATCGAATGCCATTATGGAAGTATCGAACTGAGAAAAGTATAAAGCAATTAAGACAGGAAATCACTGTTTAGAAGAGTATAGAAGAGGGAACAGATCAACAAAATTGCTCAGAAAGATGGACATGATAAAAGCAATGCACAGTATCAGAGCAGATCGGGATGTATCTTGCACTATCAAATAGTAAACTGCAAATAGTACAGGCAGAAAAACTTAAGACTTGCAGATAAATATAAAGGAAAAGTACAAAATAAGCAATTTATTAATTACCCAAAAATGTTTCATAGAGAATTGGAAAATAGGGCAAAAGGAATCAAAACACCACCAAACAAAAGAAGATGATGCATTTTGGAGAAATATTTATGAAGACCCTGTGGAACATAACTACTTCTTTCAGCTGTTCCTGTTAAGCGTTGCCACAGTGGATCCTCTGTTTCCATTTCTTCTTGTTCTTTGCATCCTGATCTGTCACACCAGCCCACCTGCATGTCGTCTCTCCCACATCCGTAAACCTTATCTTAGGCCTTCCTCTTTTCCTCTTACCTGGCAGCTGCATCCTTGGCATCCTTTTCCCAATATACCCAGCATCCCTGCTCAGCACGTCCAAACCAACGCAATCTCACCTCTCTGGATTTGTCTCAAAACTGTCCAACCTGAGCTGATTCCTAATCCTGTTCATCCTTGTCACACCCAGTGCAAATCTTAATATCTTTAACTCTGTCACCTCCAGATCTGACTCTTGCCTTTTTGTTAACGCCACTTTCTCTGACCCATGTACCATATCTGGTCTCACTACCCTCTTGTAGACCTTCCCTTTCATTCTTACTGGTATCTGTCTGTCACAAATCACTCCTGACTCTCTTCTCTACCCTGCCTGTACTCTCTCCTTCCCCTCTCTTCCACACTCGCCATTACTGTGAACTGTTGATCCCAGGTATTTAAACTCGTCCACCTTTGCCAGCTCTACTGCCTGTAACCTCATTATTCCTCTAGTCTTCCTCTTATTCACATGCACATATTCTTAGTCCTGCAGACCTTCATTCCTGTCCCCTCTAGGGAAATATCTCCACCTCTCTAAGGTCTCCTCAACCTGTTCCCTACTCTCACTACAGATCTCAATGTAATCTACCAACATCATAATCCACAGGGACTCCTGTCTGATCTCTTTTGTCAACCTGTCCATCACCATTGCAAGCAAGAAAGAGCTCAGAGCTGATCCTTGAAGTAATCCCACCTCCACCTTAAATGCATCCGTCACTCCTAGCGCAGACCTCACCACTGTCACACTACCCTCGTACATATGCTGTACCACTCTTACATACTTCTCTGCCACTCCCGTCTTCCTCATACAATGCCACAACTCCTCACTAGGCACCCTGTCATATGCTTTCTCCAAGTCCACAAAGACACAATGCAACTCCTTCTGACCTCTATACTTCTCTGTCAACAGTCTGTGCAAACATCGCATCTTTAGTGCTCTTTCCCAGCATGAAACCATACTGCTGCTTATTAATCACCTTGCTTCTTAACCTAACTTCCACTAATGTTTCCCATAACTTCATGCTGTGACTGATCAATTTTGTACCTCTGTAGTTACTACAGCTCTGCACATCACCCTTATTCTTAAAAATTGGTACCAGAACACTTATTCACTTCTCAGGCATCCTCTCACTTTCCAAGATTTCATTAAACAATTTGGTTAAAAACTCCACTGCCATCTCTCCTAAACACCTCCATGCTTCCACAGGTATGTCATCTGGACCAACAGCCTTTCCATTCTTCATCTTGTTGCATGTCCTTACTTCCTCCTTTCTAATCCATTGTACGTCCTGATTCACTATCCCCACAGCATCCAACCTTCTTTCTCTTCATTCATCAACCCCTCAGTGTACTCTTTCCATCTGTTCAACACACTCTCCTCACTTCTGTTTCCCTCATTATCCTTTAACACCCTTACCTGCTGCATATCTTTCCCAGTTCAGTCTCTGTCTAGCCAGTCGGTACAGGTCCTTTTTCTCCCTCCTTAGTGTCCAGCCTTTCATGGAACTCTCTGTACTCCTTATCTTTGGCCTTCACCACCTCTCTCTTCACCATACACCTCATCTGCCTGTACTCCTGTCTGCTTTCTTCATCTCTCTGAAAATCCCACTTCTTCACCAACCTCTTTCTCTGTATACTCTCCTGTCATCCTTCCTCTCTCTAGATGTCACACCAAGCACCTTTCCTAGCCGTCTCCCTTACCAGCTCTGCTGTAGTTGCCCAGCTGTTCAGTAGCTCTTCACTGCCACCCAGTGCCTGTCTTAACTCTTCCCTGAACTCCACCTCACAATCACCTTTTTTCAACTTCCGCCATTTGATCCTTGGCACTGCCCTCACATTCCTCCTCTTGTTCTTGATCTCCAGTGTCATCCTACAGATCACCATCCTAAGCTGCCTAACTACTTTCCCCTCCCACCACTTTACAGTCTCCAGTCTCCTTCAGACTGGCCCTCCTACATAGGATGTAATCCACCTGTGTGTGTCTTCCCCCACTCTTGGTATGTCACCCTATGCTCCTCTCTCTTCTTAAAATACATATTCACCACAGCCATGTCCATCCTTTTCGCAAAATCTACTACCATCTGATCTTCTGCATTCCTCTCCTAAACACCATACCTGCCCATCACTTCCTCATCCCCTCTGTTCCCTTCATCAACGTGGCCATTGAAATCCATTCCAATCATCACTCTCTCACTCCTGGGGACACTCATCACCACTTCATCCAACTCGCTACAACACGTTTCTTTCTCATCCATCGCACACCCAACTTGCGGAGCATATGCATTAACAACATTCATCATCACACCATCAATTTCCAGCTTCATAAACATCACTCTGACAATCTTTTCACCTCCAAAACACACTTGGCATACTGTTCCTTCAGGGTAACCCCTACCCCAGTTCCCCTCCCATCCACACCATAATAGAACAATTTGAACCCGCCTCAGATGCACCTGGCCTTACTCCCCTTCCATCTGGTCTCTTGCATGCACAATACATTAACCTTCCTTCTCTCCATCGTATCAATTAGCTCTCTCCCTATATACCACTCATACTGCCAACATTCAAAGTTCCTACCCTCAGTACCACACTCCTAACCTTCCTCCTATCTCCCTGCCTTCAGGCATGCCTTTCCCCTCTTCTTCTCCTTCAGCCAACAGTAGCCCAATTTCCACCAACACCCCCCTGTTGGCTAGCAGTACTGGTGGCAGTAGTTGTTAACGAGAATGGTGCTAAAAAGCACCAATATAAGACCTAAGTTTCAGTGAGGAAAAAACAATTAGTAAAAACAATTCACCAGTGAAAAAAGTCCTTTTAAATACACCTGTAGCCAATAGAAATCTGGTATGTTCCATATCATTACCTGATGCTTGGATATACAAAACGGCTACAGTTATCCTAGGCAAAATACATATAGATGACAGCAAAATATTAATCATGTCATTCAATGTGTGAAATTATTCCATAAGAAGTGTATGGGTGTGTATTCACCTGAAATACATGTATACAAAATACATGATATGACCTGGCCGCCACACCAGAATCTTATGGCCCTAATAGATATGACCAACTGTAAATAACCAATATTGATAATATCAAAATATACAAATGTACATGACAGAAATAATCAAGTTCTTCCTAAGAACAATTTGATTGTTGTATACACCAATATAATGTATTAACTTAGTCGAACAAAACATGGTCAACATAGAACTCCGCAAACCTAGATGATCCATCTGTGTGTAACAAGAATTCAATTCAGATTCCAAATGCCATAAGCAAATAAAAATATAAGTGACTAAAAAATAAACAAAATAGGAAGTCCCAAAAGGTATAATATACTGTACTATACAAATCAACCATTATAGATATGTATTATACATATATATCTCTATAATGGGTGTATAGGTGGACATAATAACAAAAAGTCCACCATTCAATCAAGAGATACTGGAAGCATGGAGTAACGATCCCTTACACAACATTTATTTAGTTGAGATGGACATTTGGAGGCGATACTTAGATGATTGCTGGATGGTGTGGCGCGCAGATGTTGATTATTTGTTAGAATTTGTGGAACATTTAAACAACAATATATGGGGCATTGAGTTTTCAATAACATACCATAGGTCTGTCATCGATTTTTTGGATGTCACAATATATCGTAATAGTGACCATACCCTAAATACTAAAATTCATAGAAAATATCCACAATTCAACTCGTTACTCCATGCTTCCAGTATGCACCCGCGCCACACCATCCGCAACATCCCCAAATCTCAATATTTAAGAATCAAACGCATTAATTCCTCAGCTGCTGACTATGAGACAGTTAAACTTGATTTAAACACCAGGTTTTTGGATAGAGGATATTCCAGCTTTGATATAGAATCAGCCAGGATCTGGACAGACCAACAAGAGAGACACTCATTGTTACAATACAAAGATAGGAAAAACCGTACTAAGGATGAGAACATCAGATTCATTGCTACTTTTGGTAGGAATCACCAACTAGTTAGGAGCATACTTAACAATAATTGGAACATTTTGTTAGCTAATGATTATCTCCGTCACATTTTGGGCAATCAATGCTCTATCTCCTACAGGAGAGGTAAAACCTTGGGCACATTGTTTTCTCATTATAAACATCAGGAGAGTGGAGGTGCAAATTACAAACAACTTACTATCACAGGGGATGAACTTTTGGGGACTTTCCCTTGTGGTCACTGCACCTCATGTAGCCAGGTTCACAAGCTCAAACAATTTACAAGTGCTAATACTAGCAAGGTATATGATGTTTGCATTTTTGGTAACTGTTCATCCAGTTGGGTGATTTATTTGGCTACGTGCCAATGTGTAATGCCTTTTATGTTGGCAAGACTTCTCGCTCTTTGAGAATCAGGATAGGGGAACATCAAAATCTACCAATGATCTATACCAACACTCTATTAAACACAAAACAGCCCAATTCATGTTCATGATCATTGACAAAATTAAGGGTAACAGACATAACCAACTTGACTGGCAGAGCATTCTTAGTCACAAAGAAAAATGCTGGATTGTTCACCTTGGGGCATCATTTCCACCAGGACTCAGTGACCATCTATGAAACATACATCAATTTTGTTTGTCATGCACCTTTTGTGTTGGTATGGCATCTATATATGGTTGGGTATCGTGAACCTTATCATGATGGGCATTTTGCCTCTGCAGAAGCATCGGTCATCATATAGCTGATGATTATAACTATGGATGTCAGACACAGCTCATATGATATATTTATTTTACACTGCAGGATACATATGTTTGCATTTCATTATGATGTATGTCAGGTTATTATATTTTACCAACATCAGTACTTCCACCCATATACCTACCTATTTCATATACATATTATACATCTCTTGATTGAATGGTGGACTTTTTGTTATGTCCACCTATACACCCATTATAGAGATATATATGTATAATACATATCTATAATGGTTGATTTGTATAGTACAGTATATTATACCTTTTGGGACTTCCTATTTTGTTTATTTTTTAGTCACTTATATTTTTATTTGCTTATGACATTTGGAATCTGAATTGAATTCTTGTTACACACAGATGGATCATCTAGGTTTGCTGAGTTCTATGTTGATCATGTTTTGTTCGGCTAAGTTAATACATTATATTGGTGTATACAACAATCAAATTGTTCTTAGGAAGAACTTGATTATTTCTGTCATGTACATTTGTATATTTTGATATTATCAATATTGGTCATATCTATTAGGGCCATAAGATTCTGGTGTGGCGGCCAGGTCATATCATGTATTTACCCATACACTTCTTATGGAATAATTTCACACATTGAATGACATGATTAATATTTTGCTGTCATCTATATGTATTTTGCCTATGATAACTAGCTGTTTTGTATATCCAAGCATCAGGTAATGATATGGTACATACCAGATTTCTATTGGCTACAGGTGTATTTAAAAGGACTTTTTTCACTGGTGAATTGTTTTTACTAATTGTCTTTTCCTCACTGAAGAAGGCTTTGCCGAAACTAGTCTGAGGACTTAGGTCTTATATTGGTGTTTTTTTTAGCACCATTCTACATTTAATAAAGCATTCGGAACTGTATTTGCTGGCCTTTGGTGTTTTTTTGGCAGTAGTTGTTAACCCAGGCCTCAACCAATCTGGTATGGAAATCTGTACTGTTATCCACATATGTCATTTGGCAAAAGTTTTTACACCGGGTGTCCTTCCTAACATAACCCTCCCCATATGTCCGGGCTTGGGACCGGCACAAAGAAATGCACTGGCTTGTGCATCACCAGTGGCTGGATTTATATGTGTATATGGTAAATGAAGAGTCATTAAAATAAATAAGTATTCATCAAAGGTTTGCATCAAACTTGCCTTTTGTTGAAATGCTATTTCTGCGACTAAATAACCAATCGAAAAAGAAAAAAAAGTTTTCTTTCCAATCCCTTAATAAAAAAAGGCAAAAACTTGCAGACGTAATTTGTCTGTATAATTGCACTGTTAAGTAAAGAGTGTTTAGTACCCACTTGTGTAGGGTTGGTGCACACGAGTGAAAATGGATTGTGTGTGAAGGGGGATTAATCCTTCCCAACAGCACAAGTCAGGTGTTAGGGAGTGGGTTAATGTGATGCTTCCTCAGTGCAGCCAACCATCAAGCTGCCTGCAGCCTTTTCTTAACTGCCAGATCAGGGGAGGAGGTTTGCATGCTCCTGCACATGCTTCCTGTTTTCTATTTGATGATAGTCCCTTTGTGATGCAGAATGAGGCAATGTGGCCGCTAGAAGAAAGCAGTGCTCCAAGCTACCACTGGGTGTTAGCAGTGCAGCAGGCCAAACATCCCCCTCAACCTGCAGATAAGTGAGCTGGTGTTGGCTACCCAACACCATCCTCCCTCCTAACCCAGACCTGGTACAAATCGAACATAGGTCATCTTGGCTTTCATCTTTTTAAGCTCTGGGACTTGGAGAGGAAGTTCCTTAAATACATTTACTGATTCCACTTGCCTGATTGTAGGTAGTTTGTTCTGGAGGGTGGAAATTATCTGAGTCATAAAATTCATTCCTGAACCTCAGAAAATGGTAAGGTGAACTTATTTGCTTATGTGCTTTGCATTGTATACCACAATCTAAGTGGTATCTGATGGTATAATGTTGCATTACCATGTATGCTAAGCATAATTTACCTGTTACGTCCCTGTAATTGTTGCTTTACAGAGTAAACTGTGCTGATGTAGTGGAATAGTTGTGCCTTGTAACCAGACATGAATTTGGTAAATTTCCTTTAGACACCCCAAAAGGGCTTTGTCTCATTTAGTGTAACTACAAAAAAACAGCTTGTATTCCAGATTTGGCCTAAATAAGCTAATGTAAAAATGAAGTAAGTGAAGCAGGGTCATGTGAACAAATATTTCAAGAGACCTTGTTGTTTCATACCCTAACTTTGTGCTCGTTTTGGTTTAAATGACAGTTTATCAGATAGAACGGTACCTAAATTTTAAAGGTACTAACCATTTCCAAGGGGTGGTAGTTCACTTTAATATGCAAATCCAAAACAGTTTTTTTTTCCATTCCACATGCTATTTATCCATGTGTTCAGTGTGCAATTTCAAAATTGTTGATTATATGTTAATATTGTCTGAATATTTGCTAATCCAGCATGTGACCGGGATATAAGCAAAAAAAATATTAAAAAGACTGGGCCCCAAAACAGACACTTCTTGGACACTTAATTTGTCTTTTGTACATTGTGAATGGTAGTCTTGGATAGTTACTATTTGTGATCAATTAGATGGCCACCTATCAAACCATCTCAGGATATAGGAGGTTAATAATTATGTGTGAGAGTGTCAAATGCTTTGCTCTTATCCAGGTGTAAATATTGGCCATATCCAGGTAAATTACTACCGATGTCTTGACTGAGATCACTGTTGCAGTATTCGTAACAGATGGTTTGTAGCTCACTGATGTCGGGCCCGGGTACCAAAGCTTTACCTTCCAAGGGCGTATGTTCATGTGATGAGCTCAGCTGTATGGCATAGGGATATAAAGTCAGACATATGAGCAAGATCCCTAGACTCTCTCACCACCATCCTGAGCACAGGTCATTGCATCCAACGAACCGTGATCATTTGGTCAGTTGGTACTGTAACTTCATTTGTCAGATGTAGGTAAATGCCCCATTAGAGATCCTGCCTTTCTAAACCTTTGACTGTTTCTTTACTACTATTAGATGTGAGGTAGGAGATTAAGTATGAGTGTAGTAGGTAAATTCTTTGCTAAGACTTGCACACTAGTGCCTGTTCTGTCCAGGCTCTGAACATGACTACAGAACTTGTTGCCTTTGTCAGTCATTTATTCCTAAAACTTTCCAGTTTATGCTCTCCACTCTTAATACCTTCCTTGAGACCAAATGCTTAAAACGCATGGCCTACTCTACCATGTTGGAAGGCCCAAATGTTGGCCTCCTGTCGAAGAAAAAATTTAAGGCCAAGAGAGGATTTACCTTCAGTCATCTCTGAATTGGATGTACCCGCTGAGGTGGTTGAATCTATGGTACACCAATCATCCTCTCATGAGCCGCCTACTGTGACCCTGCCAGAGGCCAGTATAACTACTGAGACTTTGCAGACAGAGTCCTCCAAACCATGCCTCATCTCAGAGGGCCCTCAGAGTCCATCAGATCCTTATGCATGAAGAGATTCCTGGCACTGTTATAGAAATGCACCAAAGTTCAGAACCCCCTAAGCCATTACAAGTTTGCATCACCCCTAAGATGAAGAAGAAGAAAAAAAAAACTTAAGCTTACAATGTCGCAGTCTGTATCCAGGGAGAAAGAATAGATAGTTTTCTCAGGGGTTATTTAAGGCAATTATGTCCCTGAAGCCTTCTTCCTTTGTCACTCAGCATTCTCAGGCCACACCACAGAAACAGGCTTTGGATTCTTCCTCCTTTAAAGAGGAACCAGAGGAGGATTCTGACCACTCTTACAACCGCTATTCCCAGTTGCACTCTCCTGAACAGTTCTCATAAGAGGTAGACGACTCCTATGGATTCCCCATTGGAAGAGGACTCCTTTCTTCATCATGCAGTGCAAGGATGTTCTTCATCTCACATTGCTGCAGTCCTTACTTATGGGTAGTCCGCTGTCCTCGGTCGGCCTGAATACCAAAGTATTAGGCTGACGTCGGTCATGGGCGCCTAGATCTGACATCAGAGCGTCAGGGTATAAAGGCGCATGACCGACGTCATATCCTCAGTCTTTTTTGCCGCATGGTCCGATGCAGAAGCAGCGTTGCAAGTGCCGTTCGGCGCTCTGAAATTTTTCGCTTTCGAGTTTCAGACCGATACCAAGTTGGCTAAGTACCCGCTAGAATATTTTGTTTTTCTTGCCTCAGTTACTTACCGGATGTCAGAAAAAGTGAATAATTGTATTTCTTGTGGGAAACAGATACCGCATAGGGATTACCACTGCTTTGTATTCCTTGTTTGGGACCGGAGCACGGCGTAGTCGGGTGTCGGTTTTGTGCTAGGTTTAATAAGCGCACTATAAAACGGAGGTTAGATTGCGCTAGGTTAGTCTTTGGCAAGAGGTGTAATTATAATATGCCGCCGGATGTTCCGACGCTGCTTCTACTAAGAAGCGCAAAGACAAATCTTTAAAGCCTAGGCAGGATGATTCGTCCGCTTTGGACGCCGGGCCCTTAGAAGCTACAGCCGAACAGGTGGATCCGCTGAAGTTTCTGTTGAGTCCCAGGGGAAACTTTGATTTTACAGGATGTGGCCTCTCAGGAGGCAGGTCAGGCTGAAGGGGCCTCTCAGGTTACTATTCTCCCTTCTATGCCTAGGTGGTTAGGCCTTCTGCTACTGTTTCTAAGGCTCCTTCTAAAGGCAGGTCTGTCTTGCCTTCCTCTGGTGTCAGTTCTGGTTCTTCAGGGTCTGTGCCTAAAAGCACATGCTTAAAATGGCAGAGGATTTGATTACTTTAATTAGAGGTTCTATGCCCCTCCTGATAAGAGGCCCAGGATGGAGCCAGAGTTGGAAAGTTTGGAGCAGGCCTCAGATGATTCAGAGTCTTCTGCTGAAGACATTCAAGATTTCCTCCTTATTCTGATTCTGATGCAGAGGATTCCACTCCTTCTGCTTCTCCTCCAGAGGATTTTTCATTTTCAGAAACTCTGCATTCCATGAGGGAGCATTTTAAGTGGGAGGGACAGGATTACTCTGATTCCCGGAAGAGACTTAGGAGTTCTTGTTTTACCACAGCATAGACCCTTAGCTATACCTCCGGTTTTGGATGTTGTTTCAGATGTTTTCTCGAAGCTTCCCTTAATCCAGATTCTGTGCCTCCTGCCCCAGTTAAACCGGACAGGTATTACAGGGTGCCTGAGGCTCATAAATATCTGTATAAGAGTCCTAGGGCGGACCCAGAAACTATTAGTCAGGGGCCTAAGGGTGTTAGAGCCTCTGTTGTTAAGAATCGGTTCCTCGGGATAAGGAAGCTAGAGCTTTGGATAGATGGGGTAAGAAGGTGTATACCTCTTCTACTTTAGCAATGAGAGCTTTGAACTGCCAGTTTCATATGTTGAAGTATCAGAATTTCCTCCTTTCTCAGCTAAGATCTAAAGTGGATGCTTTGGCAGAGGGCATAGAGTGTAAAGAATTGCAGGATTTAGTGCATGTTTCTGAACAGGTGGGTAAGCACTCTTTGCAATGTGGTTTTGATGCTTTACAGGCTTCTTCTAGGGTGGCGGCCACTGGTTCAGTTATTCGTAGGCACGCCTGGCTTAAGGATCAGAATTTGTCTGAGCATGTTAAGTCTAGAATTCTGGATGCCCCTTTACAGTCTGAAGTTTTGTTTGGTCCTCCTGTGGAGTCAGTCTTAAAGAAAATGGAAGACAAGGCTAAGTCTATGCAGACTGTTAAAGATTTTTGCAGGTACAACCTCCAAAGTTTAGTAGAAATTGGCCTACTAAGGGGTGGACGTATCCTTCTTCTGATTCTCAGTCTAGGGGTAGATCTAGACGTGGTAGGGGCAGAGCTCAGAGTACCTTCAGGCCGAGACAATGGAGTTCGCCTGCTCAATCTGCTGGTGAGGGCAGGGGCCAGTCCTTTCGTAAACAGGCCCAATGACCTGCATTTTCAGCTGCCAGATTCTTCTTGCCTGGCAGCTCCTTTGGGAGGAAAGTTGGCTCTTTTCAAGCAAAATTGGCATTTAGTCACCCAGGACAAATGGGTATTGGACATTATAAACCGAGGTTACAAGTTCTATTTCCATACCATGCCTCCTTTCAAAGGCATGCCAGACGTCCTCCTCGGCAAAGGATAGAGGCTCACAGACAAATTTCTTTACTTCTTCAAATAGGAGCTATACAGCCAGTTCCTCTGTCAGAAGTGGGCCTAGGATTTTATTCTCGCCTGTTTCTAGTTCCAAAGAAAGGGAACACGTGGAGACCAATTTTGGATTTATCTATCCTCAACACTTACCTGGACATTCCAAAGTTCAAGATGCTGACTTTGCAACAACTTTTACCTCTGTTGGGAAAAGATCACTGGATGGTTACTCTGGATCTCAAAGAGGCTTACCTTCATGTTCCTATCAGGCCCAGTTGCAGGAGGTACCTGCTTTTCGGCTGGAAATTTACATTATCAGTTCTCTGCATTGCCCTTTGGCTTATCTACTGCCCAGAGTGTTCACAAAGGTTCTGGCTCCAGTGATAGCTTTTTCAGACTCAGAGGAATACAGATTTATCCTTATTTGGACGACTGCCTGATTATTGCACAAGAAAGGACGAACTTCTTCATCATCTACAGTATGTGATGGCAGTGTTAAGATGCCTAGGGTATTCTGTGAACGAAACAAAGTCCAGTCTAGTACCCTCTCAGGACATGTGCTTTCTGGGTGTGAGACTGAACACAGCTTCCCAGATGGCCTTTTTGACCCCGGGCAAACAAAGAAGCCTTTCTCTTTATTTCCATCAAATGTCTCTACGGTCCAGGCTGACTGCAAGGACAGTCCTTCAAGCCTTGGGGTTCATGGCATCTTGTATTCTGGTACTTCCCAATGCCAAATTGCATATGAGGAAGCTTCAATGGTATCTCAAAAATGTATGGACAGAGCACTGCCAAGATCTAGACACTGTCATTCAGATAATACCTTGCATTCAGAAGGAGTTTTTGTGGTGGGCTCAGGAATGTCACCTAAACAAGGGACTCTCTGTGACCCGCCAGAGGCGAGTCAGATTCTAACGACAGATGCCTCGGACAAGGCTTGGGGAGCACACCTCAATGGAAAATGGGTGCAAAACACGTGGCCTGTCAAACTCCAGCATTTGCATATCAACTTGAAGGAAATGTTAGCAGTCCAGTTTGCATTGATGGCTTTCAAAGATTTACTTCACCCAGGGCAGGTGTTGATTCAAACAGACAACACTACTGTCATGTGGTACATCAACAAGCAGGGGGGAACCCATTCTTACCCTCTTTGCAGGCAAGCGATGATTCTGTGGGAAACTGCTCTCAATCTACACCTCAATCTTCAGGCAAGGTTTCTACCAGGAGCACAGAACTCCTTAGCAGATGTATTGAGCAGACAAATAGTGGATCCTCACGAATGGAAATTGGATCCTCTTGTATTTCAACAGTTGACAATGTTATGGGGAACTCCAGACATAGATCTGTTTGCTTCTCCAATAAATTACCAGTTGCCAAAGTTTTGCACGAAAAAGTTTCATCACACAGCTTGGAAGGTGGACGCTCTATCATTCAGTTGGAACAATCTGCATGTATATGCCTTTCCACCTCTGCCTCTTCTTCCCAGGGTACTTTTGAAGGCCAGACAAGACAAGCCAACCATGATTTTGATAGCACCGGATTGGCCTCGACAACACTGGTACCCACTACTGAGGAGTTTAGTACGAGAACCTCCATGGCCTCTGCCTTTGATTCCGCACCTTTTGTCACAAGAGGACAGTCACTTCCTCAATGTCAAGATTCAGTCTCTGCATCTAACAGCCTGGCATATTCTGTTTTAGACTCTGGAGGGTCTCAGCTTCCACAACAAGTTTTGAATGTTATTTTGGAGGCCAGGAGGCCTAGTACCAGGAAAGTTTACGCTGATAAATGGAGGAGATTTTTATTTGGAGCAAAGGAAAGGACTTTGATGTCTCCAAACCTGATTTAAGTGTTGCTCTTCAATATCTTACTGAGTTATTGGACAAGGGTTTGTCTTTCTCCTCAATAAAGGTCCATGCTGCAGCCATTTCTGCTCACTATGATTGTGACCCTCCTTTATTCTCTCATCCTTGGTTTAAGCAATTTCTTAGAGGGGCAAAGAATATAAGACCCCACGAGCTCCTACTCCTGCTTGGGATCTCAATTTTGTGTTGGAAAAACTTACTCTACAACCTTTTGAGCCTGCAGCTACTGCCGAGTTAAAGTATTTGTCATGGAAAACTGCTTTTTGTTGGCCATTACCTCTGCAAGAAGGGTTTCTGAATTACAGGCCCTCATGGCAGTGGAGCCTTTCCTGATTTTTCATAAGGATAGGGTATCTTTAGCACTAATCCTTCCTTTATGCCTAAAGTGGTTTCTAGTGTGGCCTTAAATCAAACTATTCATTTGCCTACTTTTTATGCAAACCCCCAAAATAAAGGGGAGAAAATTTTGCATACTTTGGATATTCACAGGCAGTTGCGTTATTATTTGAGCAGAACCAAGGAGTTCAGATAGTCTCAGCAATTGTTTGTTTCTTTTGCTTTGGGTTCACAGGGTAAACCTGTTTCAAAACAAACTATTTCTAAATGGATTGGGTTTTGTATTTCTTTCTGTTATTCCCATCATGGTAAGGAGATTCCTGCTGGAATCAGGCCTCATTCCACTAGGGCTACTGCTACTTCTACGGCCTTTCTAAGGGGTAGCTACAAAAGACATTTTGGAGGCAGCTACTTGGAGTTCAGTGCATACCTTTTCTAAACATTACCACCTTCCTCTTTATTCTAAGTCTAGGGCTGGATTTGCCACTGCAATTTTACAGGGCATTTTAGCGGCCCCTAATGCTTTATGATTTTACCATCCTCCCTTTCCGTTGCTTTGGGATTCTACCCATAAGTAAGGACTGCAGCAATGTGAGATGAAGAACATAGTACAGTTTTGTACCTACCATAAATGTAGATGTTCAAGATCCACATTGCTGCAGTCCAATTTACCTCCCTCCTTCCCCACTGTAGTTTGACTTGGTGCTATGCTTTAGGTGATGGTTGTTGTTGGGCATGTTTTTGGGAGGTATTCTGTTTTTGGCTGTGGCCTTTCTGGTTTGGCCTTCTGACATCTGGGGCAAGAAAAGACTGAGGATATGACGTCGGTCATGCGCCTTTATACCCTGACGCTCTGATGTCAGATCTAGGCGCCCATGACCGACGTCAGCCTAATACTTTGGTATTCGGGCCGACCGAGGACAGCGGACTACCCATAAGTAAGGACTGCAGCAATGTGGATCTTCGAACATCTACATTTATGGTAGGTACAAAACTGTACTTTTCTCCAATTTGAATGGCAATCCAAACAGGTGCAAAAGAGATACTGCAGCTTATTAGAGAGGGGAACTCCTGCACCTCCCCCAGTACTAGATGCGCAACCAGGCACATTTCAAGCCAACTTTTCTACAACTGACTCTCAACCTGTTGCTCCAAAAAGGCCAGACAGGTTCTACAAACTTCCTGTTGAACCAAAATACTGCTAAAAAAATCCTGTGGCAGATGCAGCTGCAGTATTCCTGGCCTCAGGCAAACCTAAGTTGCTTCCTGGCACTGATCTTGTTTCACTGTTGCAGTCATCACACTTGGGTTATCCTGCCAGGGGTAGCCCTCAGTCGGCCCGAATACCAGAGGCTTAGTATTTCTGCATCGGTTGCTCTCACTCCAGGGCTGACATCAGGTCGTCAGTGGTATAAAATCAGCCAGCCAATGCCATTACATCAGTCTTTCTTGCCGAGGAGCCCGAAGCAGAAGTAGTTTGCACGTGTGCCAGTCAGTCGCTACCTGAATTTCATTTCCGAAATGAAGTTGAAGTCTTCTAAAGCTAAGTACCCTGTTGGGGATCCTTTTTTCTTGCTCTAACCAATGTCAGAAAAAGTTAACAATTGTCTCGCCTGTGGAAAGCAAATACCACACTGAAACTTCCATTCTTACTGTATCACTTGTTTAGGCCAAGACCATGACGTACCTCGCTGTCGCTTTTGTGCTTTGTTCAAGCCATTACTATACATCGTCGGGCCCTTATTGTAGCTAAATATTTTTGCGCTCGGTCACTGTATTCCGATATGGCTTTGGTAAGCCATCCATCTACCGGTCTGCCAAAAAAAAGTAAGGATAAAGACAGACCGCACAGGTCCAAAACTGCTGACAACGCTTCCGTTAAGCTAGTCGTCAGTTCTCCAGTCCTTAGTGAGACGGTTTTGCAGCCCCTGATACCCGCTTCTGGCTTCGTAGGTTGCTACCGAGACCTGTTCGGAATCCGGTATGTCGACTAAGGATCCTGCGGATGTCTCTACCTTGGATGGGTTCGGAGCCACTGAGCAGGCACCGGCTTCCGAGGAAGTTCTTCGCACTGCCGATACTCAACACAAAGCGACGACTTTTCACGTCTTCAGTTCTTTCTAAAACTACTGAGTTTCTAAGGCGCAGGATACGAACTACACCTAAAAAAACGACGACCCAAGCTAAGGCGCCTGCTTCCATGCCTCAATCTCGGATGCTTAAAATGGAGGAAGACCTTGTGCTTATTAGGGGAAGCCAGCCTACCCCTTCCAGAAGAGAGAGACTTGTCCCCAGCAGTTTTATCTGACCAGGAGTCCGATGACTCTGAGGTTTCTGAATATGAAGACATGCAACCCCTATCTGCTTATGAGGATTCGGATGTAGAGGAATCCATTCCTTCTGCCTCTCCTCCAGAGGATTTTTCATTTGGTGAAACCCTACGTACTTTAAGGGAGCATTTCCAATGGGAATGTCAGGACTATCCTCAGTCCAAAAAGAGACTCAAGGAATTCTTAGATTTACCACAGCACAGACCTGCAGTCATTCATCCTGTCTTGAATGTTGTGGATGATGTCTTTATGGAATCCAGTTTAACTCCTGACACCCTTCCTCCTGCTCCCAGTAAACCTGACTGGTATTAGAGTCCCTGACTCTCAAATTCCTTTTCAAAAATCCTACTGCTGACCCAGAGGTCATCTCCCAAGGACCTAAAGGAATTAAAGCAACCACAGCTAAGAATCCCACCCCTTCGGACAGGGATTCCCGAGCTTTAGACAGATGGAGTAAAAGTATACACATTTGCAACTCTTGCCATTAGGGCACTAAATTGTCAGTTCCACATGCTGAAATACCAGCAACATACCATGGAACTCCTCAAACAAAAAATATCTACCTTTCCTGTTTGTGCAGAAAATAAAGAATTACAAGAGCTTATGCATTCTGCAAGCCAAGTTACTAAACACACCTTGCAATGTGGCTTTGACGCCCTAGAAGCATCTTGCAGGGCAGCAGTCACTGGTTTTGTACTTAGAAGGCTTGCTTGGCTTAAGAAACAGACCTTGCCGGACCACGCTAAATCAAAACTGTTGGACGCACCATTGAACAAAGACAATTTGTTTGGCACCAAGGCAGAAGAGGTCTTAAAAAAAAAAGATGGAAGAAAAAGCTAAATCTATGCAGACAGACTTCTTACAGGTCCAGCCTCCGAGGTTCAGTACGCATTGCCCTTCCAAGCACTGGTCCTTTCTGGACCCCTCCAGGCCAGTTCAGCCAAGACCTAGGGGAAGCAGACCCCCCCCAGACAGCAGTCCCAGGGAATGCAGAGATCTAAACAATGGAGATCCTCCACATAAAAAAACAGGGAGTACTAAGCCATCCCCTTATGGAAAGAACTCACAATGACTTTACACCTCCACCCCTTACCTCTGCCCACCTGCTTGTGCCCCTAGGAGGAAAACTCTCCTCCCATGCAAACAACTGGGCCTGTATTACCATTGACCGATGGGTCCTCAACATTGTGACCCAGGGATACAAATTTTATTTCCACACTCTGCCAACCCCAAAAAGGGTTCCCAGATCTTTCTCCAAACCAGTGGGCAGAGGCCAAAAAACAAGTCCATTCCCACCTCTCCATGAGGGCATTACAGCCTCTTTCTGCAGACAAGATAGGCTTCTACTCCAGACTTTTCCTGGTAACCAGAAAAGAGGACACCTGGCACCCAATCCTCGATCTATCAATTCTAAACACCTTCCTGGTGATACCAAAATTCAAAATGCTCACCCTCCAGCAGCTTCTTCCTAGGATGCTCAGTTAGCCACCCTAGACCTAAAAGAGGCCTACCTGCACATCCCAATCAAGGAATCTTGCAGGAAATATCTACGCTTCAGAGCAGGATCTATGCACTTTCAGTTATCTGCACTTCCCTTTGGCTTATCCACTTCTCCCAGAGTTTTCACAAACATGTCTGGCTCCAGCCATTGCTTTTTGCAGAGAAAGAAATATTCAAATTTACCCCTACTTAGACTGCCTGATTCAGGCAGACAGGAAAAGCTGTTACAGCACTTGACCTTTGTAAAGGACCTACTGACCTCCCTGGGGTATACTATAAACGAAAAAAAATCAAAGCTAGTCCCCACTCAAAAAATTGTATTCCTGGGAGCAAGCCTGGACACAATATCCCAGACAGCATTCCTTACTCCAGAAAAACAAGCTTACCTGACAGGCTACTTCTCTCAACTAGCCACCAGAACCCAGTTATCCGCAAGGAAAATCCTGTAAGCTCTAGGGTTCATGGCTTCCTGCATTCTACTCATTCCATATGCCAGACTGCATATGAGGAAACTACAATGGTACCTAAAAAGCCTTTGGTGCCCACATGCACAAGACCTGGAAACCATCATACCTATGATACCCTATCTAAGGAACGATTTTCTTTGGTGGGCAGCAGCAGCATGCAACCACAGCAAGGGTCTTCCCTTCTCACAACCCCAAGCCGCCCAGACCCTCACCACAGACACATCAGATTATGCCTGGGGTGCACACCTGGACGGCAGGTGCATTTACGGCCATTGGAGCCCAAATAAAGTACATCTGCACATCAACCAAAAAGTGATGCTAGCTGTTCAGCATACTCTGACAGCTTTCCAGACCCCTACTCTCCCCGGGGGCTCTAGTGATCAAAAGAGACAACACCGCAATGATGTGTTACATCAACAAGCAAGGAGGGAACTCATTCCTATCCTCTCTGCAGGCTCACCATGATCCTTTGGCACACTGCTTCAGCCATGCAAATTCACCTGCTAGCACAATTCCTGCCAGGCTCCCTAAACTCTCTGGCAGACAACTTAAGCAGAAACCTGCTAGACCACAGAAGCTTCAACCTTGTAACCCAGAAATGGGGCACCCCAAAGGTAGACCTCTTTGCCTCCCAAAACAATCACTCGGCAAATTCTGCACCAGGGAACCTGACAGCAGGGCCTGGAAAGTGGATGCTCTGTCCTTCCAATGAGTAAACCTTTCGATCTATGTATTTCCCCCTCTACCACTAATTTCAAGGGTACTGCTCAAAATAAGGGAGGAAAAACCAAGGGCAATCTTGATTGCCCCAGACTGGCCACGCCAGTACTGGTACCCACTGCTGCGCAGCCTGTCACCATGGCACCTACCTCAGATCCCAACACTCCTGACCCAGAAAAATGGAGAATTCATGCATCCACACTTTCAGACCCTGAACCCGGCAGGCTGGCTTGTTCCCTGACCTGTCCTCCAGCTGCCAGCCTAAGCAGACAAGTCCTGGATGTTATACATGAGGCCAGATGCCCCAGCACTAGAAAATCCTATGCTGACCAGTGGAAAAGGTTTTGTATTTGGATCCAGGCTAAAGGAGCTGAAACAGCACAGCCCTCCCTACCTCTCATCCTGGATTACCTAGCAGACCTACTACACAGGGGCCTATCCTTCTCTTCTAGTAAAATTCATGCCTCTGCCATCTCTGCTCATTACAGCACAGAGCCACCTCTCTTCTCACACCCTTTCATCAAACAGTACCTAAGAGGGGCTAACAATTTAAGGCTAACCCAGAAGAGCTGCTACCCCAGCTTGGGACCTTAACTTTGTATTGGAAAAGCTCACCCTGCCCCCCTTTGAGCCTGCAGCTTCAGCAGAGTTAAAATTCCTCTGTTGGAAAACAGTTTTGCTTCTGGCCATCACTTCAGCTAGAAGAGTTTGAGCCACGAGCACTCATGGCTGTAGAGCCCTTCATCATTTTCCATGCTGACTGGGTCCCCCTCAGGACTAACACAACTTTCATGCGTGAAGTGGTGTCCAGTGTGGCTCTCAACCAATCATTTAATTTGCCCACCTTTTTTCCCTAACCCACAAAATAAGGGGGAAAGAAATCTGCATTCTCTAGATGTGCACAGACAGTTCAGATTCTACCTGGATAAAACCAAATCTTTTAGGTAAACTGACCAATTGCTAATCAGCAGGGGCAGAGGGCAGGGCCATATCCAAACAAACCATCTCGAAATGGATAGCACACTGCATCAATTTCTGCTACAAACACCATGGGAAACTGCCCCATAAGGGGGTCAGGACACATTCCACCAAGGCAACCTCCACCTCTGCAGCTTTTCTCAAAGGGATCACCACCAGTGACATCCTGGAGGCTGCAACATGGACTTCTGTTCATACCTTCACCAAGCATTACCACCTGCCTATCTTCTCCAAATCCAGGGCAGGCTTTGCAGCTGCAGTCTTGCAGGGCATCCTAGCCAGCCCCCCAGTCTTCTTGACTGCCTCCACTCTTTTCTTCAGCTGTGGGAATCAACCCAAGTGTGATGCAGCAGTGAAACACGAAGAACATAGTACAGTTGTGTACACTTACCATAAATGTAGATGTTAGAGTGTAATCACTGTTGCAGTCCTGGTTTCCCATCCTCCACCCCCCCTTGTCTCCCGCTCTCACTCTCTCGTCTTCACTCCTTCCAGGGAATTTTTGGTATTTACTTCTGGTGGTGTTCTTCCACCATAATCTACCTCCCTATCTGGGGGCTCCTGACAGTTGGTGCAAGAAAAACTGATGTAATGGCGTCAGCTGCCTGATTTTATACCACTGATGACCTGACTTCAGTCCTGGAGCGACCTCAACCAATGCAGAAATACTAAGCCTCTGATGTTCTTCGTGTTTCACTGTTGCAGTCATTATGATTGGGTTATCTGCTTGCAGTAGCCCTCAGTCGGCCTGATTAACAAAGTCTTGGGTCCTGCGTCAGTTGCTGTTTCATCTTCCATGGCGTCAGGTGGTTAGGGATATAAAGCATGCAGCCAACACCATTACATCAGTCTTTCTTGCCGTGCAGTGCCCGAAGCAGAAGCAATTGGCAAGTGCCGGTCGGCCGACTCCTGAAATTTGCGTTTTCGAGTTTCAGAACTGAAGTCTTCAACTAAGCTAAGTACCCCATTGGGGAAACTTTTTCTTGCTCTAAACCGATGTTAGGAAAAGTCCAATAATTGTATTTCATGTGGAACGCAAATACCTCAAAGATTTTCATTCGTACTGCATTCCTTGCCTAGGCCCTGACCACGAAGTACCTCGTCTGTTTTGTGCCTTATTTAAACAAACTGATGTTAAGTTGTCAATCTCGCCTTCATTCTTGCTTGATGGGTTCGGAGCCGATCCTCGGCTCCGACTCGGCACTTTGCTAAGCTCGAGAGTCACTTTTACCAGCTCGAGGCAGCCCCATATCCCATGATGCAAGGCGGTAAGTACCCAGATCTCGTTTGCCGCTTCGCTGATGAGGTCCTCCTTTTACCAGCTCCTGGTAAGTGTTTTATATTAAACTGTCTTTAGCCCCTTTTCACTTTTAAACTTAATATCTAACATTTTTAGTTTATATTAAGCCCTTTTTTGACTAAAATTACCCTTCCTCCTTAATTTTTTTAGTCAGGCCTTCTTCCCTCCCATCCCCCCCCCCCCCCCGTCAGGGTGTGTGTGTGTGTGTGTGTGTGTGTGTTGAGGTTTTACTTTTTCAACTATAGTTTAGTTGTTTGTTTGGGACTGTGTGGTTCTGAGTTTGTCCACTATGTCCAAAGAGCAGAGGGTATCAGGCTTTAAGAAGTGTGACTCGTGCTGTCAGAAGATGTCTCTGACAGACGGTCACACTTGTTTATATTGCCTGGGACCCCTCCACCTGCAAGACTCCTGTGCGATTTGTCATTCCTTTAGCCAGAGAGTCCTGCAGGAGAGGAGGAATAAATTGATTTTAAGGGGTCTTCTTAAACCGGAGGGCTCTCCGGCAAGCCTGCGGCCTCGGTTCCGATCCTGTTTTGCAAAAACCTTCGGCACCGATGGCTATCGGTGCCGATACTGTTTCAGTCACATCGGTGTCTGCTCCGACTGGCTCCGACCACCATGTGGCTCAGGCTTCGGTGTCGGCGCCGACCGGCTCCGACACCGTTACTTTTATGTCTGTATCGGCTCCGGCTGGAGCCGATGCATCGAGACTTTCTGTCGGAGCCGAAAAGTCCTCGGCTCCGACTGCATCTATGCTTTCTTCGGCTCCGATGGTTCCTTCGAGGAAGAGGTCCATGTCCCCTTCCTTGGAACCGATACTCTTGGCTCCGGCCTCACCTCTCCTCTCGGAACGGAGCCATCTGAGCCGATCATCTAGGTCATCCAGGCTTTCTGACCATGATTTAGAGAAGGGGGGTCAGTAGATTATTGAAATCACAGGCACTGGCCCAGATGCTGCATAGTCCGTCTCAACAGACAGACGACTATTAGTCCACACCCTCTTGAAGTTCCTCCTTCGACTCTACCTCAGAGTTTGGAGCTGGAGTCTTCGGGGATAGTTTTTGCTATGGCTGAGGGGCGGATACCCCCCCCTTCTGCACCCTCGGCATCTACTCTTATCTCCTCTTCGAGACTTTCCTTAGAGAGATTCGGTGGTCGGGCTTCCCTGGTCTCCTCCGAGGGGGTGAGTGGCATCGGACCCTTGTCCGACCCCACTCTTCCCCTTGGAGCCTCGGCCTTGGTGAGCTCGGCTCTGACATCTGCCTCGGAGCCTTCCCTTTCGGTGGGCCCTGGAGTTCCGGTTTCTTGAGCGGGTTCTCTCGGACCTCCCTGGGAGGGAGCCTTGAGGTGATGAAGAGTGTGCTGGCCACTGGGCTCAGCCAGCAGTCTATTCCCTTAGCTCCTCCCTCTACAGTGCCTGTCGATATCTCTGCCATCTCTCTTGCTCCCGGACCCAGAGATCCTCCACCTCAGGTTTCCCCACTGGGAATAACCCTCTCTTCCGAGGATTCTCCTGATCAGTCAGGAGATCCTCCCGCAAGAGGATTTGTAAGAGGAAACACCTAGACTCCCTGAGTCTATCACTTCAGATACCGACTTAGATGAGTCGGAAGGATCTAAGATCCCCTCTGAGTATGTCTCCTTTTCAGACATCCTAGAACTCCTAAAACAGAGGAAACTGGCCTCCACAAATCCCTCTGAGGATGAGTCTGTATACCTAGGCGTTTGGATCTCGGCCCTCCACCTCCTGGGTGTCTCCGCCTTCGACCCCCTTATGGAGGTTATTGCTCGAAAGGCTTGGGCTGCTCCTGACTCTGTAGAGCCAGTTCCTAGGAGGCCATCTAAATTTATTACTGCCCCTTCGGAAAAGCAATTCCTTACGAAAGGTGTCCCTGCTGATGCCATGGTGGTGGCGGCTGCCACTAAGAAGGAACTTGCCGATCCTTCCGTACCTGTCCATCCTCCTAATAAGGATTCTAGGACCATGGATAGGTATGGTAAGCGGATGTTCTCTTTAGCAACCTTTGCTATGCGCTCGCTGAACTACTTATGTCACTTCACCAGACTCCAAAGGGACATCCTTAAGGAACTAGGTGAAGTAGTACAGGATCCCACAGCTGCAGGGGCTCAAGAAAAAATGGCTTCGCAGCTAGGAATCCTTAATTCTATTGCTAACTCCTCCATGCGACTGATATCATATGCAGCAGATGGAGCGAGTAGAGCCGCAGGTACAGGGGTGGCTCTTAGATGCCAAGCCTGGATGCGGCTCTGTAATTTTGCAGATCCCTTTAAGGCGTCCTTCACAAATTCTCCCTTTGATGGGTCAGCTTTGTTTGGCCCTCAAGTGAAGGATACATTGACCAGGTGTGAACAGGACGGCAAGACTCTTTCTGCCGTGGGGTCCGTTTTCACCCCTTCTAGACCTTACCCTAAAGGACAGAAGGGTGGAAAGATGTGGTTCCAAATCCCAAGGAGTCACGCCGGATACACGTGGTCAGTTTACCCTAGAGGCAGAGGGGTAATAATAACAGGCCCTCTAGAGGCAGAGGGGTCCACAGAACCAGGGAAGCAGAGAGCCTCTCTGACAAGCCCTTTCAGCATCCCTGAGATGTTGCCCGACTGTCCATCCTTGGAGGCAGTCGGGAAGACTATCGCTGTACCCAGAAGCCTGGCGTTCCCTCACTCAAGACAGATGGGTACAGTCGATCATATCCGAGGGTTACAAAATTCCTTCGAGGAAAGTCCTTCTCTCACTCAAATTCCCTTCCAGATGTACCACCGGTCTAAGGGAAGTTGCAGAGTTAGAAGTATTAAAACTTCTACAAAAGAGCCATTCAGCCAGTTACAGCAGACCATTCAGAGCCCGGAATCTACTCAAGATTCTTTTGGTCCCCAAAAGGCGGGAGACTGGAGACCAATATTGGATCTCAGCAGACTCAGCAAGTCTGTGAGAAAGACAAGATTCGAATGGTCACACTTCAGTCAATTTTGCCCTTCCTATAGAAGGACAACTGGATGTGCTCAATAGATCTTCAGGACGTACTATCACATAAAATTCACAGGACGCTCCAGAAGATTTCTCCGCTTCGGCTGGGGTCCAGTCATTTCAATTCAGAGCCCTGCCCTTTGGTCTCACTACAGCCCCAGAGTGTTCACCAAATGTATGGCAGTGGTCACGGCTCACCTGAGACGTCAAGGATTCCAGGTGTTTCCGTATCTCGACGACTGGCTCCTTTCAGCCACCACCAGGCATCAACTTCTTGAGCCAGGGATTACACAATAAATCTTTGCACTCAATTGGGAATTTCGATCAACTACGAAAAATCCTCCTTATTGCCCTGCCAGTCTATTACTTTCATAGGCGCAAACTTAAACACTGTTCGGATGTCAGCAACCCTCACAGACCAAAGAATCTCAGATATACAAAGTCACGTGAGGATCATCCTAGCCAGCAAAAAAGTACAAGCCAGAATGGTTCTAAAGGTGTTGGGCCTCATGGCTGCGGCCTTACCCTTCTTCCCCTGGCCCGCTTCTACATGCGCCTGCTTCAGTGGATGTTCACTCAGTGGTCTTACCAACAACTTCCAATGCGTCACCAAATACTGGTGACACAGATTTGCAGGAATCATCTTTCATGGTGGATTACTTCACCCCAGATTCACCAAGGCAGACCCCTTGTATCCCCCCGGTAGCCACTGTCACTACGGACGCCTCCTGATCGGGTGGGGGTCATTATCAGGCAGGATGGTTCATGGGCGTGGCAACCGTTCAATACCACCTGCACATAAATGTCCTAGAGATGAGAGCAGTGCTTTTAACGTTGCAAGCCCTCAACGACTTTCTTCCCTTGGGAACAATTGCAGTTCACACAGACAACATGTCTGTAGTATGGTATATCAACAAACAGGGCGGAACCAAGTCCTACCCCTTGTGTCGAGAAGCTCTCAGACTTTGGCAATGGGCAATCTCCTCTCATCGGTTTCTGGTAGCAACGCATATCCCTGGGAAAACCAACATTTTAGCGGACAGATTGAGCAGAGCTATTCTCATGCCTCACGAGTGGTCTCTCAAACAATCTATAGTGGAGGAGATTTTTCTAGAATGGGGCCGCCCATGTTGCGATCTTTTTGCTACTCCCCAAAACAGCAAATGCCCAGACTTCTTTTCTCTCTTCCCACTGCCAGGCCATCCCCCCAGAGACGCTCTAACCCAGGATTGGCCCCAGGGACGACTTTATGCCTTTCCTCCTTTTCCGCTGATTCCACAAGTACTCCAGAAAGCCACCGTTTTGAGAGCCAAAATGATTCTCATTGCTCCCTATTGGCCTCGACAAATTTGGTTCCCGTTCCTCCATAGTCTCCTTTTGATGCAGCCGTGGCATCTGGACCCAGTACCAGACCTTCTGATTCACCAATCGGGTCAGCAGCACCGGTCTATCCCTTCTCTCAATCTCACAGCATGGTTGCTCCACTTCCTTCCTTAGTCTGGCTTCCTATGATCTCTAATCCTGTTAGAGACATCATAGTAGCTTCCCTAAAATCCTCTACTAGAAGGATTTATACCAGCAAATGGAAACGCTTTTCTTGTTGGGCAAAAGCTAAAAATATTGATCCCTTTACTGCTCCAGTCCAAGCAGTTCTGGATTTCTTAGCAGAAATCTTTCACGCGGGCTCTTCTTCTTCCACGGTCAAAGTTCAGTTGGCTGCTATCTCGAACTTTCATGTCGGGTTCGCAGATCACAACATTATGTCCCACAGGCTTTGTAGAGCCTTCTTAAAAGGAATTTTTCTCCTGAAACCTCCAGTCAGGAGTCCTCCTCCTCAATGGGACCTAAATTTAGTGCTGACATCCTTGATTCTTCCTCCCTTCAAGCCAGCTGTTTCATGTTCCCTGAAATTTCTTTCATGGAAAACTCTATTCCTGGTTGCTATTACGTATCTGAACTTCATGCTCTCTCTGTTCGTCCCCCCTATTTGGTCTTCCACAAAGACAGAGTATCCTTGAGAACTAATCCGACCTTTTTGCCTAAGGTCGCCTCAAAGAGTAATTTGAATCAGTCTATTGACCTTCCTGTATTTTTCCCAAACTACTCAAACAGATCGGAACAAAAATTACATTATCTTGATGTTCACCGCCAACTCAGATATTATTTGGACAGAACAAAACAGTTCAGGAAATCCGATCAGCTCTTTATTTCTTATGCTGATAACAAAAAAGGCCTTCCCGTCTCAAAAGTGACCTTATCTAGATGGCTTTCTTCTGTCATCTCTGAAATCTGTCAGCTCAGGGGAAAACAGCTGTGCTCGAAACCTAAAGCGCATTCAACCAGAAGCTTAGCCACTTCCACAGCCTTTCAGGCTAGACTTCCATTAGACACTATTTGTGCAGCAGCCACTTGGGCCACTCCTCATACCTTTGTTTTTCATTACAAATTGGATTTGGCCTCCAGGGACAGAGCCAGTTTTGGCTCTACAGTTCTCAAGAGTCTGTTCCATTGAGCCACCCAGGATAGAGGTGCTAGGGACGCGGTCCCATCAAGCAAGAATGAAGGCGAGATTGACAACTTAACATTGAGAAGTTATGTACCTACCATAACGTTCCATGTTAGTTGCCTTCTCTCGCCTTCTTTCTTGCGACCCTCCCTCCTTCCCCCTGGCCTGGACAGACCTTTTTCTCCCTACATGGAAGAATGCTTCTTAAGACCATACAGTTCTGGTCTTCCTAACCCATCCTTCAGGCTTTTCTCTGCCTTCTTTCTTCCTTTTGGGAAGTTTTTTTATGCTAGGTGTTATTGCCTATAGACAACAAACGAGATCTGGGTACTTACCGCCTTGCATCATGGGATATGGGGCTGCCTCGAGCTGGTAAAAGTGACTCTCGAGCTTAGCAAAGTGCCGAGTCGGAGCCGAGGATCGGCTCCGAACCCATCAAGCAAGATAGAAGGTGAGAGAAGACAACTAACATGGAACGTTATGGTAGGTACATAACTTCTCATTCGTCGTCTGTTTATTTGCACTTCTAAATATTTTGGTACTCTGTTCAGTTATCCAGATATGGCTTCAGTAAGCCATCCAACTACTGACATTTCGAAAAAATGCAAAGGTAAAGATAGAGACAGACTGCATAGGTCCAAAGCTGCCGACGACTCTTCTCCTAAGCTAGTCGCCAGTTCGCAGGTACTCCAGTGAGGTGCTTTTGCAGCCCCTGATACCTGCTACTTCAGATTTGCAGGCCTCTACTGAGACCAATTCAGAGTCCGGAATGCTGCGAGATGCTTCAACTGTGGAACCTGCTTGGATGGATCCGGAGCCACTGTGCAGGCACTAGCTTCTGAGGGTGTATTCAGGCCTACTGATTTGCATATTAAACCAACGCCATCTTCTTCTTCAAGGCCTAAACCTCGATCTATGCCTAGAAAACCGACGCCCAGACCGCATGGTCAGGCCTCTATGCCTAAAAAACAAATGATAAGAATGGCTGAAGACCTTATTACTTTAATCGGGGGAAGCCAACCTTCCCTCTCTGAGAGACCTAGGACCGAGTTTGCTTATGATTCTTCTGATCAGGATTGTGAAATTTCTGTTACCTTTGATGACCAGGATTTACCCTTCTCTACCTAAGAGGATTCTGATGCAGAGGACTCTATTCCCTCTGCTTGCCCTCCAGAGTATTTCTCTTTTGGTGAAACCTTGCATACTCTTGGGGAGCATTTTCACCGGGAAAGACAGGATTACTCAGACTCTAAAAAGAGGCTTAGGGATTTCTTACTCCTGCCCCAACACGGGCCTTTAGCTATCCCCCCTGTACTGGACGTTGTTGATGATGCCTTTTCGGAATCTAGCTTGGCCCTGACTCTCTACCTCCTGCTCCCAGAAAACCTGATAGATATTACAGGGTTTCTGACTCTCACAAGTTCCTTTTTAAAAATCCTACTTCGGATCCTGAGACCATTTCACAGGGACCCAAGGGCATTAAGGCTACTACTGCCAAAAATCCTACCCCCTCTGATAGAGATTCCAAGGCGCTGGTTAGATGGAGTAAGAAGGTATACACTTCTGCAGCCTTGGCCATTAGGACCTTAAAACTGCCATTTTCATATGTTAAAGTATCATCAGCAGATTATTGGATTGCTTAAACAGAAAATGATGATTCCTGACTGTGCGGAAAGTAAAGATTTACAGGATTTAATGCATTCTGCTGAACAAGTTGGAAAATGTACTTTGCAATGTGGTTTTGATTCACTAGAGGCGTCTTGCAGAGCTGCTGTCACTGGGTCTGTACTTGGAAGGCATGCTTGGCTTAAGGAGCAATCTTTGCCAGATCATGTTAAAGCTAAATTGCTGCATGCTCCCTTAAACCAAGACTGCCTGTTTGGCAACAAAGTAGTAGTAGTACTTAAAAAGATGGAGGAAAAAGCCAAATCTATGTAAACTGTTAAAGATTTCCTGCAAGTACAGCCTCCCAGATTTAATAGGCATTGGCCCTCTAAGTTTTGGTCCTTTCCAGCCCCTTCCAGGCCTTCTCAGTCCAAACCCAGAACCAGCAGAACACCCGGGCTTCAGTCCCAAGGAACTCACAGGGCTAAGCAGTGGGGGGGCTCCCACTTGCAAAGCAGGGAGTGGTAAGACTCCCCCCCCCCCTGTGGTAAACTATCTCAATGACTTAACTTTAAATCTTCCAAGCCCTGCACAACTGACTGTTCCCTTAGGGGAAAGATTGCCCGGCAGGCAAAAAATTGGGAACTTGTTACCCAGGCCAAATGAGTTTTAAATATAGTTTCCCAAGGATACAGATTCTACTTCAAGTCCTTACCAACCCCAAATGGTTGGTCAGACCTACCAACCCCAAACGGTTGGTCAGACCTACCCCCAATCAGTGGGCAGAGGCTCAAAAGCAAATTCTCGCTCTCTTATGCATCAGGGCTATTCAACCTGTTCCAGAAGAGGAACAGGGACAAGGTTTCTATTCAAGACTTTTCCTGGTACTCAGAAAAGAAAACTCCTGGCGTCCTATATTGGACCTTTCTATCCTAAACACATTTTTGGTGATTCCAAAATTCAAGATGCTGACTCTTCACCAGCTATTTCCTATGCTAGGCAAAGATGCCTGGTTGGCAACACTGGATTTAAAGGAAGCTTACCTGCACATCCCAATAAGGGAATCCTGCAGAAGATGTCTACGCTTCAAAGCAGGCTACATGCACTATCAGTTCTCTGCACTGCCCTTTGGCTTATCTACTGCGCCCAGGGTATTCACAAAGTGCCTAGCTCCAGTC
Source organism: Protopterus annectens (assembly GCF_019279795.1). NCBI lineage: Eukaryota > Metazoa > Chordata > Ceratodontiformes > Protopteridae > Protopterus > Protopterus annectens. Next base: position 407,597,945 of record NC_056738.1, read on the forward strand.
ATTGCATTTTGCAGGCAAAGAAATATCCAAATATATCCATACCTGGACGGTTGTCTAATTCAGGCAGAAAACCAGGACATGCTATTGAATCATCTGGCATTTGTACAGAAATTAACTTCTCTGGGGTACACCATAAACAAAAAGAAATCACATCTTGTACCCTGCCAACAAATTGTATTTCTGGGAGCAAGCTTGAAGACAGCTTCCCAGATGGTTTTTCTCACGCCAGAAAAACAAGTTCATTTGACAGCCTACTTCAAACTACTGGCCACAAAGACCCAGCTATCTGCAAGGAAAATACTGCAAGCCCTGGGGTTCATGGCCTCCTGCATTCTACTAATTCCATATGCAAGACTGCATATGAGGAAACTACAGTGGTATCTAAAAAGCCTATGGTGTCAACATTCTCAGGATCTAGAAGCAATGATTCCTATCATTCCATGTCTGCAGATAGAGTTCCTTTGGTGGGCAGACGCCTGTCACCAAAACAAGGGACTGCCATTCACTCTACCCCCTGCCACCCAAACCCTAACAGACGCATCAGACTGTACATGGGGGGGCTCACTTGGCAGGGAAGTGCATTCAGGGCAAATGGAACCCAAGTCAAATGCACCTGCACATCAATCAGAAAGAAATGTTAGCTGTACAGAATGCTCTGACAGCCTTCAAGGACCTCATCCTTCCAGGGAAATTAATGGTAAAGAAGGACAACACCACTGTTATGTGCTACATAAACAAGCAGGGGGGAACCCACTCATACCCTCTCTGCTGACTAGCCATGGTTCTGTGGAACACAGCCTTGAGTTACCAAGTGCACCTACAGGCTCAATTCCTGCCAGGAAAGCTAAACACACTGGCAGACAACCTAAGCAGAAATTTCATGGACCCACACGAGTGGAAACTGGAACCGAAGATATTCAGCATGTTGAGAAACAAATGGGGGAGCCCAGATATAGACCTGTTTGCCTCCCCCCAGAACTACCAACTGGAAAAATTCTGCACAAGGACTCCCCACAAACAAGCTTGGAAAGTGGATGCCCTGTCCTTCACCTGGAAAATCCTATGCCTTACCCCCCTCTGCCTTTCCTCTCCAAGGTACTACTAAAGATCAAACAGGACAAACCAAGGACGATACTGATTGCACCAGACTGGACACACCAACACTGGTACCCCCTTTTGCGCAGTGCATCACTGCTGGCACCATGGCACCTGCCTCATACCCCTGTCCTGCTGTCCCAGCAGGAGGGCCAGATTCTGCACCCACAGCTTCAAACCCTGAACCTGGCAGCCTGGCTAATTACCTAATCTCTCCATTACCATCCCTCAGTAAGCAGGTGTTGGATGTCATTCTGGAGGCAAGGAGGCCTAGTACTAGAAAATCCTATGCTGAAAAATGGAAAGATTCTGTTCCTGGAACCAAGCTCAGGGGATGGGCACAGCAACGCCCAATTTACCTCAGATTCTTCAATACCTAACTGAGATGATGCACAAGGGCCTTTCCTCTTCCTCCATCAAAATTCATGCCTCAACCATTTCAGCTTCTCTTCTCTCATCCACTTCTGAAGCAGTTCCTCAGAGGGGCCAAGAACTTAAGACCACCCAGCAGAGCCCCTACTCCCACCTGGGACCTTAACTTTGTATTGGAAAAACTCACTCTACCTCCTTTTGAGCCAGCTGCAAATGCAGAGTTTAAATTCCTTTCTTGGAAAACAACCTTCCTTTTAGCCATCACTTCAGCAAGAAGGGTGCCTGAATTTACAGGCCCTCATGGCAGTGGAGCCTTTCATCATTTTTCATGCAGATAGGGTGTCCCTCAGGACCAAGCCCTCCTTCATGCCCAAGGTGGTATCCAGTGTGGCCCTTAATCAGTCCATTCATTTGCCAACCTTGTTTTTCTAATCCACAGAACAAAGAGGAGCGAATACTGCACTCCTTAGATGTGCACAGACAACTTAGATTTGGACAGGACTAAACCTCTCAGGAAATCTGAACAAATGCTGGTTGCATTTGCTGCAGGGACAGAGGGGAAGGCCATTTCAAAGCAAACCATTTCTAAATGGATAGGCCATTGCATTCATTTCTGCTATAAACACCATGGAAAACCTACCCCACAGGGGATTAGACCACATTCAGCCAGGGCTGCATCTACCTCTACAGCCTTTCTCAGAGGTGTCCCTACCAGAGACATCCTAGAAGTTGCTACCTGGGGTTCTGTACATACCTTCACCAAGCATTACCATTTGCCAATTTTCTCTAAATCCAGAGCTGGCTTTGCCACTGCAGTCTTGCAGGGTCTTAAAGCTGGTCCTAATGCTAATTTCCTCCTCCCATCCTTAGCTTTGGGAATCTACCCAGATGTGATGACTGCAACAGTGAAACACGAAGAACATAGTACAGTTGTGTACACTTACCATAAATGTAGATGTTCAAGTGTATTCACTGTTGCAGTCACAGTTATCCTCCCTCCTGCCCCCTGACTTCTATTGGCTATATACCTCTGTTTTTGCTTACTATGTTTAAAGCTTTTTGGTGTATTTGCTTTTTTGTTGGAGGTGTAGCCTTATATATATAATTGCTTCCCATTATGAGGGCACCTGACATCTGGGACAAGAAAAACTGATGTAATGGCGTTGGCTGCATACTTTATACCCTGACTACCTGACGTCATGGAAGATGACAGCAACCGGCGCAGGACCCAATACTTTATCAGGCCAACTGAGGGCTACTGCAAGCAGATAACCCAAATGTAATAACTGCAAGAGTGAATACATTTGAACATCTACATTTATGGTAAGTGTACACAACTGTACTTTCTCTCCATTGACAAGGACAGTTGAGCAATGGATAGGTGAGGTAGGAAAGTACCATTATCTCCAAACTTGAATGACAAAGTAGTTACTCTCTGTGTTTAAGTCCTTAAGTAAGACCATCACCAAGCTGTAAACACCGGAGTCAAAACCTGTGCAGTTGCTACTGGCCGAGGATTCCCAAATAGCCAAACACAGTATCAAATGCCGCTGTGATGCTGTGGATGCTTGTTTCCCTGCAGCTGGTACTGGGTCAGTTATCAGTTGGAATGCCTGGCTGTGAGGCCACCCTATTCCTGAATATTTCAAGTGTAAAATTTTAGATTCCTCTTGGATAACAGTCTTTTGTTTCTAACAGGCTGCCAGCCTTTTCAAGACTTTGCAGTAAAAGGCAAGACAATGAAAGGTTGCCATAAGATTCTTGTAGGTATCCTAGAATTTATCCAGGATAAGTCTACTTCCTTTGCCAAGACAGAGTCTAGAACCCCTCATAGGCAAGGGAAAAGTCCTAAGAAAAGATTCCCAAACAAGACTCAGCGGGATACCCCTCCCGGGGGTCTCCAACCCCCGCCCTCCCATTCCCCTCTCAAAAAACACTCTTTCCCATTCTGGGAAATGGTAATCAATGACAAACTGGTTTTAAGTATTATCAAGGAGAGCTATGCTGTGTCTTAGGAAAAGCAGCCCATCTCCCAGGGGAATACCCTCCAGATCCACATTCTAGACCATATCATACAAGGCTTACTGGCTCAGGGAACCATTGTTGAGACCTTTTTAGGAAAAGGGTTTTTACTAAAAGATTTTTCTTTTAACAGGACGAGTACCATTGGAGACCTGTTCTAGAGGTCTTCCAGCTAAACACTTTTTTGAGAGTTCCCTCTTTCATAAATGCTGTCCTTGCACACTTTTTACCCTTCCTGCTTATTCAGGCCTTCCTTGTAATCTTAGAGCTAAGGGATGCCTATCTCCATATTCCCATTCATCCTTCCTGCAGAAAATTTCAGGTTCTTTACTGCATCAAAACATTTTCAGTTTAATGCTTTGCACTTTGGTCTTACTGCAGCTGCCAGGGTTTTCACAAGGTGTCTGACCCCAGTGGTAGCTTTCTGAAACACTCTGGGCATACAAATCTTCCCTTACCTGGGCAACCTCCTACTCCAAGCTTTGTCCAAGGATACCTTCCTCCTAATATCTTCATTACATTGTATGACTTCTGACCTTCCTTTGGGTTGACCATCGATTTAGAAAAGTCCCAGCTCAATCCCACCCATCATTTGACTTTTCTGGGCTGCAGCCTGGACACCTGCTCCATGCGTGCCCCCTGTTGCTCAGGAGAAGGTCGCCTCCCCAGCCACCAAGTTCTTAATGCTTTCCATCGAGACATATTGCTCATTAAGAGGGACCCTCGGGGCTCTGGGATTCATGTCTGCCATAATCCCTATGCTTCCTGTCACCAGACTGCACATGAAGAAAATAGTGTTATCTGAGATCATTGTGGTCCCAACACTTGTCACCATCTTGAGGCCCACGTCCCAACTCTTCCTTGCATCAATAAAGAACTTCTTTGGTGGAGCAACCAGGTTACTCTTAACCCAGGTCCTACCCTTCATTGCAACTCCACACAACAAAGTCCTGTGTGCAGATCCCTCCAGCAGGTCATGGGGGGACTTGCACAGGAAATCACAGATTTCAAGAAGAGTGGCCTGCCAATGTAGTGAAAGAACACATCGACATAAAGGAAATGAGGGCACTCCTACATGCCTTACCAACTTTTTCTCATCTTTGAAAACTAGCCAGTCTGCTGGTGTACACAGACAACACCATGGTGATGTGGTACATAAGCAAGGTGCACAAGATCCTACCCTAGTGCAGGCTGGCAGAGAAGGTCTGGCACCTAGCCTCCCACCTGAGTCGTACACTTACTGTGATGCATATTCCCTCTCAGCAGAATGTATTGGCAGACTCTGGTCTATATCACATAATTGAAAACCCAAATCTTCGAATCACTATTCAGCGAACACACTTTATCAAAACCTCATTCCATCGAACGGACATTTAATTAAAGTTTTTCACAGGGAAAAACACTTGACCATCAATTTAAAACTCACCCAAGTGAGGCGGCTGTGTCCCCAACACCCCCCCCCCATGTGGAAGGCTGCACCCCCCCCCATACCCCCACCAACTAATTATACCAACTCCAAGATTGCACTACAGTGGGGAAAATGGCAAAATTCCCAGTGATGACCAAGTGTTTTTCCCTGTGAAAAACTTGGATTAAACAGCCGTTCAATAGAGTGAGGTTTCTACAAACTGTTTTCGCTGAATAGTAATGAAACAATTGGGTTTTTCGATGATGTGATATAGACCCGGCAGAGTCTTTAAGCTCGTTACATGGAGGACCCTCATGAATGGTCTCTGAATATAGGTCCTCAAATCCATCACACTGTGGTGGGGAACATCCTAGAGACCCCTTTTTGCCTTCCTGGAACATCATCTACTCTCACTTTTCTGCACAAGGATCCCATTACCTTTATTCTGGAAGACAGATGCCTTTTCCTTCCAATGGATAGGAAGTTCATTTGTGCATTTCTCCCTCTGTTTCCAGGCCCCCTACTCAAGGCCCAAATGGAATTTTCAAAACTCCTGCTTCTTGCACCTTTCTGGCCAAGACGGCGCTGGGTCCCACTCTTGTTTCACCTGTCGGAGGGGAAATTACTGGGTGAATCCATGCACAACCAGATCTAAGGCAGCTCCTTCATCCCAGTCTAACCTCACTTAGTATAACTCTGGATGATAGGATTTTAATCCCCACAAGACTCACCTTCTCTGAAGAGGTAGTCTGGGTTCTGCAAGAAGCCAAGAAACCCAACACCAGGAAATCTTACACAGCCACATGGAAGAGATTCTTAGCCTGGTGCCTTAAGTACAAACTACACCCCCTTCTGTTGGACATCCCCACTGTGCTCCAATATTTGTTTGACTTAATGCATTCTGGGTTGGCCTACTGCTCCATTAAGGCTCAAATTGTCTGCCGTTAATGCTTGTCTATATTTGGAGCCCCCAGTCATATCCAGGACAGAGGTTAAGCTTTTTCTGAGAAGGGTTCTGCACCTTAAAGCCCTAAAGAAGACTATTTCACCACCATGGGACCTTTATTTTGTATTTGAAGAACTTGCATTATCCCCATGTGAACCGGATGCTTCCGCTATTTTCAAATTTTGCATTAGGAAAACAGTGCTCTTCCTAGCCCAGATGTCTGTCCACAGTATTTCTGAACTCCATGCTGTTATGGCTGGTTTACCCCCCCCTTTCTCATGTTCTACAAAGATGGGGTAAGGCTTAAAGCCAGTTCCTCTTTCATGCCAAATGTGGTTGGTAGGCCAATAGTCAAGCAGGCCTCAACCTGGCAACCTTCTTTCTCAATCCCCAAAACAGAGGGGAAAGAATCTTACACTCTAGACATTCAAGTTTTATGTGGACAAAACTAAGGATGTCAGAAAAAATGATCAGCTTCTTCCTGAATTGGTCTCTTTGATTAGGACATTGGACCTCTCTACGCATCACTCATCAGACCCATCATAGAGTACAATGCCCCATTTGGGATGTACCTTATAAGACACCTGCAACAACTGGAAAGACCACAGAAGTACCTCACCAAGAGAATCATTGGCTTCAAGCAGATGCCCTATGCAGCTCTACTGAAGAAACTCCAGCTGTACTCTGTTGCATACAGCCTACTCAGACGTGATCTCTACTTGACATACAAGGCCATGTCCAACCCACAACTGATGAACATGCTCCACCTAAAGAAACCCATATCCCCTCGAGCCACATGCTCTAGGGATCTAAACCTCACCACAACAATAAATAAGACATGCTGGAGGGATAGATTCCCGTCCCAGAGACTTTGCATGCTCTGGAACAAGATTTCAATCTACATTAGGCAGAGCTCCTCGCTAACCCTTTTCAAGAGAAACCTTGACGAGTGGATGGGAAACTAAGTTTACCCCAGGGATCACTTCAATGGCTCTGCTGGACAGAGGCACAGGGAACTAATCTAAGGGGGGGGGAGTGAAAGCCAACACATTCCAGCTAGGCTTATAAATGCCTTCGGGCAGATAGCCTAGTACCTACCTATGAACCTATGACAGCCAGTTTCCAAGCAAACTATTGCATCCAGGATCTCAAAGGCTGTTTTCCTTCTGCTACTCACACCATGGAAAAACCTTACCCACTTGGCCAAAAGCACATTTCACTCGAGCAGTGGCTTCATCTGGTGCCTTCTACAAGGGGGTGGATACCAGGTCCATTTTAGAGGCTGCTACCTTCATCTGTTCACACCTTCACTAAACACTGTAAGCTAGATGCCGTCTCCAGGTCCAGGGCAGTGTTTGCCAGAACAATTCTGTTTGGCCTTCTGGACTCTTCTTCACTTTAAACCTGCCACCCTTCTCTTTCTACACCTCTGGGAATTATACATCTGTTATGAATACTGCAACAGTGATCTCATTCAGGACATAGTGCAGATGTTCATCGTGTTACCCTGCTGCAGTCATCACACTTGGGTTATCCTGTCGTCAGGCGGTCCCACACTCGTCCCGAATTCCAAAGTCTTGGTCTGGCGTCGGTTGCTGTCAATTCTTCCCTGACATCAGTGCGCCAGGGGTATATAAGAGGCATCCGACGCCATTTTCTTCAGTCTTTCTTGCCGCGCGGTGCCCGAAGCGGAAGCAGTTCGCAAGTGCTGGTCGGCCGACAACTGAGATTTTCAAATCAAATTTCAGTCCGAAGTCTTCAAAGCTAAGTACCCCGTTGGGGAACCTTTTCCTGCCTCAGTCCGATGTCAGAAAAAGTTAACAATTGCATTTCTTGTGGGAAGCAAATACCTCATAAGGACTTTCATTCTTATTGTATACCTTGCCTAGGCCCAGACCACGATGTCACTGGTTGTCGGTTTTGTGCTAGGTTCAATAAGCGAACTATAAAGCGGCGCTTTGATTTCGCATGACACTACTTTGGTAGGAAATTTAATTACACTATGCCGTTGGAGCAACCGACTACCGGCGTGCATAAAAAACGCAAAGATAAAGACAGGCAGCCTAAATCCAAGCCAGACTCCGAGGCCTCAGCTCGGCTGGTCGCCGGTTCTCCGGTTTTCAGTGAGGTGCCTATGCAGCTCCTGGCGACCGCAGAATTGCAACCCCAGACCGCTTCGGATTCTCAAGCAGAGAGTTCTAGGCCGACGCAGCCATTTTCTTTAGGCCCTACTGACAACATTGCAGAAGGAGAAGCCGGTGCTGTGGGAACACCTTCGGTTACAGAAGGTGTCTTCCGACCGACTACTCTCACTATAAAATCTTATGCTAAGCTTAGGACTCATGTAAAACCAAAAAAGACTGCACATCAGTCTACAGTTCAAGGCCCCCTGCCTAAGAAACAGATGCTTAAAATGGCTGAAGATTTGATTTCTTTAATCAGGGGTTCCCAACCCCCCCCCCCCCCCCGACAAAAGGCTTAGACAAGAGGAAGATTATGCCTCCTCTGATCAAGTGTCTATTTCCTCAGGCTCCTTTGAAGAACAGGATTACTCTTTTCCCCCTTATGAAGATTCTGATGCTGAAGATTCCATTCCCTCAACTTCTCCCCCTGAAAGACTATTCCTTTGGGGAATCCTTACATACCATGAGGGAAGGTCAGGGCTACTCTGATTCAAAGAAAAGGCTCCAAGAGTTTCTTTTACTCCCCCAGCACAGACCACTTGCTATCCCTCCAGTTTTAGACATTGTGGATGATGTTTACTTAGAATCTAGTCTAAATCCAGATTCTCTGCCTCTTGCTCCAGCCAAGCCAGACAGATATTATAGAGTGCCTGACTCACACAAATTCCTTTACAAAAGCCCTGTTGCTGACCCAGAGACAATCTCCCAGGGTCCCAAAGGGGCTAGGGCTTCTATGGATAAAAATCCTGTACCCTCTGAAAGGGACTCCAGAGCACTAGATAGGTGGGGGAAGAAGGTTTACACCTCAGCTACTTTAGCTATGAGAGCACTAAATTGTCAATTTCACATGCTGAAATACCAGCAATTCCTAACGTCTCAAATAAAACAAAAGATGAGCACACACCCACAGCAGTCTGAATTCAAGGAAATGCAGGATCTATTGCATGCAGCTGAACAGGTGGGCAAACATACTTTAGAATGTGGATTTGATTCCTTGGAAGCTTCCTGTAGAGCAGCTGTTACTGGGTCTGTTATACGTAGGCATGCTTGGTTAAAGGAACAAAACTCTTCCTGATCATGTTAAAGCAAAGTTACTAGATGCACCCTTACAGCAGGATGTCTTATTTGGAGTTAAAGCAGAAGAGGTTTTAAAGAAAATGGAGGATAAGGCAAAATGTATGCAGACAGTCAAAGATTTCTTACAGGTACAAGCCCCACGCTTCAGCAGAAATTGGCCAACAAAAATTGGTCCTTTCCAGCTTCTGACAGACCACAGAGGGGTTAATACAGATGCCCAAGGGGCAGAGGTCAAGCACAAATCCCTTACAAACCTCACCAATGGGGCTCTGCAACACAGAAGGGAGGAGAAGACAGGTCCCAAACTACTAGAAGACAAACACAATGACTTAAACCTCAAACTGCCAAGCAAAAGCTCTCTTGGCAGCTCCCTTGGGAGGAAAATTAGCTCTTTTTGCAGAAAACTGGCGCATCATCACAAAGGACAAATGGGTCTTAGACATTATCTCACAAGGATACAGATTCCATTTCCACACCTTGCCAATGATAAAAGGAATGCCAAACCTGCCACAAAATCAGTGGGCAGAGGCACAAAAACAAATTACAGCTCTCATGGACATGAGAGCTTTTCAACTGGTACCTACACAGGAGCAAGGCCACGGATTTTACTCAAGGCTCTTTCTAGTCCCCAGAAAGGACAAAGCTTGGAGACCCATTCTGGACCTTTCAATTTTAAACACTTTCTTGCAAGTACCCAAATTCAAGATGCTAACACTACAGCAGCTTCTTCCCATGTTGGGCAAGAAAGCTTGGCTAGTAACGTTGGACCTCAAGGAGGCATACCTGCATGTCCCTATCAGACAAAATTGCAGAAGATACCTCCGTTTCATTGCAGGTTCAACCCATTACCAATTCTCTGCACTGCCCTTTGGCTTATCTACTGCACCCAGAGTCTTCACAAAATGCCTGGCACCAGTAATTGCATACTGCAGACAAAGAGGAATTCAAATATACCCATACCTGGATGACTGCCTCATCCAAGCAGAAAGCAAGGACATTCTCTTACAACATCTGGTTTTTGTAAAACACCTTCTAAGTTGCCTAGGGTACACAGTAAACGAAAAGAAATGAAAACTAGTGCCCTCCCAAAATGACATTCCTGGGTGCCAGCTTGAATACAACGGCCCAGATGGCTTATCTGACGCCAGACAAACAACTACAACTAACTCAATACTTCAAAATATTGGCAACAAAGACCCAACTCCCTGCAAGAAAAATTTTGCAGGCCTTGGGCTTCGTGGCATCTTGCATACTACTAATACCATTTGCAAAACTGCATATGAGGAAATTACAATGGTACCTGAAAAGCGTATGGACTCAACACAGCCACAGCTTGGAAACAATGATACTTCTCATTCCCTGCCTTCAACAGGAGTTTCTGTGGTGGTCACAGGCATGTCACCTCAACAAGGGTCAGCCTTTCACCTTACCACAACCAGGCAAACTATGACAACAGATGTATCGGACTATGCCTGGGGGGCACACATGGCAGGACAAGTGCGTTCAAGGCATATGGACTGCAGATCAAGGAAATCTGCACATCAATCAAAAAGAAATGCTAGCTGTACAGAATGCTCTGACAGCCTTCAAGTACCTCTTACATCCAGGACAGCTTATAATAAGGACAGACAACACCACAGTAATGTGGTACATAAACAAGCAAGGGGGTACACATTCCTACCCTCTATGCAGGCAAGCAGTGACCTTGTGGAGCACAGCACTGGCTTACCAAGTTCAATTACAAGATTAATTCCTGCCAGGAAAAAAGAACACATTGGCAGACGACCTAAGCAGGAACATCATGGATCCCCACGAGTGGAAACTGGATCCACAAGCATTTGCAATGATAACTCAAAAATAGGGGCACCCAGACATAGACCTGTTTGCCAACCCCCAAAACTATCAGCTATCAAAATTTTGCACCAGGACATTTCACCATCAAGCTTGGAAAGTGGACACACACTCATTCAGTTGGAAAATGCTAACAGTATATGCCTTTCTTCCATTGCCCCTTCTCACAAAGGTGCTTCTGAAAGTCAGGATGGAGAGACCCCGAGTGATACTCGTTGCCCCAGACTGGCCACGCCAGCACTGGTACCCACTACTAAGGAACATGGCCCACTGCCCACCATGGATTTTACCACAAATTCCTCATCTGCTCACACAGCAAGACAGTCAGATTGTACACAGCCAGCTCAAAACCTTAAATTTGGCTGCATGGCAAATCACCTAAGCAACCAGCCAGCTCCTCTTTCACGAGCTGTTATGGATGTCATTCTGGAGGCCAGAAGGCCCAGCACTAGGAAAGCCTACTCAGACAAATTATTTTGTGCCTGGAACCAAGCTAAAGGCCAAAATACCCTTGAGCCGGACATACCTCGGATTCTACAATATTTAACTGAGATGTTACACAAAGAACTTTCTTTTTCATCTATTAAAATCCACGCCTCAGCTATTTCAGCTCACTACAACACGGATCCTCCCTTATTTTCACATCCACTTCTAAGGCATTACCTCAGAGGGGCCAAAAATATTAGGCCTCCCAGGACAGCACCAACACCAACTTGGGACCTCAACTTTGTTCTGGAAAAACTTACGCTGCCACCTTTTGAGCCAGCTTTCTCAGCTGATTTAAAGTTTATATCATGGAAGACTGCCCTGCTGCTAGCCATTACTTCAGCCAGAAGAGTCTCAGAGCTACAGGTACTAATGGCAGTAGAGCCTGTCCTCATTTTCCATCAAGACAGAGTTTCTCTATGAACTAACCCCTCCTTTATGCCAAAGGTGGTATCCAGTGTGGCTCTAAATCAAACCATCCATTTACCCACCTTCTTCCCAAATCCACAGAACAAAGGAGAAAGACTCCTGCACTCCTTGGACATTCACAGGCAACTACGTTACTACTTGAATAAAACTAAGGTTTTCAGAAAATCTGACCAGCTTTTTGTATCCTATGCTACAGCATCACAAGGAAAGGCTATCTCAAAACAGCCCATTTCCAAATGGATAGGACATTGCATACGTTTTTGCTACACCCATCATGGAAAACCAGTTCCTGCTAGCATAAGGCCCCACTCCACCAGGGCAGCAGCTACATCTACAGCCTTCCTCAGGGGGGTGCCAACCAAGGATATTCTGGAAGTTGCAACTTGGAGTTCAGTACACACCTTCACCAAACACTATCACTTACCACTTTAAGTCTAGAGCTGGCTTCGCCACTGCAGTTTTGCAGGGCCTTCTAGCCTCCTCTAACCCTGTTTGACTCCACCTCCCATCCTTAGCTTTGGGATTCAACCCAAGTGCGATGACTGCAGCAGGGTAACACGATGAACATAGTACAGTTTTGTACCTACCATAAATGTAGATGTTAAGAGTGTATACCCTGCTGCAGTCCAGGTTACCCTCCCTCCATCCCCTCTGACCTAACTGAAACCTTTCAATACCTTAAAATCTGATACAACCTTTGTGGTGTATTTGCTTATAGCTGGAGGGATGTTTTGCTTGTGCTAAACTTTTGTTATTGGTACTATCTACTGATCACCTTTTAGGGGGGCACCTGACATGGCAAGAAAAACTGAAGAAAATGGCGTCTGATGCCTCTTGTATACCCCTGGCGCACTGACGTCAGGGAAGAAGCGACAGCAACCGACGCCGGACCAAGACTTTGGAATTCCGGCTGACTGCGGGACCACCTGACAACAGGATAGCCCAAGTGTGATGACTGCAGCAGGGTATACACTCGAACATCTACATTTATGGTAGGTACAAAACTGTACTTGGTCTAAGAACATACTGTAAAAGTAGATGTCCTAATGATCACAATTGTATTCCTTCCCATCTTAGCCCCCTTATCTTCTTTTCTGTTACTGCTGGCAAAAAATACTATCTCTCTCACTCGCGCGCACAAGCACACAGACTGCAAGGATATTGCCCCTGTTCTGGGATGAATTTACTTACCTTTTCAGACTAAGCCCCTCCTAGCTGACCCGTTTTCTTCCTTAGTTTTCTTAAGAGCACTGATGGCTTGGAGGTGGTCTGATGATCTTGCACATGTCCGATTTTATACCCCTACTCAGACAAGCTGAGGTCATCTGGACATTGCCCTTGGAAGGTAAAGCTTTGATACCCCAGATGGACATCAGCGAGCTACAAACCATCTGTTAGGAATACTGCAGTAATGACCAGTAGGATATCTACTGTCATGGTAAGTTCTTGCATAACTGTACTTTTTTAATCTTGAGCCAAAGCTTTACTTAGCTGGTTCATAAAAGTCTGCTAAAATGATCACGTGTGCCTGCTATAACATCAGTGTGCTTACTGTACTTTTTAGTAAGTGGCCCAAGTTTCTCTATTAAGTTTACAAGTGACCACGTCCAATCTCCTCGCTTGGTGTGCATGGATAATGTTTAAGTGCCACTCAGTGAGAACCTCTCCATGCAGTAGTGCATTAGAATAAGTAGCAATGGCTTCTTTAATAAATCCCTTGGTAAATAAATAAAATATCCTGATAAGACTGCTAGCATGAGCCCTAATAACTTGAGACAGCTGTGCTACCTCTTCTCCAACCATCAGACAGAAAGTACTATCAAAATTGCAGTTTTTAATAAGCCTGTTTAATAGTGAGCGGCAGACAGTGGAGTAGTAGTTGCTTAATATTTTAATAATAATAGACAAGTCTTTAACAGTCACATTATTCTGTTTGTAGTGGACCCACTGAAACGTGATTTCCATTGTGAGTTGAAATATCTGGGGAAGGGTTTCTCATTATCTGTTCTTTTGGATAAGATGTCTTTAAATCTAGAGTTAATGTAGACTATGGCTTTTCCACTAATCCAGCATTTAATGTCGTGTGTGTGTGTGTGTGTGTGTGTGTGTGTGTGTGTGTGTGTGTGTGTGTATATAATGTCCTGTGTATTATAATGCTTATGACTGTTTATTTTATTTATTTATTGGCATTTATCGGGAAAGTCCAACTGAGATGTGCCTTTTTTAGCAGATGCCCTGATAGAAAAGCTCCATTTTACAGACATCGTGGACATCATTTGTATTTTTTCATCATTCACAGTCCATTTCATTCATGAGCAACAGTTCCATTATTCAGACATCCTTGACATCCGTTACATCATTTACAAACAGTTTTGATTAAAAATAAGTTGCATGAGTTGTACATGAATATATACTTTTTTTAATACAGGGAGGTGCATGCAGTGCACTATTATTAGGCATAGATTATCAGGTTTTGCATAGTATTTGTTCGTGTAAAAACTTGTTCAAAATTTAGGACATAAGAAAATAAGTTAGAGTAACCCAAAGAGAGGACAGGAGGAGGCGCAGAGAAAGATGGTAGAGAGAATAGTTGTGGTAGTAGTACATTAAGTTTTGTTCCTCAGAGTATTGTAAGATGAATGCATGTAGCAGTGTTACTGCTAGTTTAACCAGGGGTGGTGCAGGTCAGGTGCAGAACCATTTATTATTTAAAGTCTTTCAGGTTGCAGAGTGTTTTTAAGTGGAGTGGGATGATATTCCATCTGTTTGCAATGCATTGTTGGATTTAGTTATGGAGTGTAGAGGTCTGTCAGTAGTGTAAGGCTGAATGATGGAATGAAGAGATGGGAATTTTTTAGGGTTGTGCAGTAGTACAAAGGTTGTAATTAATAGTGAATACAGCAGATGATTTAGTTTGAGTCAGTTTAGTTGCATTAGAGTGAGGCAGTGATCTGTATTGTTGGTTGGTTGCAAATTTGGCTACTTCCAGCATTGTTCCAATTTGGCTGATAGAGAGAAGTTGGGATTGATTAGGACAGGAGAGGCGTATCAGCAATGTAGTGTTTTACACTGTAGAGGCAGCCTACCTTTCGGTGTGTTGTCTTCATGGCTTCCTGAAGATAGCAATCCTCTATAATCACACCTATTATTTTGGTGTGGGTACCAGTTCAGTATTGGTCTTGTTAATTGATAGTATGCAAAAGGTATTTTTTAGGGAGAATAGAGAATTGAGGGAGAACAGTAATACTTTAGTGGGGGGGGGGGGGGTATTTTTTTATTTTTTTTTTCCAAAAGAAGTTGATTTTTCAAAGTAAGCTTCTATGGAGGAAAAGCATTTCTGTGCGAGTATTGGAAAATGGATAGTGTACTAGCAGCACATATTAGAGTGGAGTTGTACACTATTGTACTATGGTGGCGTCCTTGGTTGATAAGTTAAACAGTAGTGGTCCAAGAATGGACCCTTATGGGACACCGATGGATACAGGAAAGAAAGAGGAGAAATCATCTTGCCATTTCACTACTTTGAACCTATTAGTGTGGTAACTTAGAAACCACTTGCGTGAGGAAGGTGATAACCCACAGGATTAGAGTTTAGTTATAAGAATTTGATGACTGCGTCAAATGCCTTGGATGGATCCAAAAATAGAGCTGATGTTAGAAGACCTGAATTTCTATTGTGACTTAATGCCTGTGAACCTCTGTGAACCTTAGAAGGGCAGTTTTTTTCTGTGACCGAGTCTGAGACCATGCTGAGAGCAGATATTATGAAAGGTAATATATGTAATAAGCTGAGAGTGAATACATCTTTCCAAGATCTTTCTTTTAAAGACCTGATGGATGTCAGTCCTACTGACACGTAGAACTGTTCACCCTTCACTCCCGGCTGATTCTATTCCACCAAAATTGCAACAATTCAGATTGTTCGTGGAGTTCCGATTCTGGCTCCTGGGACCAATCGGAGGAGTCTTGGTGGTGCCAGTGCTGCTTCAATCGGAGTCAGCCTGCCAGGTGTGCTCATGGTTGGAGGCTTTTATGGCTTGGAAGAACAGATTACAAAGTGCAGCTTGTTTGTGTTTGTACAGGGCACTGCAACTTGAATCTTTCTTTTCTGGAGCAATAAGGCACTTTTAAACAGTGCCCTAGAGCCAAGTTGGTAAAAATTACCGATGGCGAGGAAGGCAGTGAAGCCTTCTGACTTGACAACCCTGCAGGGTTAGATATGTTAGATATTATCATCAGGAACAATGGGGCTAGATTAGCAGCACTAAGAGGTGATATTTGCAGATTACATGACAGTATTACTACAGATTTGATTTTCTTTTAATATGAAGCAAAATTCCAAAGGGTTCTTAGGAACCTAAGGCACTGAAACAGAAAAAGTTAGCCAGGGACAGAATTGACTATCAAAATCATTTTTCATGGGGAAGGGGGGTCAAGGAAGAATTGTTTCTGGCAATGTGAGTACATCTGAGATGGTTAAAACTGGATTGCAGGACATTGGCTTTGAAGAGGAAGTTTTTTTGGAGCAAGGTCCGAGACTGAGGAACAAAGATCAGAGACCGGGTGGACAGATGTATGGAGGCCGAGGCTACCAATCGAGGAGACTTTAGTGACTTCTATTATGTTGGATATTGATTGTAACATTGTATGTGTTGAGCCAAAGCATGCTGACATTTTAACATGCGTTAATAATGGGGGGGGGTGTTCAATGTAATGAATGTATGGTATTACAGGAAGTTATTTGTAACAGCAATAATTTTTTAGTTGATTGTGATGTTTGTGATGTGGACAATTTTGATGCTATAAGTAATTCATATGATATAGTATCACCTTTTTGTGTTAATGACAACATTGGTAACAAACAAGAAGATACCATCATTGGACACATGAGTGTTAGTTCGACAGGTTTATGTGCTGAGTGTAAAATCATTAAACAACAAGGTTTTTTTATTTACAATTACACTGACACGGTAGTAGGGGATGTGCATTTTCAATTGTTTACTAAAGGAACTAGTTTTGTACCCAGTTTCAGATTGGATGTATCCCAGGTTTTGATTAACATTAAATTGTTTATGAGGAGATTAAACCTGGAGATGTATTTTCATGATAAAAAGGAGATGTCTTTTATGAATTGTAACAATCATGGTTCTAATTTGAAAAGGAAGAGTACATTCATACCACCTAGACACAATGAAATTTCAGTCCTGGAAAAACTTATGGAGTTTGAGGTCAGAAGAATATGTAATAGAAAGGATACTAGTTCGGATAACCTCACCCCTGTGGAGAGGGGTGTCCTTAAAGAATTCAAATCATCGAATAGCATTAGATGTATGAGACCAGATAAAGGTGGGGGTATGGTTTTGATGAACCAAATTGATTATTCGACATCCTTGATGTGTTTACTTGAAGATAAAGGTATCGGTTAATGAAATGAACGTGGCTTATAGAAGAATTGATTTGTATTTGTTAGATGCCCTATTTCAAGGTGAGATAACAGAATCGAATTTGATTTCTTTCAGTCAAATATCCTGTTACCCCAAGCATCTTTGGTATAACAATTTAGGCCAATAGTATCTGCTAGGGGCTCCAAGACTGAGCCTCTTGCAGCTTTTGTTGATGAAGTTTGTAAAACTACCACTAGTGATGTAGTTCATATCATCAAAGACTGAGGCTGAAGGCTATTGGCAAGTGTAACAGGACTTTTTGTTTTTTAACAATAGATGTTGTTAATTTGTTTTCAGTCATTCCACATAGTGAAGGTATGGAAATGTTTTGTGACAGTTTATTGCTTAGTTCTAGTTTTGACAAAAGTAAGATCAACATCACATGTGATTTGATGGAAACTGTTTTGAAAAATAACTTCATCAAATTTGAAGGTGAAATATATCAGCAGTGTTCTGGAGTTAATCTTGTACTATTGGCATGGGAGAGAACTTGTATTTTTCAATCTAGATTTTGGGAGAAAGTAGACAGGTATTTGGATGATTTACTTATCTTATGGGATGGGGATGAGAGCAGTGTTATTGAGTTTGTTGAATATATAAATTCTTCCACCAGTTTTCTGACAAAGTGAATTATCTGGATTTGACTATTTTTAAGGATGGGGAAGGATTGGCTAATACATTATATAGGAAAGACAGTTATTGATAAAAACAGGAAATATACAAGCTTGTTGGTATGTTAATAGATAGAGGGTATCCACTTAAACTTTTACTTAAGGTAAAAAAGGAAGTAGTTAGGAAAAGGAAGTCGGTGGATGTTTTGTCATTAAATTTTCCTGTTTTTTTATTGTTGGTCCTGGCGTTCTGTTTCACTTTTGTGGGGTTGCTTATCTAGTTCACATCTTTCCAAGGTGTTGGATAAAGGTGAGACAATGGGTATTATAAAGGATATTTTTTCCATAAGATGTGGGGATATATTTTTCTTGGATAGAGCAGTTTATTAGAATTGAGACAGGATATGGAATGCTATCTGTATGGAGTTGGTGGTGTTCAGATGGATGTTAAGGGCAATAGTTGTCTTAAGGGAGTTTAGGTATTTTTTAATTGTAGATGTTTGTACTGCACTGAGTGACTTTGAAGGTCTGTTATGACTTTAGTGATTGGGGTGGGATGATCCAGTTTATAGTAGTGTTTTGTAGAAGGGAGGTTAAAGTACTTATAGAATGTTAAACTGTGAAGCAATGCTTTTGGAGTTATTGGTTGGAGATGGGCTGGGTTGGGTTGATTTTCCAGACTGATATCTACTTCTCTTGGTAAGTTTTCTGATTTTTCAGGATTGACATCTACTTTTTCTTAGTATGTTTGTCTGTCATGTTGTTTCACCAAGGTGTTTACATTGTAAAGACACATCTATTTTCCTAGATGACAGGCTTATCTGATGCAGTCCTGCATATTGTTAGTAGTGCTTTCCACTCATCAGTACTACTAAAATTAATATCTATAGGCAGTTTAGGTTCTTTGTGTACAGAACCACATCTTTTCAAAAGACATCTATCTGTTTGTAGCCTTTGCTTTGTTAGGACAATGTAGGAAAATGTGTATACCTACCCTTTTCAGATTGTTAGGTAATTATATTGTTTGGGGTGCAATAAATAGGAAAAGCTTCTCCCTGTAACCCCCAGGACTCATTCTACTAAAGCAGTAGCAACTTCTACTGTGTTTTTTTTTCCTTGTCGCTGCTGTTGATTGCATATGTGCAGTCACATCTTGGTCTTCCTTGAACACCTCTGAGGCATTTTACATTGCAGTTATTTTCAAATCCAGGTCTTTTTTGTCAGTAATGTATTCCCATGAACATAGCCCTTCAGGATGATTAGCTACTAACTGTATGTTAAAGGCTACCAAAAATACCCCTCTTCTTAACATGTGAAAATTAGACTCCCCATAAGAATACATCATTGAGGGAAAAAAGGACCCTCTTCAATAACATACCTTTCCTCCATTCACCACTTTGTGTTAAGCTTTTTTTTTTCCTCTTGGAAGGGGCTGTTGCTTTTTTGTGCTTCCCTCAACTCTGTTTACTGAAGGCACGTACAGTATGAGAGGAAAGTGTCACTTTTTGGGGAAAGGGGAGTTTTCCAGGCAACTTGGGAAATGTTTCTGCCATTGGTCCTAAAGGGTACCAAACAGGCACCTTTTTCTTACAGGACTGTTATTACAGTCGGTACACTTCCTCTTTGTTATACTGAAAAGATGGAATATGGTGCTGTCCATTTTAAGCTACCACCTTGCCAAAATCCTGTATAGGGCAAGGCATTCATCTGTTCCCTGGGTATGTCCAAAAGCTCTGGAAGTCAGGTTAGATGGGAGTTGTCCACTTGCAGCTAATTACCATTATAAAGAAGAGTACTGTAATAGAGATCTTTGTATGAAAAAATATACTGTCATGTTGCATATTCTCGCACAACTTTCTTTTTCTGTAATGTTTAACTGTTTGTCAATAAATGTTAGGCAAAGGGTGAAGAAGAAGAGATTGATCGGACACCATGGGGTGAACTAGAACCATCAGATGAAGAATCATCTGAAGAGGAGGACGAGGATGAAAGTGATGAGGACAAACAAGATGATACTGGATTCATCACACCTGCTGACAGGTCAGAATCATAGAGTTAGTCTGTAGCATTGTCTGGAAATTGTCAGAGTTCTGTCACATGGTACAGGAGCTGTTTAGAAGCACACTTAAAACATGAAAATAACCTATTTCCTTGGTTTTGCTTTTTTTTTAATTAAGCATCCTAGCAGACTTCAGAATAGTATCCAAATGTCTTCTGGATATACCATCCATGAGTTACGCAAGTTTTATCAGTGCTGCCATGTTTTAAATGATATCTGGTGCAATGATGTTCAAATCCTGTTTAAATCCAAAAAAACACCCAGTGCTTTTTAGTAAGATCACAAAACTGAGAGTAAGGAAGTTTCTCCTTACCCCACTTGATTGTTCATTTTAAATCTTAATATATCTGGAGATGTGGGAGAAGCAGTTTTTATTTACAACTCCTCTTTTGGGCAGTATAATTACTTACTGTGAATTTAACATACATAAGCAGACACTCCCCCTTGCTACTTAACATTTTATTGTAGCAGTTTGTTGATGGCAATAATAGCAATACTCTGTTGCATCTCAAGTTATATAGAATAATGGTGATGGATTGCCATACATGTAGTTAATGATCAAGTGGTTCACATTTATCTCCCCCAGTTTCACTCTCCCAGTATTATGTTTCCCTGGCCTGTTGCATTAGTTGATTTGATTGTAAAATCACATTTTATCCCACTTCAGTTTTCTTACTTGCAGAGTATGTTTTCCCTTGATTGGGCAACCATGAAGTTATATTTAAGGGAGTTTGGGGGCCGAGATATTTTTATGCTTTTAGACAATTTTCTGTCATTTTGGACTGATAAATTTGCATTTGGTGAAATGGGAGATGATTACTGAAGTGGACCTATTCTGAAACTGACATCTGCTAGAAGAACATACCAGTTTGACTTTGTTCTTTGTGTTATGCTTCCCCAGCATGGGCTTTGAGAATGCCTTTTAACCATACACAACCTCTGGTGGCTTCTGAGTTGGTGTCTGTCATCATTTTCTACAGACTTCTTCAGCTGCTCCTAGACATTACCCAGAGCGGGACAGTAAAATTGAAATTACTTTACTTCAGTGAGTGATGCAGCCTGTCTTTGAACTGTCACAGAGGTGCACATCTATGTCACAGCCATGTTTACTTGACATTTTTAATGCCATGGCTTGCCAAGGAAGTTAGTACACTACGAAAACCACTGGCTCACCATATGTACATTGTGCATGTCTACTGGTATTGTGGCTCCTTATCAGCTAGACTCAACTGTGCCAGTCACATAGCTTGATTGAAGCAAAACAACCTTGCACTTCTCCTTTTTCCTCCCCCCTTGCCAATGATTAATTTACACTTGTATGAAGTGAAAGTGAAACATTCTTGTAAGGACAGCTTTTGGGCCTGTGTTTTTTTTCTCTCTCTAAAGCATTGGGTTTTGAGCCATGTGTCTAGCATCCTTATCTTTAATTTATTGTGCTTTTTAGTTTTACAGCTTATGGTACTTGCGTATTATCACAACCAGATTTGTAAACCAGTAGAATTCCTGGTGTTTTCGTGAAACAACTTCATTGTAAACTAAAAAGGGGTGTGTAAAATGCAAATCAGTTTTCTATCCCCCTGGTTCTCAAACAGGAACATGAATAACTGCCAAAATCCTCTTCCCAGGCCAGGTAGCATCCTTTTATCACCGCGAGTTAATGCAAAATAAAATGAACAGGGAAGAAGTAATAAAGCGGCAGTTATTACATTAACAAGCAGAGATTCTTCCACACTCAAATGCACTAAGGATTGTGTTTACTCTTACTGATGAATCTTTTGTAAAAAGTGATTATAACCAAAGTAAAAATCATTCACAGACATAAAAACAGGTGTACTCACCCATGTCTTGTGGCGAAGCCTGTTAGAGAAGCTTGCAGTGCTGTAAATAAAGAAAACTGTTGAAAACACATTTTAAAAAGAAGACCTCCCTGCACGGAGCACAAAGGGGTTGCACGCCTTAGTTCAGCCCTACATAAAGTGAGAGCAAAACGAAATGGTTAAAAAAGCACATGTAAACAACCCCACTATAATGTTAAGCCCGACGAGTTGCTGTTACTGGCAAGCTGCTACTCTATGCCTAAAGCAAATGTTGCACTCAGTTATGGCAGTAAAGGACGGGACCCAGGTGGAGGAATTTTTGCCCGTTTTTCCTCTCCCTGTTTCAGAAGCAATGTGATAGAAAACAGATATGGAGTTTACACAGCCCCTTTCCACAGCAGGATTAACTAGTTTCAGTATAAGATTATGAATTAGGGCAACTCTGTAATATGGTTGCGATAATACACAAGTACCCAGCTTATTTCTGCTCATTACTTTTAGCAGAGAAGAGGTAGGCTGCAGGTAGTCTGTACAAAAGGCACTTTTTAGGATTGTGTCATTTATTTAACCTTTTCACATCCTTTTACTTATTGTGTACATTTTTTTCATTTTGAGAAATGGCATTAATGCATGGTGGTAATGGGTAGATTAACTGAAGACTGCAAAATGATTTCTTAGTATTTCTGTTTTCTTCTTTAGTGCTTTATTTCTTTGTAGTATTGTGGTATGTTTGATAAGATTAAGCAAATATTGTATGTTATGTTGTCCTATCTCGCCGTAATTCTTGCAAGTTGGATTCGGATCCGATCTCTGCTCCGATTCTGGCGAATACTAAAGCTCGAGAGCTTCCACTGGCTCGAGGCTAACCCCTGTCCCATGATGCTCTGGGCCACATCCCCAGATCTCGTTTGCCACTCAAGCGATCGAGAAGTGATGTTCTTTGTGTTTCACTGTTGCAGTCATCACATTTGGGTTATCTACTTGCAGTAGCCCTCAGTCGGCCTGATTATCAAAGTCTTGGGTCCTGTGTCGGTTGCTGTCTCATCTTCCGTGATATCAGGTAGTCAGGGGTATAAAGCATGCAGCCAATGCCATTACATCAGTCTTTCTTGCTGTGCGATGCCCGAAGCAGAAGCAGTTTACAAGTGCCAGTCGGTCGACTCCTGAAATTTTCGTTTTCGAGTTTCAGAACCGAAGTCTTCAACTAAGCTAAGTACCCCGTTGAGGAAACTTTTTCTTGCTCTAAACCGATGTCAGTAAAACTCAATAATTGTATTTCTTGTGGAAAGCAAACACCTCATGAAGATTTCCATTCATACTGTATTCCTTGCCTAGGCCCTGACCACAATGCACCTCGCTGTCGGTTTTATGCTTTATTTAAGCAACAAACTATTCATTGTCGGTATATTTACGCTTCTCAATATTTTGGTACTCTGTTCAGTTATCCAGATACGTCTTCGGTTAGCCATCCGACTACCGACATTCTGAAAAAACGCAAAGGTAAAGACAGAGACAGGCCGCCAAGGTCCAAAGCTGCCGACGACGCTTCTCCTAAGCCAGTCGCCAGTTCTCAGTGAGGCGCTTTCGCAGCCCCTGATACCTGCTACTTCAGATTTGCAGGCCTCTACTGAGACCCATTCGGAGTTCGGTATGCCGTGAGATGTTTCAACTGTGGAACCTGCAGATGTGTCTACCTTGGATGAGTCCGGGGCCACTATGCAGGCTCCGGCTTCTGAGGGTGTATTCAAGCCTACTGACTTGCATATTAAATCAACGTCATCTTCTTCAAGGCCTAAATCTTGAACCATGCCTAGAAAACCGATGCCCATGCCACATGGTCAGGCCTCTATGCCTAAAAAACAAGTTGATAAGAATGGCTGAAGACCTTATTACTTTAATCAGGGGAAGCCAACCTTCCACCTCTGAAAGCTAGGACTGAATTTGCTTATGATACTTGTGACCAGCATTCTGAAATTTCTGTTTCCTCTGATGATCAGGTTTACCCTTATCTATCTGTGAGGATTCTGATGCTGAGGACTCCATTCCCTCTGCCTCCCCCCAAGAGGATTTCTCTTTTGGTGAAACCTTGCATACTGTTAGGGAGCATTTTTGTTGGGAAAGCCAGGATTACTCTTATTCCAAAAAGAGAATTAGAGATTTCTTACTCCTGCCCCAGCACATGCCTATAGCTATACTTCCTGTACTAGACATTGTTGATTATGCCTTTTCAGAATCTAGCTTGGCCCCTGACTCTTTACCTCTTGCTCCCAGAAAACCTGATGGATGTTACAGGGTTCCTGACTCTCTCAACTTCCTTTTTAAAAATCCTACTGTGGATCCTGAGACCCGTTTGGAGTCTGAGACCCAAGGGCATTAAGGCTACTACTGCCAAAAATCCTGCTCCCTCTGATAGAGACTCCAGGGCGCTGGATAGATGGAGTAAGAAGGTATACACTTCTGCAACCTTGGCCATTAGGGCCTTAAATTGCCAGTTTCATTTGTTAAAGTATCAGCAGCATATTATGGGATTGCTTAAACAGAAAATTATTTTGATTCCTGACTGTGCTGAAAATAAGGATTTACAGGATTTAATGCATTCTGCCGAACAGGTTGGAAAACACTTTGCAATGTGGTTTTGATTCACTAGAGGCATCTTGCAGGACTGCTGTCACTGGGTCTGTACTTAGAAGGCATGCTTGGCTTAAGGAGCAATGCTTGCCAGATCATGTTAAAGTTAAATTGCTGGATGCTCCCTTAAATCAGGACCGCCTGTTTGTCAACAAAGCAGAAGCAGTTCTTAAAAAGACAGGAAAAAGCTAAATCTATGCAAACTGTTAAAGATTTCCTACAAGTACAGCCTCCAAGATTTAGTAGGCATTGACCCTCTAAGAATTGGTCCTTTCCTGCCTCTTCCAGGCCGTCTCCGTTCCAAACCCAGAACCAGCAGAACACTCAGGCTTCAGTCCCAGATTACGCACAGGACTAAGCAGTGAGGGGCTCCCACTTCCAAATCAGGGAGTAGTAAGACTCCCCCTGTGGTAAACTGTCTCAGTCACTTAACTTTAAAACTTCCAAGCACTTCTCAACTGACTGCTCCTTTAGGGGGAAAGATTGCTCTGCAGGCAAAAAACTGGGAACTCATTACCCAGGACAAATGGGTTTTAAATATAGTTTCCCAAGGATACAGATTTCATTTCAACACGTTACCAACCCCAAATGGTTGGCCAGATCTACCCCCAAATCAGTGGGCAGAGGCCAAAAAGCAAGTACTCTCTCTCAAGCATAAAGGCTATTCAGACTATACCAGAAGAGGAAAAGGGACAAGGTTTTTACTCAAGACTTTTCCTGGTACCCAGAAAAGACAACTCATGGCGTCCTATCCTGGACCTTTTTATCTTAAGCACCTTTTTGGTGATTCCAAAATTCAAGATGCTAACTCTTCAGTTGCTTCCTATGCTAAGCAAAGATACCTGGTTGGCAACACTGGATTTAAAGGAAGCCTACCTGCACATCCCAATCAGGGAATCTTGCAGAAGATACCTACGCTTCAAAGCAGGTTACATGCACTGCCAGTTCCCTGCACTGCCCTTTGGCTTATCTACTGCGCCCAGGGTATTCACAAAGTGCCCTAGCTCCACTCATTGCGTTTTGCAGGCAAAGAAATATTCAAATATGCCCATACCTAGACAATTGTCTAATTCAGGCAGAAAGCCAGGACATACTTTTGAGTCATCTGGCATTTGTACAAAAGGTGCTAACTTGTCTGGGGTACACCATAAACGAAAAGAAATCACATCTGGTACCCTCTCAACAAATTATATTCCTGGGAGCAAGCTTGAACACAACTTCCCAGATGGCTTTCCTCACGCCAGAGAAACAAAATCATTTGACAACTTACTTCAAACTAGTGGCCACTAAAACCCTGCTATCGCAAGGCAAATACTGCAGGCCTTGGGGTTCATGGCCTCCTGCATTCTACTAATTCCATATGCAAGACTGCATATGAGGAAACTACAATGGTATCTAAAAAGCCTATGGCGTCAACATTCTCAGGGACTAGAAGTAATGATTCCTATCATACCTTGCCTACGGCTAGAATTCCTTTGGTGGGCAGAGGTCTGCCACCAAAACAAGGGATTACCATTCACTCTACCCCCTGCCGCCCAAACCCTAACAGAAGCATCAGACTATGCATGGGGGGGGGGGGGCTTACCTGGCAGGGAAGTGCATTCAGGGCAAATGGAACTGAAGTCAAATTCACCTGCATATTAATCAAAAAGAAATGTTAGCTGTACAGAATGCTCTGACAGCCTTCAAGGACCACATTCTTCCAGGACAATTAATGATAGACGGACAACACCACTGTTATGTGGTACATAAACAAGCAGGGGGTACCAATTCTTACCCCCTCTGCAGACTGGCCATGGCTCTGTGGAACACAGCCTTGAGCTACCAAGTGCATCTACAGGCTCAATTCCTGCCAGGAAAACTAAATGCGCTAGCAGACGAACTAAGCAGAAATCTCATGGATTCACACGAGTGGAAACTGGAACCAAAGCCTTTCAACATGTTGATAAACAAATGGGGGATCCCAGCTATAGACCGGTTTCCTCCCCCCAGGACTACCAATTAGACAAATTCTGCACAAGGACTCCCCACAAACAAACTTGGAAATTGGATGCTCTGTCCTTCAGCTGGAAAAATCTGTCAGTTTATGCCTTTCTTCCTCTGCCTCTCCTCTCCAAAGTACTACTAAAGATCAAACAGGACAAACCAATGATGATACTGATTGCACCAAACTGGCCACGCCAACACTGATAGCCCCTCCTGCGCAGTGTGTCACTGCTAGCCCCATGACACCTGCCTCAGATGCCTACCCTGCTGTCCCAGCAGGAGAGCCAGATTCTGCACCCCCAGCTTCAAACCCTGAACCTGGCAGCCTGGCTAATCACCTAATCTCTCAGTTACCATCCCTCAGTAAACAAGTGTTGGATGTCATTTTGGAGGCAAGAAGGCCTAGTACTAGAAAATCTTATGCTGAAAAATGGAAAAGATTCTGTTCCTGGAACCAGATTCAAGGGATGGCCACAGCAGTGCCCAGTTTACCTCAGATTCTTCAATACTTAACAAGATGCTTCACAAGGGCCTTTCCTTTTCATCCATCAGAATTCACGCCTCAGCCATTTCAGCTCATTACAACACAGAACCACCCCTCTTTTCTCATCCACTGCTCAAGCAGTTCCCCAGAGGGGCCAAAAACTTAAGACCACCCAGGAGAGCCCCACCTCCAGCCTGGGGCCTTAACTTTGTATTGGAAAAACTCACTCTTCCTCCTTTTGAGCCAGCTCTAAGTGCAGAGTTAAAATTCCTTTCTTGGAAAACAGCTTTCCTTTTAGCAATCACTTCAGCAAGAAGGGTAACTGAATTGCAGGCCCTTATGGCAGTGGAGCCTTTCATCATCTTTCATGCGGACAGGGTGTCCCTCAGGACCAATCCCTCCTTCATGCCCAAGGTGGTATCCAGTGTGGCTCTTAATCAATCCATTCATTTGCCAACCTTCTTTTCTAATCCACAGGATAAAGGGGAACGGATACTGCACTCCTTAAATGTGCACAGACAACTTGGATTTTACTTGGGCAGGACTAAACCTCAAAGGAAAACTGAAAAACTGTTGGTGGCATTTGCTGCAGGGGCAGTGGGGAAGGCTATATCAAAGCAAATAATTTCTAAATGGATAGGCCATTGCATTCATTTTTGCTATAAGCACCATGGAAAACCTATCCCACAGGGGATTAGACCCCATTCAACCAGGGCTGCATCTACCTCTTCAGCCTTTCTCAGAGGTGTCCCTACCAAGAGACATCCTAGAAGCTGCTACCTGGAGTTCTGTACATAGTTTCACCAAGCATTACCATTTGCCAATTTTCTCTAAATCCAGAGCTGGCTTTGCCACTGCAGTCCTGCAGGGCCTTATAGCTGGTCCTAATGCTATTTAAATTCCTCCTCCCATCCTTAGCTTTGGGAATCTACCCAAATGTGATGACTGCAACAGTGAAACATGAAGAACATAGTACAGTTATATACACTTACATAAATGTGGATGTTCGAATGTGTTCACTGTTGCAGTCCTGGTTACCTTCCCTCCAGCCCCCTGACTTCTTTTGGCTATATCTCTACTCTCCTTTACTATGCTTAAAAGCTTTTTGATGCATCACCTGACATCTGGGGTAAGAAAAACTGATGTAATGGTGTCGGCTGCATGCTTTATACACCCAACATCACTGAAGATGACAGCAATTGATGCAGGACCCAAGACTTTGATAATCGGGCCGACTGAGGGCTACTGCAAGCAGATGACCCAAATGTGATGACTGCAACAGTGAAAACACTCGAACATGTACATTTATGGTAAGTGTACACAACTGTACTTTCCTGCTGACTCGTTGACTAAGTATAGATGTTCATGTTTCACTGTTGCAGTCATCACCTTTGGGTTATCCCTGCCAGGGTAGCCCTCATTCGGCCCGAATACCAGAGGCTTAGTATTTCGTCGTCAGTTGCTGTTGCTTGAGGAGTGACATCAGGTCATCAGTAGTATAAAGTAAGGCAGCAGATGCCATTACATCACTCTTTCTTGACAAGGAGCCCAAAGCAGAAGCAGTTTGCATGAGTGCCGGTCGGCCTCTACCTGAGTTTTCGTTTTCCGAATTGAAGTTGGAGCTTTTTAAAGCTAAGTACCTTGTTGGGATCCTTTTTCCTTGCTCTAACCGATGTCAGAAAAAGTTAACAATTGTCTCGCATGTGCAAAGCAAATACTACACCGAGACTTTCATTCTTACTGCGTCACTTGCTTAGGCCCAGACCACAACGTCCCCCGCTGTCATTTTTGTGCTTTGTTCAACGCCGGAACTATACATCGTCAGGCCTTATTGCAGCTAGATATTTTCACTCTCAGTCCTCTATTTCCGATATGGCTTCGGTAAGCCATCCAACAGCAGATCTTCCAAAAAAACGTAAGGATAAAGACAGAGACAGACTGCACTGGTCCAGACCTACCAATGGTGCTTTGGTTAAGCTAGTTGTCAGTTCTCTGGTCCTCATTGAGATGCTTTCGCAGCCCCTGATGCCCGCTTCTGTGGATTCGCAGGCCACTACCGCGACCCTTTCAGAGTATGCCACAAAACTCATAGACTAAGGATCCTGCAGTTATCACTACCTTGAATGGGTCCAGAGCCACTGAGCAGGCACCGGCTTCCGAGGAAGTACTTCGCACTACCAATTCTCGACACAAACCGACGACTTCTTTCGTGTCTACTGTTCTTTCGAAAACTACTGAGTTTTTAAGTCCCAGAGTACGAACCACACCCAAGAAACCGACAACTCCATCTCAGGCACCTGCTTCCTTGCCTCAGTCTCAAATGCTTAAAATGGTGTAAGACCTTATAATACTGATCAGGGGAAGCCAAGCTGCCCCTTCCAAAAGAAAGAGATTTGTCCCCAGTAGTTTTGTCCGAACAGGAGTCAGATGACTCTGATGCCTCTGAAGATGAAGACATGCAACCCCTCTCTGCTTATGAAGATTCTGATGCAGAGGAATCCATTCCTTCAGCCTCTCCTCCCGAGGATATTTCCTTTGGGGAAACCCTTCATACTTTAAGGGAGCATTTCCAGTGGGAATGTCAAGACTACCCTTAGTCTAAAAAGAGATTCAGGGAATTCTTAGATCTTTCACAGCACAGACCCTTGGCCATTCCTCCTGTCCTGGATGTTGTGGATGATGTTTTCATGGAATCTAGTTTGACTCCTGACACCCTCCCTCCTGCTCCCAGGAAACCTGACTGGTATTAGAGTCCCTGACTCTCACAAATTTCTTTTCAGAAATCCTACTGCTGACCCTGAGGTTATCTCCCAAGGGCCTAAAGGAATTAAAGCAACTTCTGCCAAGAATCCCACACCCTCAGATAGGGATTCCCGAGCATTAGACAGATGGGGTAAAAAAGTATACACCTCTGCTACTCTTGCTGTTAGAACACTAAATTGTCAGTTCCATATGCTAAAATTTCAGCAGCATACCATGGAACTCAAATAAAAAATGTTAAGTTGTCAATCTCGCCTTCATTCTTGCTTGATGGGTTCGGAGCCGATCCTTGGCTCCGACTCTGCACTTGCTAAGCTCGAGAGTCACTTTTACCAGCTCGAGGCAGCCCCATATCCCATGATGCAAGGCGGTAAGTACCCAGATCTCGCTTTGCAGCTGATGAGGTCCTCCTTTTACCAGCTCCTGGTAAGTGATTTAGATATTACTGTTTTAGCCCCCTTTTCAACTTAAAACCTTATTTTTTAACGTTTATAGTTAATTTAAGTCCCTTTCTGACTAGAAAATCCCTCACTCCTTTATATTTTTAGTCAGGCCTTCTCCCCTCCCATCCCCCCCTTGTTAGGGTGTGTGTGTGTGTATTAGAGGTTAGTTATCTGACTATTTTGGGATAACTTTTTCTTGGGACTGTGTTGTGTGTGTGTGTTGTTACAACTATGTCCAAGGAAAGGGTCTCAGGCTTTAAGAAGTGTGACTTGTGCTGTCAGAAGATGTCTCTGACAGACGGTCACAGTTCTTGCTTATACTGCTCGACTTCACCTGCAGGACTCCTGTGCTATATGTCATTCTTTTAGCCAGAGAGTCCTGCAGGAGAGGAGAAACAAATTGATTTTGAGGGGCCTTCTTAAACCGGAGGGCTCTCCGGCTAAGTCGGCCCCGACTAAGACTTCCAAGTCTTCCAAGGCCCAGGCTTCTGTCTCTAAGCCTGCGGCCTCGGTTCCGACTCTTTCTGAGACGAGATTGGCTTCGGCTGGAGCCGATCCTAGTTTGCACAAACCCTCGGCACCGATGGCTATCGGTGCCGATACTGGTTCGGTCACATCGGTGTCTGCTCCGACTGGCTCCGACCACCATGTGGCTCAGGCTTCGGTGTCGGCGCCGACCGGCCCCGACACCGTTACTTTTATGTCTGTATCGGCTCCGGCCGGAGCCGATGCATCGAGACCTTCTGTCGGTGCCAAAAAGTTGTCTGCTCCGACAGCATCCATGGTTTAGTCGGCTCCGATGGTTCCTTCGAGGAAGAGGTCCAGGTCCCCTTCCTTGGAACCGATACTTTCGGCTCCGCCTCCTCTCCTCTCGAACGGAACCATCGGACCCGATCATCCAGGTCATCCAGGCTTTCTGACCATGATTTAGAGGGGGTGGTCAGTAGATTATTAAAATCACAGGCACTGGCCCAGATGCTACATAGTCCGTCTCAACAGACGACTATTAGTCCACACCCCCTTGCAGTTCCTCCTTCGACTCTACCTCAGAGTTTGGAGCTGGAGTCTTCGGGAATGGTTTCTGCTATGGCTGAGGGACAGATACCCCCTTCTGCTCCCTCAGCCTCTACTCTTATCTCCTCTTGAGACCTTCCTTAGAGGGATTCGTGGTCGGGCTTCCTGGTCTCCTCCGAGGGGTGAGTGGCATCGGACCCTTGTCCGACCCACTCTTCCCTTGGAGCCTCGGCCTTGGTGAGCTCGGCTCCGACATCTGCCTCGAGCCTTCCTTTCGGTGGGCCCTGGAGTTCCTGGTTCTTGAATGGGTTCTCTCGGACCTCCCTGGGAGGGAGCCGAGGTGATGAAGAGTGTGCTAGCCACTGGACTCAGCCAGCAGTCTGTTCCCGTAGCTCCTCCCAATACGGTGCCTGTCGATATCTCTGCCATCTCTCTTGCTCCCGGACCCAGAGATCCTCCGCCTCAGGTTTCCCCTCTGGGAAGAACCCCCTCTTCCGAGGATTCTCCTGATCAGTCAGGGGAACCTCCGCGCAAGAGGACCTGTAAGAGGAAACACGTAGACTCCCCCGAGACTATCACTTCAGATACCGACTTAGATGAGTCGGAGGGATCTCCAAGATCCCCCTCTGCGGATGTCTCCTTTTCAGACATCCTAGAACTCCTTAAACAGAGGGGAAACTCGCCCTCCAATAATCCCTCTGAGGATGAGTCGGTATACCTGGAGGAGTTTGGATCTCAGCCTCCACCTCCTGGGTGTCTCCGCCTTCGACCCCTTATGCAGGTTATTGCTCGAAGGCTTGGGCTGCTCCTGACTCTGTAGAGCCAGTTCCTAGGAGGCCTTCTAAATTTATTACTGCCCCTTCGACAAGCAATTCCTCACAAAGGTGTCCCTGCTGATGCCATGGTGGTGGCTGCCACTAAGAAGGAACTTGCAGATCCTTCCGCCTGTCCATCCTCCTAATAAGGACTCTAGGACCATGGATAGGTATGGTAAGCGGATGTTCTCTTCAGCGACCTTTGCTATGCGCCGCTGAACTATTATGTCACTTCACCAGACTCCAAAGGGATATCCTTAAGGAGCTAGGTGAAGTAGTACAGGATCCCACAGCTGCAGGGGCTCAAGAAAAATTGCTTCGCAGCTAGGAACCCTTAATTCTATTGCTAACTCCTCCATGACTGATATCATATGCAGCAGATGGAGCGAGTAGGGCAAGAGGTACAGGTGTGGCTCTTAGACGCCAAGCCTGGATGCAGCTCTGTAATTTTGCAGATCCTTTAAGGCCCTTCACAAACTCTCCCTTTGATGGGTCAGCTTTGTTTGGCCCTCAAGTGAAGGAAACATTGATCAGGTGTGAGCAGGACGGCAAGACTCTTTCTGCCGTAGGGGTCCGTTTTTCCACCCCTTCTAGACCTTACCCTAAAGGACAGAAGGGTGGCAAAATGTGGTTCCGCAAATCCCAAGGAGTCACGCCGGATTCACGTGGTCAGTTTACCCCTAGAGGCAGAGCGGTAACAAAACAGACGCCTAGAGGCAGAGGGGGTCCACAAAACCAGGGAAGCAGAGAGCCTCTCTCTGACAAGCCCTTTCAGCATCCCTGAGATGTTGCCCAACTGTCCATCCTTGGAGGCAGTCGGGGGAAGACTATCGCTGTACCCAGAAGCCTGGCTTTCCCTAACTCAAGACAGATGGGTACAGTCGATCATATCCGAGGGTTACAAAATTCCTTTCGAGGAAACTCCTTTCTTACTCAAATTCCCTTCCAGATGTACCACCCGGTCTAAGGAAATTGCAGAGTTAGAAGTTTTAAAACTTCTGCAAAAAGAGCCATTCAGCCAGTTACAACAGATCATTCAGAGCCCGAATCTACTCAAGGTTCTTTTTGGTCCCCAAAGACGGGAGACTGGAGACCAATATTGGATCTCAGCAGTCTCAACAAGTCTGTGAGAAAGACAAGATTCCGAATGGTCACACTTCAGTCAATTCTGCCCTTCTTACAGAAGGACAACTGGATGTGCTCAATAGATCTTCAGGATGCGTACTATCACATAAAAATTCACAGACGCTCCAGAAGGTTTCTCCGCTTTCGGCTGGGGTCCAGTCATTTCCAATTCAGAGCCCTGCCCTTTGGTCTCACTACAGCCCCCAGAGTGTTCACCAAATGTATGGCAGTGGTCACGGCTCACCTGAGACTTGACTCTAGGTGTTTCCGTATCTCGACGACTGGCTCCTCTCAGCCACCACCAGGCATCAGCTTCTTCAAGCCAGGGATTACACAATAAATCTTTGCACTCAATTGGGCATCTCGATCAACTACGGAAAATCCTCCTTATTGCCCTGCCAGTCTATTACTTTCATAGGCGCAAACTTAAACACTGTTCGGATGTCAGCTACCCTCACAGACCAAAGAATCTCAGATATACAAGGTCACGTGAGAATCATTCTAGCCAGCAAGAAAGTACAAGCCAGAATGGTTCTAAAAGTGTTGGGCCTCATGGATGCGGCCATTACCCTTCTTCCCTGGCTCGCTTCTATATGCGCCTTCTTCAGTGGATGTTGTTCACTCAGTGGTCTTACCAACAACGTCCGATGCGTCACCAAATACTGGTGACACAGATTTGCAAGAATCATCTTTCTTGGTGGATTACTTCTCTCCAGATTCACCAAGGCAGACCCTTTGTACCCCCAACCCCGGTAGCCCCTGTCACTACGGATGCCTCCCTGATCGGGTGGGGGGGGCATTATCAGGGCAGGATGGTTCATGGGACGTGGCAACCGTTCGAATACCACCTGCACATAAATGTCCTAGAGATGAGAGCAGTGCTTTTAACGTTGCAAGCCCTCAATGACTTTCTTCCCTTGGGGACAATTGCAGTCCACACAGACAACATGTCTGTAGTATGGTATATCAACAAACAGGGCGGAACCAAGTCCTACCCCTTGTGTCGAGAAGCGCTCAGACTGTGGCAATGAGCGATCTCCTCTCATCGGTTTCTGGTAGCAACGCATATCCCTGGGAAAACCAACATTTTAGCGGACAGATTGAGCAGAGCTATTCTCATGCCTCACGAGTGGTCTCTCAAACAATCTATAGTGGAGGAGATTTTTCTAGAATGGGGTCGCCCATGTTGCGATCTTTTTGCTACTCCCCAAAACAGCAAATGCCCAGACTTCTCTCTTCCCACTGCCAGGCCATCCCCAGAGACGCCTGACCCAGGATTGGCCCCAGGGACTTCTTTATGCCTTTCCTCCCTTTCCTCTGATCCCACAAGTAATCCAGAAAGCCACCGTTTTGAGAGCCAAAATGATTCTCATTGCCCCTTATTGGCCTGGACAAATTTGGTTTCCGTTCCTCCATCGTCACCTTTTGGTGCAGCCGTGGCATCTGGACCCAGTGCCAGATCTTCTGATTCACCAATCGGGTCAGCTGCACCGGTCTATCCCTTCTCTCAACCTCACAGCATGGTTGCTCCACTTCCTTCCTTAGCCAGGCTTCCTATGATCTCTAATCCTGTTAGAGACATCATAGTAGCTTCCTTAAAATCCTCTACTAGGAGGATTTATACTAGCAAATGGAAACGTTTTTCTTATTGGGCAAAAGCCAAGAATATTGATCCCTTCACTGCTCCAGTACAAGCAGTTTTGGATTTCTTAGCGAAATTTTTCACGCGGGCTCCTCTTCTTCCACGGTCAAAGTTCAGTTGGCCGCTATCTCGAATTTTCATGTCGGGTTCGCAGATCACAACATTGTCCCACAGGCTTTGTAGAGCCTTCTTGAAAGGAATTTTTCTCCTGAAACCTCCAATCAGGAGTCCTCCTCCTCAATGGGACCTAAATTTAGTGCTGACATCCTTGATTCTTCCTCCCTTCGAGCCAGTTGTTTCATGTTCCTGAAATTTCTTTCATGGAAAACTTTATTCCTGGTTGCTAATACATCGGCTAGGAGGGTGTCTGAACTTCATGCTCTATCTGTTCGCCCCCCCTATTTAGTCTTCCACAAAGACAGAGTATCATTGAGAACTAATCCGACCTTTTTGCCTAAGGTCGCTTCAAAGACTAATTTGAATCAGGCTATTGATCTTCCTGTATTTTTCCCAAACTATTCAAACAGATCGGAACAAAAATTA
This sequence comes from Protopterus annectens, assembly GCF_019279795.1. NCBI lineage: Eukaryota > Metazoa > Chordata > Ceratodontiformes > Protopteridae > Protopterus > Protopterus annectens. The sequence goes on from NC_056738.1 coordinate 407,633,185, forward strand.
CATTATCTTGATGTCCACTGCCAACTCAGATATTATTTGGACAGAACAAAACAACTCAGGAAATCCGATCAACTCTTTGTTTCTTATGCTGATAACAAGAAAGGCCTTCCTGTCTCAAAAGTGACCTTGTCTAGATGGCTTTCTTCTGTCATCTCTGAAATTTATCAGCTCAGGGGAACACAGCTGTGCTCGAAACCTAAAGCGCATTCAACCAGAAGCTTAGCCACTTCCACAGCTTTTCAAGCTAGACTTCCATTAGACACTATTTGTGCAGCAGCCACTTGGGCCACTCCTCATACATTTGTTTCCCATTACAAATTGGATTTGGCCTCCAGGGACAGAGCCAGTTTTGGCTCTACAGTTCTCAAGAGTCTGTTCCATTGAGCCACCCAGGATAGAGGTGCTAGGGACGCGGTCCCATCAAGCAAGAATGAAGGCGAGATTGACAACTTAACATTGAGAAGTTATGTACCTACCAATAAGGTTCCATGTTAGTTGTCTTCTCTCGCCTTCTTTCTTGTGACCCTCCCTCCTTCCCCCAGGCCTTGACAGACCTTTCTCTCTACAAGGAAGTATGCTTCTGAAGACCATACAGTGCTGGTCCTTCTACCATCCTTCAGGTTTTTTTCTCTCCTTCTTTCTTCCTTTGGGAAGTTATGCTAGGTGCTATTGCCTATTGTCATCAAACGAGATCTGGGTACTTACCGCCTTGCATCATGGGATATGGGGCTGCCTCGAGCTGGTAAAAGTGACTCTCGAGCTTAGCAGAGCCGATCCTCGGCTCCGAACCCATCAAGCAAGAAAGAAGGCGAGAGAAGACAACTAACATGGAACGTTATGGTAGGTACATAACTTCTCAATATATTCTTTTCCTACTTGTGCAGAAAATAGAGTTAATGTATTCTGCAAATCAAGTAACTAAGCACACCTTACACTGTGGTTTTGATGCCCTAGAAGCATCTTGCAGGGCAGCAGTCACCGGTTCTGTCCTTAGAAGGCATGCTTGTCTTAAGGAACAGCCCTTGCCAGACCATGTTAAATGTAAACTATTGGATGCTCCCTTGCACAAAGATAACTTGTTTGCCAGCAAGGCAGAGGAGGTCTTAAAAAAGATGGAAGAAAAAGCTAAATCTATGCAGACAGTTAAGGATTTCTTGGAGGTCCAGCCACCCAGGTTCAGTAGGCATTGCCCCTCCAAGCACTGGTCCTTTCCTGCCCCCTCCAGGTCAGTTCAGCCCAGACCCTGGGGAAGCAGACCCCCCAGACAACAGCTACAAGGAATGCAGAGATAAAAAGCAATGGAGTACCTCCACCTTTAAACCAGAGAGTGCAAAGCCACCCCCTCACGGTAGGAACTCACAATTACTCTACACTTCCACCCCCTCCCTCTGCCCACCTACACTTGCCCTTCGGAGGAAAACTCTCCTTCCACCCAAACACCTGGGCCACCATTACCAACGACCGCTGGATCCTCAACATAGTGTCCCAGGGATACATATTTCCTTTCCTCACTCTACCAACCCCAAAAGTGTTCCCAGATCTTTCCTCAAACCAGTGGGCAGAGGCCAAAAAGCAAGTCCTTTCCCTGCCCTCTGTGAGGACAATGGAGCACGTTCCTGCAGAACAGATAGGCCAAGGTTTCTACTCTAGGCTCTTCCTGGTACCCAGAAAAGAGGGCACCTGGCACCCCATCCTTGATCTATCCTTTCTAAACACCTTCCTGATGATGCCAAAATTCAAAATGGCTCACCCTCCAGCAACTACTACCTATGCTCTCCAAGGATGCTTCGCTAGCCACCAGCCACCCTAGACCTAAAAGAGGCCTACCCACACATCCCAGTCAGGGATTCATGCAGGAAATATCTGTTTCAGGGCAGGATCACTGCACTTTGTTTTCTGCGCTTCCCTTTGGCTTATCTACTGCTCCCCGAGTTTTCACAAAATGTCTGGCTCCCACCATTACTTTTTGCAGGCAAAAATTCAAATTTACCCATACTTACACGACTGCCTAATTCAGGCAGACAGTCAGGAAAAGCTGCTCAACCACCTGGCCTTTGTAAAGGACCTTCTGACCTCCCTAGGGTACACTATCAACGAAAAGAAATCCAAACTAGTACCCACCCAAAAAATTATATTCCTGGGAGCAAGCCTGGACACAGCATCCCAGATGGCATTCCTTACACCAGAAAAGCAAACTTACCTGACAGCCTATTTCTCTCAACTAGCCACCAGACCCCAGTTATCCGCAAGGAAAATCCTGCAAGCTCTGGGGTTCATGGCTTCTTGCATTCTACTCATTCCATATGCCAGACTGCATATGAGGAAACTTCAGTGGTACCTAAAAAGCCCTTGGTGTCAGCACTCTCAAGACCTGGAAACTTATACCAATGATACCTTGTCTAAGGAAAGATTTTCTTTGGTGGGCAGCAGCATGCTACCACAACAAGGGGCATCTCTTCTCACTATCCCCGCCTCCCAGACCCTCACCACAGATGCATCCGACCATGCCTGGGGTGTACACCTGGACGGCAGATGCATTCAGGGCCAATGGAGCCCACATCAAATACATCTGCACATCAACCAAAAAGAGATGTTAGCTATTCAGCATGCCATGACAGCTTTCAGACCCCTACTCTCCCAGGGGCCTCCACTGATCAAAACAGACAACACCACTGTGATGTGGTATATCAACAAGCAGGGAGGGACTCACTCCTACCCTCTGTGCAGGCTCGCCATGACTCTTTGGCACACAGCCTCAGCCATGCAACTTACACCTGTTAGCACAATTCCTGCCAGGCTGTCTAAACTCTCTGGCAGTCAACTTAAGCAGAAATCTTCTGGATCCACACGAGTGGCAGCTAGACCAAAGAACCTTCACCCTTATAACTCAGAAATGGGGCACCCTGAAGGTCAACCTCTTTGCTTCCCACTCCAACCATCAGCTCAGCAAGTTCTGCACCAGGGAGTCTCACTGCAGGGCCTGGAAAGTGGATGCTCTATCCTTCCAGTGGGTCAATCTCTCGGTCTATGCATTTCCCCCACTACCTCATTACCAGGGTACTGCTCAAAATAAAGGAGGAAAAACTGAGGACAATCCTGATTGCCCCAGATTGGCCATGCCACCATTGGTACCCTCTGCTGCGCAGCCTGTCACCTCTGCCACCATGGCATCTCCCTCAGATTCCAATGCTCCTGACCCAGAAGGAAGGAGAATTCATGCATCCCCAATTGCAGACCTTCAGTTTGGCAGCCTGGCTTATTCCCTGAACATTGTACAAGTTGCCAGTCTCAGTAAACAGGTTCTAGATGTTATACGTGAGGCCAGATGCCCTAGCACTAGAAAGTCTTATGCTGACAAATGGAAAAGGTTCTGCACCTGGATCCAGGCTAAGGGAGTAATACGGCACAGCCCACCCTACCCTACCTTTCATCCTGGATTACCTAGCTGACCTACTACACAGTGGTATATCCTTTTCCTGTATTAAAATTCATGCCTCTGCGATCTCTGCTCATTTCAGCACTGAGCAACCTCTTTTCTCACACCCTGTCATCAAACAGTTCCTCAGAGGGGCTAGCAATTTGAGGCGACCCAGAAGGGCACCTACCCCAACTTGGGACCTGAACTTTGTGTTGGAAAAGCTCACCATGCCCCCCTTTGAACCAGCAGTTTCAGCAGAGTTAGTTTCTCTCATGGAAGACAGCCTAGCTTCTGGCCATCACTTCAGCAAGAAGAGTTTCTGAGCTACAAGCATTAATGACTGTAGAGCCCTTTATCATTTTCCATGCTGACAGGGTCTCCCTCAGGACTAACCCATCCTTCATGCCAAAAGTGGTGTCCAGTGTGGCTTTCAACCACTCTATTCATTTTCCCACTTTTTTCCCTAACCCACAAAACAAGAGGGATAGGATGCTGCACTCTCTAGATGTGCACAGACAGCTCAGATTCTATCTAGACAGGACTAATTCATTTAGAAAGACTGATCAGTTTTTAGTTAGCTTTGCTGCAGGAGCAGAGGGCAAAGACATATCCAAACAAACCATTTCCAAATGGATAGCACACTGCACCCATTTCTGCTACAAGCAACACGAGAAACCTCCCCTAAGGGGGTCAGGACACACTCTACCAGAGCAACCTCTGCAGCTTTCCTCAGAGGGTTCCCCACCAGGGACATCCTGGAGGTTGCAACATGGACATCTGTTCATACCTTCACCAAGCATTACCACCTGCCTATCTTCTCAGAATCCAGGGCAGGCTTTGCCACTGCAGTCTTACAGGGCATCCTAGCCAGCCCCCAGTCTTTTTGACTGCCTCCACCCGTTTCTTCAGCTTTGGGAATCAACCCAAATGTAATGACTGCAACAGTGAAACATGAAGAACATAGTGCAGTTGTGTACACTTACCATAAATGTAGATGTTCGAGTGTATTTACTGTTGCAGTCCTGGTTTCCCTCCCTCCATCCCCCTTTTTTTCTCTCTCTCCTTACAAGGAACTTTTTGGTATTTACTTTCTACTGGTGATGTTGTTCCACCATATCCTAGCTCCCACTCGGGGGCTCCTGAAAGGGCAAAAAAACTGATGTAATGGCGTCGGCTGCCTTACTTTATACTACTGATGACCTGATGTCAATCCTCAAGCGACAGCAACCAACGCAGAAATACTAAGTCTCTGGTATTCAAGCCAACTGAGGGCTACCCTATCAGGGATAACCCAGATGTGATGACTGCAACAGTGAATACACTCTAACATCTACATTTATGGTAAGTGTACACAGCTGTACTTTTCTGTTAGTTTAATTTATCTAAAACTCCTTCCTTCTACTCCCTTTATTTCTAGAGAGTTGTCATGTTGCCTGCGTTAGGTAACTGTAGTTAGTAGTAAAACCCCTTCCCTAACCCGATGAGCGTTTCCATTTAACTTAGAGGGCTTTTGTGGCCGTTTAAGTTAGAGGGCCGCTTTCCTCATGTTTCCTTGTCCTGTCTCTGTAGCAGAATCCATTTAAGTTAGAGGATTCTTATTTCTTCCTTTCCTTCTTTCTGCTTGTTGCCATAAAAAAATAAATAAATAATATTAAAGATATAGAGGTAGTTCCCCTTAGGTAGTTTTGCTGTTGCTTAGTTAGTTTAATGTTTTTATTTAGTGTTGGCCTTGTTTTTCTTATCGCATAATGTCCAAAGAGAAGGATAGAGAAAGGGAACCCAAGGAGCATAAGCAGTCAAGGTTCAAAAAGTGGATAAATGCACACAAAAGATGTCTCTTACAGATGGGCACACGAGTTGTGTTTATTGCCTCAGTGTCATCCACTTACAGAACCCCTGCACCATATGTCACGGGTTCAGTAGCAGGGTGCTGCATGAGTGTAGAAATTAATGGCAAGGGTTTTGCTGAAAGGGCCTTTTCAGGAAGCTTTAGACAGCTCTCAGAGCTCCAAATCATCCTCCCCTTCTTCATCCCAGTCAGTCGGCTACAACAGCTCCAGTTTCGGAGCCACCAAAAAAGATTGAGTCATCGGAACAAAGGGCTCCCAATTCAGATAGACATGGAGCAACTTCTTTGGCAGCAAAAGTGTCCATGATGCCGATAGAAGTATTGAGGAGTCAGTCTCCTTTATTGGAGCTGATATCTCCAATGCTGAGATCTCCTGTCCTGGAGAGAGGTAGATCTCCTTCCTTGTCCACCTGTTCTTCCAGGAGTTTATCTGATGAAGATGTGGAGCAGGTGATGAAGAGATTGCTTCAAACACCGGCCCTGGCAAAAATGTTGTTGTCTCCGGACCCAAAGGAATCTGAGCCATCCCATGCAAAGCTTGCTTGATCGATTCCTCCTCTGATCACTCTGGAGTGTTTGGAGCCAGAAAGTTTGGATCCGATGCCGAGACCACCTTTAGAATCCTCAGTTCCGACTTCGGCTCTGATGTCCTCTGCTCCTTTCAATGTCGAGGAGTCTAGGAGCCGGTGCAGACAGTCCAACCCGACTCTGCCCCTTAGTGCCTTGGCTAGGTTGAGCTCGGCTCCTACCTCAGTTTCGGAGCCACTTGCTCCACCTCAGATTCGACCTATCTCTTCGGAGCAGAGGGTCTCCTTGGGGTGGGAGGGCTTTTGAACTGATGGAGAGAGTGCTGTCTACTCAGACATCCCTGCTGTCGGAGCCAAATTCTTGCCCCTCCCAGGTGCCAGGGTCTATCTCGTCACCACCGCCTCCTCCCAAGCGCAAAAACCCAGAACCTCAGGAAGCCCCTGCAGGTGGCACTGTCTCTTCCGAAACTTCTCCGGAGTACTCTGACGAAGTCCCTCAGAAGAGACTGTGCAAGAGCAAGCACATAGACTCCCCTGAGTCTGTAACTTCTGATACCGATTTGGATGAGTCGGAATGGTCCCCACGGTCCTCCTCTGCGGATGTCTCCTTTGCGGACATCCTTGAGATCATAAAACAGAGGGGTGGCTGGAAGCCCACCAACCCGTCAGAGGATGAATTGGTATACCTGGAGGCTTTTGGGTCTCACCCTTCCACCTCCTGGGTGACTCCCCAATATGACCAACTGTTAGGCGTCCTATCTTGTAAGGTTTGGACATCGCCTGATACAGTGGAGCCTATTCTGTGGAGGCCTAAGAAATTTATCACTGTTCCCTCAGAGAAGGAATTTTGACTAAGGGTGTCCTTGTAGATGTGATTGTGGCAGTGGGCCACCAGGAAGGAGCTATCTGAGACCTTCTCGTCTGTTCATCCTCCTAACAAAGAATCCAGGACTATAGACAGATGTGGAAAGCATGCTTTTTCTTCAGCGACCTTCACCCTCCGGTCACTGAATTACCTTACCCATTTTACGAGACTTCAAAGGGATCTCCTCAAAGAACTTGGAAGATACCCTTCAGGGTATCATAGATTCGGGGTCCGCGGACAAAGTATCCTTTCAGATCTTTACCCTCAATTCCATCATAAACTCCTCCATGAGACTGATTTCATATCTGGCTGATGGAGCAAGCAGAACAGCTGCAACAGGAATTTCCCTGAGGAGACCTTCCTGTATGCACCTTTACAGTTTTGCCTAACCCTTCAAGTCTTCCTTCACCAATGCCCCATTTTGATGGTTCATCCCTTTTTGGACCAAAGGTGAAAGATAATTTAACCAGGTGCATGCAGGACAGAAAAACCTTGCCTGCCATTGGAGTCCGTTTTTCTGCCCCATCTAGACCTTATTCCAAAGGTCAAAAGAGCAGAAAGATGTGGTTCCGCAAGTCCCAAAAAGTTTTTTCTGACTCGCATGGTGAGACTTCCCTCCGGGGCAGAGGGGGAAGTTGTAATGGAAGACGCCGACCTCGCGGCAGAGGGGGTCCGCAGAATTGGGGTGATAGATACGTTCTCTGACAGGCCCTTCCAGTGCTGCTGAAGGGAGGCCCGCCTTCTCTTCTCTGGAGGCAGTCAGGGGTCGATTGTCACTGTACCCAAGCACCTGGCAGGAAATTTCCCAAGACAAATTGGGTACAAGCAATTACATCCAGAGACTATTGCATACCATTTTCCACCCCACCATTCCTTACCAGACATCACACCCGGTCAAAAGGACTATGCAACACAAGAGATCTCTCGTTGCTAGGAAAAAGTCATTCAAGAGGTCCCACAGACCAAATTGGATCCAAAACTTACTCAAGATTCTTTTTAGTTCCAAAAAAGACGAGGGACTGGAGATCCATTCTAGATCTCAGCAAGCTAAACAAAGCCGTGAGGAAGTCTAAGTTCTGGATGGTCACTCTGCAGTCAATATTTCCATTTATTGGGAAAGACAATTGGATGTGCTCAATAGATCTCCGGGATGTGTAGTACCATATAAAGATGGACAGGTGATCCAGGAGACATTCACTCTTTCGGCTGGGAGCCAGTCATTACCAATTTTGAGTCCTGCCCTTTGGCCTAACTACAGCCCCCAGAGTGTTCACCGAATGCATGGCAATTGTCACGGCTCACTTGAGACTTTAGGGAGTCCGGTGTTTCCATACCTAGACAAGCTCCTCTCTGCCACCACCAAGCATCTACTATTATGGGCAAGAGACAAAACAATGTCACTTTGCGCAAGACTAGGCATCACAGTAAATTAAAAAAAAAAAATCTGCCTTGTCGCCGTCTCAGCATATTATTTTTTTAGGCACAGAATTGGATTCAAGAAATATGACTGCAAAGCTTACCCCAGACAGAATACAGTCCCTCAACAGCAAGTCAGAATTTTGATATCAAGAAAGTTCAGGCCAGATATGTGCTGTAGTTCTAGGTACAATAGCAGCAGCTATTCTTGTAGTTTCCCTAGCATGGCTACACATGAGGGTCCTGCAGTGGTTACTATTTGCTCAGTGGTCAATGCAAGATCTTCCTCTTTCACATCCGATTGTCATCACGGAGTCTTGCAAAAAAGATCTCCTTTGGTGGCTGCAGACAGACCAGTTGTATTAGGGCCGCCCTCTTGTTTTTCCCCAAACGAATGCAGTACTGACCACGGATGCTTCTCAGATTGGGGGATGACAGTCCAAGGCCTATGGCAAGAACACGAAAGCCACTTGCACATCAACGTCCTGGAGATGAGAGCGGTGCTCTGTGCATTGCTGGCATTTCAGGACTCTACCCACAGGGACACTTGCAATTCAGACAGACAATATATCAGTTGTGTGGTATATAAACAAGCAGGGAGGAACCAAATCCTACCCACTATGTCAGGAGGCGCAGCGAGTTTGGCAATGGGTGATCGCTTCTCAACGTTTTCTGATGGCAACGCACATCCCAGGGAAATCAATGTGATAGTGGACAAACTCAGCAGAGCTATTCTGTTGCCTCACGAGTGGTCCCTGAAGACAGAGATTGTGGAAAAGATCTTCCAGAAATGGGGCCAGCCTTGCTGCGACCTTTTCGCCATATCCATGAATGCCAAATGCAGCAACTACTTTGCCCTCTTTCCCCCTCCGGGGAAGTCACCCAGGGATGCATTGGTTCACGATTGGCCCCTGAGACTTCTCTATGCTTTTCTCCCTTTTCCTCTAATTCCCAAAGTACTGCAGAAAGCCAGCTCGTCAAAGTGCTGGAGGAACCTTGGATTCTGGATCCAATTCCAGACCACTTGACCCACTCTTCGGGGGAGTTCCATTCATCTGTCCAAACCCTCAAGTTGACAGCATGGCTGCTGCAATTCCACGCTTTGCCAGGTGTTAATCCCTTTCCCCTGCAGTGAGTCATATTCTCGCCTCGTCCCACAAAACGTCCACAAGGAGACTGTAGTCCAGTAAGTGGAAGAGATTTTCATGCTGGGCTGTGGAACAGAACATAGAACCTTTTACAGCTCCTATTACTGCAATTCTAGAATTTCTTTCTAAACGTTTTATGAAGGAGCTACAGCAGCTACCACCAGAGTTCATTTGGCAGCCATTTCTAATTTCCATACTGGAGAAGTGGGAGTTCCTATTATGTCTCATAGGTTGTGTAAAGCTTTCCTCAATGGTACCTTTCTTCTCAGACCCCCGATCAGGAACCCCCAGTTCCTTGGGATCTGCATCTTGTTCCAACCTCACTGATTTTAACAACCTTTGAGGCCGCATCATCTTGTGATTTGAAGTATTTTTCATGGAAGGCTCTCCTTTTAGTAGCCATAACCTCTGCCAGAAGGGTATGTATCGAAACTACAAGCTCTTCCTATTCATACCCCTTGTATCATTTTTCACAAGGATAGGGTGTCCTTGAGAACTAATCCCTCATTTCTGTATATTCTCCGGCACAATAAAGGTTATCCTTGTAGTGTAGAAACAGGCAGGCAACTCGAAAGCTTCAAAAACTTTATTCCACCAACTCAGCACATACGAAGAAAAAACACGAACCAGAACACCATACCATAGAACAGTTAATTGCTTTTCCTTACAACGGAGACTTCATCAGAATGAATCTTTTAATTAACAGTGGCTTTTTTATATACTAACATCAATCAACAGTCACCCTATAAGCTGCTAGTAAGCCTTAAAGATAGAGCGCTACAATACCTTATGCAAATATACCTGATAAAATGCATTTTTCATTACAAAATCCACATATTGCATATTGTACGTTACTTGTTCCAGGTACACACATATACATATATGTGACCCCCCACCACCAAATACAATCAACAAAAAAATCCAAGTCAAATTGTGTATAGCTATGTATAAACTGAAATCAGGAACGTTGTAAGGAGACGAAAGCGCTTAATTTAACTGTTCTATGGTATGGTGTTCTGGTTCAGCCGACCAGCTTTTTGTGTACTTTTCTGATAAAAATAAAGGATTGCCAGTTCAGTCTCAACATCCTCTGCTTTGCAGGCCAGACTTCCTATAATTCTATTTGTGCAATTGCCACATGGATGGGACCTCATAACTTCATCACTCATTACAAAGTGGATGTGGCCTCCCGGAACCGGTCTTCCTTTGGATCCAAGAGTATTTTTTTCCTGAACCACCCTAGGATAAAGGTGCTAGGGACACTATCCCAACCTGCAAGAATTACGGCGAGATAGGACAACATAACATTAAGAAGTTCTGTACTTACCATAACGTTCCATGTTTGTTGTCCTTCTTGCCTACATTCTTGCATCTCTCCTTCCTGCCCCCATCCTGTGTTCCTGGAGGAACTGTTGGACAATTCTTTACTTATGTACATAGTTATGATGATTTGGAGTCTGTTTCTCCTTTTGGTTTCATGCCAAGCAATATATATATATATATATATATATATACACACACACACACATATATATATATATATATATATATATATGTATTTTTTTTTTTTTTTTTTTTTTTTCTGGTATACTAATTTGGGTTGGTCTAAATCTCTTGCTTGCAAACAAGATCTGGGGATGTGGCTCAGAGCATCATGGGATAGGGGTTAGCTTTGTGCCAGTGGAAGCTCTCGAGCTTTAATATTCTGCCGAGTCGGAGCCAAGATTGGCTCCGAACCCAACCTGCAAGAATGTAGACGAGATGGACAACAAACATGGAACGTTATGGTAAGTACATAACTTCTTATTTGTATTACTAGAACATGAGTGATTCCAGATTGAGAAATATTAGCTTCATTTTATTCATATATACTGATAATTGTATGCATACTGATGGAAAACATTATCTTCATTTTTAGTGGACTGATTACTCCAGGTGGTTTTTCTTCTGTCCCAACTGGAATGGAAACCCCAGAACTGATTGAACTGAGGAAGAAGAAAATTGAAGAGGCTATGGAAGGGTAAGATTTCAAATCATTATTATACTAACAGCTCATCATAAAACTAGTTGGTGTCTTCAGAGTTAAGCTCAAAGATTTTCTACAGAAGGTTTGGCTTGCATGGTTTCAATTAAGCTTTAAGATATCCTTCAAATGGTGTCAGCAGACAAAAAAAAGACTAAATTGTTAGAGATGTGCTATAAAGCCGTTTACTTACCCAAAAGCGCTAACAGAGTCCCATAGTGACTATTTCTTGTAGCTAAATATTTAACAGTTAAGCAGAGCAAAAAGATAAAGAAAAATGTTTTCTTTACATTAACTTGTGCAAGGTTTGATTCCCCTCAGCTTTTGTTGTCTAACTTTGTCACTCTGAGCAAGTCACGTAACCAGACACCACTCCTAGGCTGAGTATGAAAAAGGTCTATGAAGATCACTGGTCTACCCCTGAAAACAAATGGAAATAAATAAAATGTTAAGGAGCAGTTGTTGCAGTGAGTTACAGTTCATTAAGCGATGCTGAAGCGTGTAATTGCTCAAAAGTGCTTTTAACTCATTACATCCTAGTGACACCTCCAGATTCATCTGCAGTTAACTCCTACTGACGTCTCTAGGCATCAAATATTGCTTCATATTTGCATCAATAATTCCAAAATCATGCTTTATGCAAGGTTTTAAAATACTTCATCTTAAAGATTGCACAATGGTAAACTCAACTGCATTAATATTTGACCTCTAATGCAGGTAAATATTACCTGTTGTTTTATATGATAATTTAATATAGATATAATTTTCACATTTTTCTAAACATCTCAATAAGCAGGTAAAACACAGAACTCAGCGTCACATGAAAGCTCTCAGCTAGGTGAATAAAATGCTGCTTGACAGTATGTGTGTAACTTGAGTAGTTGCTGAGCTATTATGTAAGTTTACCAAATATTACAAATGTGATAGTAACTGTACTGTGACTTAAAAATTTGGTTTAAGACCTAGAACCTAAAGAATGCTACCACTATAAAAATAGTTTATGCTGAAGAGTTTGCCATTTATACTTCTTTCATAACCCCTATGGTTCAAGAGATATGAGCATTTGTTAGAAATGTGAAGACATAATTTGATTCTGTCAAAAGGCTTAGGCACTGCCCATTGGAAGTTACAGTGCAAACTTACTGAGCTCCATTGGAGTAAATTAGTTAAATTTGCTTCTTGCAGTTGGGTATTACATACAGAGGCCCAGATCATTGGCCATTTTTATTGTAATTGTCATGGGTACCCATTGTATTCCTTTTATGCAATAATCTTGTCAACTACCTCAGTCTTGACTGACTGCAACCTGTGTCTTGTGGCACTTCAGTTTAATTAATCTCTTGTCAGTTGTCTTGCAGATGAAGAGATACGTTTTATTCCATAAAGCTTAGCTTATTAGAATGTACTGAAGTGCAAAGCTAAAAATTAGAAAGCAATGAAAAGTGTGTATGAAATCCGACTTCACAACTAGTTTCCATAAACACAAGGTAAAAATTTTGATGCAGTGGAACATCCCTTGCACCCCTCTTCGATGGTTACCATGTAATGGCTTCAGAGTCAAGCAACCAGAAGGAAAAGAATTGCATACTTTTCATGGAAACACATTTCTCGGAAGTGTAGCATATGCAATATGCAGTTGCTGGAATACAGTGCAATTAATTTTTGTCCAATTTACTAGTCTTCAGAAACTAAAATTTCAAGTCAGTAGTTTGATAAATTAACATTTATAATCCTGAGTTGCTCAGCAGTGGAGATGCAGGGAAACTATGTTTACATAAAGATTGCAAGTTGATGGTCTGACAAATTTAACATCTGTCAACTTGAGGTACTCTGCAGTGGAGAAACAGGGAGACTGCTTATTTGCCGCCAGACCACATATTCCTGTTTTTGTCTACAGGTGTGTGACCTCAGAGTTGGTGTATTAGTATTTGAAGGTGTGGGAATGAACCCCCACCTCCACCATATGCTCTAAACCATAAGTATAGGTTCCACATTTTTTACGTACCCCCCCCATTCTCGTTTGGCTAATTGCTAGAATGGGGTTGTCCAATAAGCTGACTGTGGAGGCCATCTCCTCACTTCCACAAGAGTTCTGTCCCATCCCAGGTTATAAGATTTTAGACAGCATATTTTGTAGCTGTGCTGTAAAGTCTGAGATCCAGAATTTGTGTTCCCAGATACAGTCTTGCAGGTACTTTTGTCCAAATGCTGTAGACAAACTGGTGGAGTGCAGAAGTACTTGTGAAAGTACTGCCAGTATTCTAATTTTTCTGTCTTTTGTTGCATGTCTAGTTAGAGTACGTAGTGTGCCTCACACTGTACCCATAATTTTATTTTTTAGCAGTTTTCTTCAAGAATCCATAATCTTTGCAACTGTGTCCATGTATAAAATTCTCACCCCTCTACAAGCCATGCTGCTTTTGAGCCCTTTCATTTTGGAAATGTTCCCTCTTGCCTCAAGCATCATTGAGGCTAATTTTGGTTTGACTTCACTTCTCCCATCCAGTACACCAAGTCCTAAGCTGCAGTTACTAAACAATTGTATTCTATGATCCATGCTTTCTTCAATCCAGATTTCTTAGCATTGTTCCAAACCAGTCACTCTCTTGTTTAATTTCTTAGTATGCTGTTGTGGGCTCTTGACTCTAACTACCATGTCTCCCTCTTCCTTAACCTCTTCTCACCTAGTGCTCTTTTAGTAATAAGGGCAATTTTCAGTCCATTATTTTTTTTTTCCAATTTCTAATAGTTTTCCAGCAAAGTGAGAGCATATACCAGAAAATAAAATGACTTCGATTTCTCTCAAAAAAATCCAGAAAAGAAGCCCTTGTCAGGTCCACTTAATCTAGTCCATAAGAATGAAACAGTGACTTCCATTCTGCAGCATAACCCTGATACTGTACCCAATGCTAACATTTTAACTGGATAGTATAGATTGGGATCTGCTACTCACTGACCCCCACTAACTTTCAGTAAAACCGATTTTTGTATGACTCTGGGTTTGCAGCATCCCAGGTAGAGTATATTATTTATCTGACTATGTCCTTTTCATTCTTCCTCATTGACGTGTCTTGGATCCGACATCGGATTTGACTTGGGTGCTTTTCCAAGACTTTAAGATCTGTGTCTCAAACTCCTCCTTATTCCCATAATTGACCATACCTTCCCCAATTCCACAGATCTTGTTTGCTACATGTTGCGTCTAGACGTGGTTCCAGTCTCGAGTGATTTTTGAATTGAGAGAGAAGATCTGAAGTAGTTGACATCATTTTTTCTGCACATATGGGTATACAGATCCGATTCGGATCCGAGCCGGCAAAACTTTTCAAGCATCAGCTCCAAGCTCCTCCCCTACCTATATTACATCACTTCCTCCTGTCTAGTCCCAGATCTCGTTTGCCGCTCTGAGTCAGCATCATGGTCTCTGAGCTCCTAGCTAGTTGGTAAGGTTTTTGGTCCTTTGTTGCTAATTGCTTAGTGTGAATACCTTCCCTTTTTCCTCCCTTACATCGCGTTTGGTCGTCGTGTTAGTTTAAAAAAAAAATATATATATATATATATATATATATATATATATATATATATATATATATATATATTATTTTGTGTTTGTGTAGTATTGTGTTACTGGTTCCCGTCTAGGCCCAATCCCTGTTAAGTGTGTGTGTGGGCCGTAGGGCTTTTTCTGTCTTTACTATGGCTGAACAGCCCAAAGTTCTCTTTAAAAAGTGCACAGAGTATGTCATAATGTTTCTCCAGCCAATGGCCACACTGAGTGTTCTATATTTAGGGGTTGCCCATCTGTCGGCATCCTGCGACATTTGTTTGGGTTTTAACCCTAGGGCGTTGAAGGATGGTCAGGCTAAGCTTGTGGCTAAAGGTCTGCTACCAGCTTCTGCCCTGGAGTCTGCCTCGATTTCCTCCCCAGCTGGTGACTCTGTTCAGGCAGGGACTCAAACTCCCACCAGGCCTGCTTCCTCAGAGTCCTCTCAGAGAGGTAGGGACAAGAGAGGTGCCATAAAGAGAGGGACAGGCCCAGAAAAAGGTATCTGGGCAGGGAGTCCTTCTCCAGCCCCTCTTCTAAGGTACCCAGGTCTCGTTCTCCTCAGCTCCGCTCTCCCCTTTTCTCGCCGGAGCAGACGGAGTCATCGGAGCCGAGGCACTCCCCTCTGATCCGACCCAGACCCGAGTCGGTCGCTTCCTCCAGATAGACTCTGAGTGTATCTGAACTTGATATGGACAGGCTTATGAGGAGGTTCATCCAGAACCAGATTCAGTTGGGGGTCTTACCAGGGCCTTCTCCCATTGGTGAGGGTCCTTTTTGTAATATGTTCCACCCTATTGCTCCTTCCCCGATCTGACCCGACGCTTCGGGGTTCTTGGGTCCGAGACCTTTCGGAGCTGTGGGGTCAGCGCTGATGGTTTTCGTTTCCTCGACGCCGGCCGTCACCTTGGGTTTCTCTGATCCAGGCGACTGTCGGAGCCGTGGTCGGGGAGTCGGACTCAAGGGTCGAGATCTCGCTCTTTCGGATCCCACCCTCGGTGCCTGGACTACCCCGCCGTCGGCTCCGGTCCCTGCTTCAGCACCTGGGAGCGCCTCTTCCTTACATTCTACAGAGGTGCGTTCTCCATCGGCATTCAGGGCAGTGGAAAAGGTCCTCTCCCTGGGGTTGAGACCTCAGCTCACATCCTGGAATCCCACCCAGACCCCTCTGATTTCGGATTCTGCTGCCATTGCCCTGTCTCAGGGACAGCCTGTGCCAAGGCAACCCCAGGTTGTTTCCCTCAGGGAACCCCCGGAGGCTTACGAATCCTCTCCAGAGAGTCACACTGGAGAGGAACCTCGCAAGTGCAAGAGGATGCACTTGGACTCCCCTTAGTCCATTACCACTGATACGGACTTGGATGAAAGAGAGGGTTCCCCCAGATCACCTACCAAGGACGTCTCATTCGGAGACATTATGGAGAGGTTGGTCAGCCCCCAAACCCTCTGCGGATGAGTTCATACTCCTGGAGGCCTTTAGCGCGGGCGCATCTACTTCCTGGGTCTCCCCTCCAGCTGACCCTTTGGTGGACCTCATCCACCACTAGGGCATGGAAGGATCCTGACACCATAGAGCCTATACCCCAAAGGCCAGACAAAATTATTTCATCACCGTCAGACAGACAGGCATGGTCCAAGGGAGCTCCGGTAGACACTTTGGTGGTTGCAGCTGCCACAAAGAAGGAGCTGGCACAGGAGAGTTCCTCGGTCCATCCACCAGACAAGGAGTCCAGGTTGATGTATCAGTTTGGGAAGTGCATGTACTCGTCAGCGACATTTTCTGTGCGCTGAATTACTTGGCACGTGTCATCCGACTGCAGCGAGACCTTATATCGGAGCTAACTGAGTCGCCCCCAGAGTCTCTGTCGCAGCAGGACAAGCAGTCCTTTACCGCGAAGATGACCACACCGAAATCAGTGACTAATACCTCTATGCATCTCCTCTCTCATGCCACGGAGGGAGTCGCTAGAGCTGCTGGTACAGGCATTGCCTTGTGCCTGGAGCAGGCTGTGTCGATTTGTGGACCCCTTTAAGGTGTCTTTCATCAATGCCCCATTCGATGGATCATCCCTCTTTGGGAAGACAGTACGTGACACACTAACCCAGAGTGAGAAGGATGGAAAGACACTGTGAGCCGTCGGAATCCGCTTCTCTAAACCCCAGAGGTCCTATTCCAGGAACCAAAAGGGGCAAAAGAAGATGTGGTTCCGGAAATCACAGTCCTTTCATGACACTCAGGAATATTCATCCCCCAGAAGCAGAGGGGGACAAGACCGACGCCGTCCTAGAGGCAGAAGGGGTCCCAGAAACTTCGGGTCTAGGGAACTTTTTTCCGACGGACCCGCTCAGCAACCCTGAGGGGTTGCCCGGCTGCTCTACTCTGGAGGCAGTCGGGGGAAGATTTTCCTTACATACAGCGGCATGGGAGTCCATTACTGTAGACCACTGGGTGTTAAACATCATATCCAGAGGATATTCTATCCCCTTCATTTCACATCCCATAACTCCAGCTCGTCTTCCAGATGTTCCACCCGCTCACAGGGAGGCTGCAGCTTTAGAGGTTTCGAAGCTGCTACAAAAACAAGCCATCGAGCCGGTCCCCCTGGATCAATCCGGATCAGGCATCTACTCCAAGTTCTTTTTAGTGCCAAAGAACACTGGGGATCTCAGGCCCATTCTGGATCTGTCTGTCCTCAACCTGTCGGTAGAGAAAGAAGAATTCCGGATTGTCACTCTACAGTCCATTCTACCGTTTCTGAGAGAATGCGACTGGATGTGCTCGTTAGACCTCCAGGACGCTTACTGTCACATCAAGGTCCACAGGAGCTCCAGGAGGTTTCTCCGCTTCCGGGTAGGGGACAATCACTTTTAATTCAGAGCCCTACCCTTTGATCTCACCACAGCCCCCAGGGTGTTCACCAAGGTTCTGGCGGTCGTAGCGGCTCACCTGAGACTTCAGGGCATTCAGGTATTCCCCTACCTAGACGACTGGCTCTTCGCTGCATCCACTAAACGTCTCTTATGTCAGGCCCTACACTACTTCCTTGGTCTGGCTGACAAGTCAGGCATCACGATAAACCTCAACAAGTCCCACCTGACTCCGGTTGAGATCATAGACTTCATCAGGGCACGGTTGGTTTCGATTCAGTCAAAGATTTTTCTCACCCCGGAAAGGATAGGAAATCTCAGACTCCATGTATCAGCGATCTTGGAGCACTCTGTAGTCACAGCAGCCGATGTTCTCAGGGCCCTGGGTTTGATGGCAGCCGCAATCTCTATCCTCCCTCTTGCACTTCTTCACATGAGAGTCCTTCAGTGGACTCTGGCAGTTCAGTGGTCCTGGCTAGACCTTCCGATGAGTTTCCACATCCGAATCAATCGGACATGCAGAACGTCACTACAGTGGTGGCTTCAATCAGCAGACATTTTTGCGGGGCGCAGCTTCCTAGCCCCTCTGGCTCAAACCACGGTGACACGGATGCTTCCCAGCTCAGGTGGGGGGGGCACTTCCTGGGAAGAATGTCCAAGGCACATGGTCCCCTCCAGAGACCAAGCTACACATCAATGTCTTGGAAATGAGGACAGCGCTTTTAGCATTGAGAGCATTCCATCCTGTCCTACCTCCAGGAATGGTAGCCATTCAATCAGACAACATGTCTGTAGACTGGTATATAAACAAACAGGGAGGGACCCGATCCTACCTGCTTTGTCACGAGGCCATGAGGGTTTGGGAGTGGGCCATATCCACCAGCCGGTTTCTCAATGCAGCGCATATCCCGGGACGCTCCAACATTCTAGCGGACAGTCTCAGCAGAGCAATCCTTCTTCCTTACGAGTGGTCTCAGTGGCGGAAAAGATCTTCCGTGTTTGGGGTCAACCTTGCTGCGATCTCTTTGCATTTCCTTCCAACTCAAAGTGCAGCAACTTCTTCGCTCTGATTTCCCCTCCGGGGGATGTCCCCAGGGATGCTCTAGTCCATGCTTGGCCTCCTGGGCTACTGTATGCTTATCCCCCGTTACCTCTTCTTCCGAAGTTCCTTCAGAGATCTTGCTGGCTGCAGTGCAAAGTCATTCTCATAGCTCCCCTCTGGCCGCGCCAAGTGTGGTTTCCCTTCCTATGGTCTCACCTGTTGGCTCCTCCATGGACTCTAGATCCATGTCCGGATCTAATTTCTCACCCGTCTGGCTTGCCCCTGCCCAACCTGGACAGTCTCAAGCTGACGGCTTGGCTGCTCCAGTTCTCATGATCACCAGACTTTCGTCCCCTGTTAAGAATATTCTGGTAGCTTCTCTTAAAGCCTCCACTAGGAAACTTTACAGTAGCAACTGGAGATGTTTTTACGTTTGGGCCTCTCAACGCAATCAGAACCCGTTTACAGCCCCTGTTCCAGTCATATTGGATTTTTTGGCAGATCTTTTTCGGTCAGGCGCAAGTGCTTCCACCATCAAGGTTCAACTGGCTGCCATCTCCAATTTTCATGTAGGTGAAAATAAGGTCGCTCTGGCTTCTGCCAAACTGTGTAAAGCCTTCCTTAAGGGCACTTTTTTATTGCGACCACCAGTTAAAGAAACAGTGCCCCCCTGGGATTTTACTTTGGTCCTTCAGGCCTTGGCTTCTCCCCCATTCGAGCCAGCCGGTTCTGTTCCGATGAAGTCGTGGAAGACAGCATTCTTGGTCGCTGTTACTTCAGCTAAGAGAGTTTCAGAGTTGCAGGCCTTATCCTCCTTGCCTCCCTATTTGGTTTTCCACAAGGATAGGGTTTTGCTGCGTACGAACCCTTCTTTTCTTCCCAAAGTGTCTTCAGCAGCCAATATTAATCAATCTATAAATTTGCCAATCTTCCCAAATTTTCAGAATAGAGGTGAACGTAAACTTCATTTATTGGATGTCCATAGACAGCTTCGTTTTTACCTCCATAGGACTAAACTCTTCCGGAAGTCAGATCAATTGTCTGTCTCCTTTTCAAAACCATTTTTGGGCAAAACAGTTTCGAAAGTGTCCTTAGCGAGGTGGATCACTCTTTGTATTGCACAAGTTTATAAGGACAAAGGTTTATCTCCTCCGGGTGTACTGAAGGCTCATTCCACTAGAGCAATGGCCACTTCTGCAGCTTTCTGGTCAAGAGTTCCATTAGACTATATCTGTGCAGCAGCGACTTGGGCCAATTCGCACGCATTCATCTCTCATTATAAGTTGGATCTTATTTCTTGAGGGAGAACATCCTTTGGCTCTGCGGTGCTCAGAAATATCCTTCCATAAGGGCCTCCCAGGAATACTAGTAGCTGGAGACTGTGTCCCATATGTGCAGAAAGAATTAAGTCAACTACTTCAGATAAAGAAGTTATGTTCTTACCATAACGTTCAATCTGAGTAGTAGACTTCATTCTTCTGCACCTTCCCTTCCTTTCCCCTCACTCTTCAGGGTTTCCTGTTTAGGGTTGTGGTTATGTTGCTTTTTAGTGACAGCAAACTCGATCTGGGACTATATAAGAGGAAGTGATGTAATATAGATAGGGGAGGAGCTTGGAGCTAGGAGCTGATGCTTGAAAAGTTTTGCCGGCTCTGATCCGAATCGGATCCGTATACTCATACGTGCAGAAGAATGAAGTCTACTACTCAAATGGAACGTTATGGTAAGAACATAACTTCTTTTTTTTTATATAATTTCTCAATAAAAACTTTACAAGTACTTTTTTTTTCTTGTTTATTCTCATTTCCTTTCACCTACCTCCTCTGTTAATATTCGCAGACGTTAGGGACCTCAATGTTTCCTTCTCTGCCTTTTCTGTCATGCCATTGGCACTCCCTTGTCTTTAACAGAGAAAAAAGGTTTAAGTTTTGTTATAGTTAAAATTGTGTAGTTTTGAATTATTTGGCTTATTTGGGTGTGTGTGTGTGTTCCTGTCTTGTTTTTGCTCATCATGTCTGAAAAACTAACTGGCTTTAAGAGATGCACTTCTTATGAGCACAAGATCCCAAATTCTGATGCCCACAAGAAGTGTGTCTATTGTTTAGAACCAGAACATTTGGATGTTGATTGTGTAGTGTGTCCAGCCTCTAACTCTTGGTCTTTGGCCGACCATAGGAACAAGCTGATTTTAAAATGTCTGTTGCAGGGGTCTTCTACTTCTGGAGCTCAAACCCCCTTAAAGCATATTGGCTCCAAACGATCCCCTTTTGCTTCTGTGAGAAGTCATTGGAGCCTGATCAGAAGACACCTAAAGTCTCAGCTTCGAGCACCACCAAGAAAGTTATTAGATCCGAAGACCTCCTCGGATATGTCATCCTGTACTCCGAGCATTTGTAATCCACCCTGTGATCCAGACCCCCTATTGGACCCAATTTCTTCAGCTCCAAGTAGATCCAAATAGTCTTCATATCCTAGGTCCTCTGTGGAAACTGAAGGAACCATAATTATTTCAGGCTCCCCTATTCCAGGAACCTCTTCTATGAATCCCAAAGCTTCAGATCTGACGCTTATCAGCCATACACCAGCCTTCTAGTTGGAGCCACTTTCTACAGTTTTTCCCACCAAAGTTTTTCAGACTCAGACAAATTCCCGACACACTTCCTCAGCATCTTCTTCCACGTCTTCCCAAAGCTTCACCGAGGCTGATATGGACAGGATGATATGGAAGTTTCTCAGGGTACAGATTCAGATGGGAATCTTGCCATCTCTTTCCCATCTTGGATCCTTGAGTACTCCATCTACTTTGCAGACTTCTTTTCTGGTCTGACCATTGGTTTTGGAACCCCAAGATAGGCAGTATCAGATCTGAGGAAGGTCCCTTCCTCGACTCAGACTATGTCCTTGACCAGCCTTTCTCTGTTTTTTTCACATCAGAGCAGGTCTCAGATCAGAGACATCGGCGCCGACTCTAGAGGGTTGCCTTTAGCTCTGACTTTGACGGATTTGTCTCTTCCCCTTGGGGCTTTGGCCTTCGGCTCCAGTCCGTTTCTGTCTGGAGGCCACAGATCCATGGTTGGCTCTGCTCTCTCTCGTCCAGTAACTTCAGCTGTGAGGGAGAGTGTCTCCCCAGGTCTGCCGGCATTCTGGGTTACAGAAGGGGCTTTCTCCAGGATCAGAGAGCCATCTCCTCCCACCCAGAGTCTGTCCCTTTCTTTGTCAGATGTGAGCACTGAGCCTATCGCTCCTGCTCTAGGTCAGCCTGGCCAGAGGAGCCTCCAGACTGCTTCCCCCCAGGGAGTCCCCCCTTCTTCCAATACCTGCCCAGAACACAGAGGAGGTTCCTCGAAAAAAAAAAGTATAAGAGGAGGCACATAGACTGTCCCATGAAGTCCCTCGCAGAGGAGACAGATTTCGATGAGGGAGAAGGTTTTCCCTGATCACCACCTGATGATATCAACTTCTGAGACAACCTATAACTTCTCTGGCAGAAAGGTGGCTGGTCCTCTCAGCCTTCTCCTGAGGAATCGGTGTTCCTACAGGCTTTTGGGGCAGGCCCATCTACATCCTGGGTGACTTCCTCTGCGGATGATCTGATAGATTATTTCCCGCCGGGCCTGGAAGGAACCAGACACAGTCAAGCCTATTTCTAAGCACTCCAATAGGTTCCTTAGCCCACCTTCTGATCGTTGACATTGGAGTAAAGGCGTTCCGGTAGATGCCATTGTTTCAGCAGCCACAAAAGCACTAGCCAAACAAATCTGCAGTGTCTATCCACCAAACAAGGATTCTAGGGTGTTGGACAGACATGGAAAGTGCATTTACACCTCAGCTAATTTCACATAGAGTTCGGTAAAGTATTTGGCACACTTCACCTTATTGCAGAGAGACCTGGTTAAAGAATTAACCAACTCTCTTGCTGAGACCATGTCAGAGGAGGATTTGAAAAAGGTTTCTCCCCAACTAGCCACTCTTTCTTCTCTTGCAAATTCCTGAATGAGTTTGATTTCACATATGGCGGAAGGCAGCTCACGAGTAGCCGGTGCAGGTATAGCCATCAGGGGATATGCCTGGGTGCAGCTGTGGTTTTTGCAGAACCCTTCAAGGTGTCATTTATTAATGCGCCCCCTTCAATGGTTCCTTTTTGTTTGGACCATCTGTCAGATGCACTATCCCTGAAACAAGCAAGAAGGAAATTTTTGTTTGCCGTGGGGATCAAGTTTCCCTTCCGTCAGAGGACCCTTTCTAGGAGCCAGCGAGGATGGAAGAAAACTGATTCAGAAGTCTCAGGGATCTTTCCAGGACCCGAGAGGAGATACCTCCTCCAGAGGTACAGGGGGAGGTTTCACTGGCAGACGCTGCCCTACAGTCAGGGGGAGTCTGCAGAGTCAGGGTTTCAGGGAGTTCTTTCCTGACAAGGCCCTGCAGAAGCATTGCCTGCCTGTTCATTTCTGGAAGCAGTTGGGGGTTGTATATCATGGCATCTAAATTGATTTATTTATTGACATTTGTTTACTGGGAAAGTCCACTGGGCCAGAAAGAGCCAGTTTTTAGTGGAGGCCCCGGGAGAAAAGCTCCAGGTCAAATAAATTAAATACAATGTTTACAAAGTATCAAAACATGAAAAAAGCAAAAAATCCACAAGTTTCAAGGTAGTCATAAGCTAGAAATTCTGTGCCACTTAAAGTTGATTTGAAATGAGATACAAATGAGTACAGAAGTAGTACAAAGTTTCAAAGGAAGTTCAACTATATAGCAGTTTCAAAAAGAGTTGTAGTTCGTAACAGGAGGAATCAAATTAACACATTCTCAAGTTAATTGCTATAAATTTAATCTAGGTAATGTCTAGTGAAGATGTAGAGCAGGAAAGAGAATAGTTTGAGGCGCGAGATAGCATAGCAGCAGTACTAGATCTGAAGGGGAGAAAAGTCAAGTGATGGCATCATGTGGGGTAGAAGGGGCATTTGAGCAGTTGCATATCCAATTAGAGAGGAGATGCTTATGTAGGGTGGTTTTAAAGTTAGAGGGATGTTCACTGCAGATAGAAGAGGGGAGGTTATTCCATAATCTGGCAATGATCCAGGAGTATGAGTTTTCCTGCAGGTAGGTTTGGTTTGTGAATTTGGAGTAAGTGTTGATGTTCTGATTGTAGTGGCCTAAGGGGGGTGTAGGGGGCAAGTAAGGAGCTAAGGGCAGGACAGTCTTGTGGTTTATGGATAAGTTTGTGAGGTAGTTAGCTGAAGGTGTAATAGGTAGTGAGAGAATTCAAGCCATTGGAGTTTCCTTAAGGCAATGCAATGTTGGGAAGGTTGGCGACTACTTGTAGCAAATTTGGCAGTCTTTTTTAGCAGGAATCTAGTTTTAGTTTCAGGGAAGACTGCATGTTAATTAATTGTGCACCAAAGGTTAGAGAGGGTAGTAAGTAAGAAAGGGCTAAAGCTTGTTTAGTTGGTAAGGAGAGAAACCTGTTATGCCTGTATACAAGCCATAGTTTGTGTTTTATTAATACTGGATAGGATATGCAGATCGAACTTCAGGTTTTTTCTCTATTATGACTCCTAATAGTTTGGTACTGGCTGTGAATTCAGTTTTTATAGAGTTCAGTGAAAGTATATTGAAATGTTCTTTGACAGCTGCGTTTCTTTTGGGGTTAAACATCATAACTTTGTTTTTTTTTTTTTTGTATTTAGAGAAAGGTGTTTTTGTAGAGCCAGGATTCTACATTAAAGAAGGCTGTTTGAGTCATTTGTTGTTGTATGTTGGGGCTGGGCGCAGTGCAGACTATGGTAGTCATCTGTGTTCTGGACTAGGGAGGTGTTTGGAATACCTTGTTGAAGATTATAAATATGTTGAACAGAAGAGGACCTAAAATTCAGTCTTGTGGAACGTCTGTAGGGTTATGAATGTAGGGAGAAAGAATTTTGCCATTTAACTGCATGTTGCCTGAGAGATGACTTTTAAACCAGTTAAGAGACTGGGGGGGATAAACCTGTAGAAGAAAGTTGGGACTGGAGGACAGAATGAGATGGTATCAAATGCTTTTGATGGGCCATACAGTATCAGCTCTCATTTTGGATCTAAGTCTCGGGCTTTAATTATATCCAAGAAGGAGATTAGGGCAGTAAATGTGCTGTGCCCTGGATGGAATCCATGTCTGGTTGGGGAGAGGATTTTATTTGGAAGGTAATGGATACGTTTTGGACACATTTTTCCAGAATTTTGGAGATGAGGACTAGTACAGCAATGGGTCGAAAGTTAGAGATATCAGTGGATGGGCCACCTTTATGAAATGGCAGGACAAAAGCTTTTTTTCCAAAGACAAGGGATGTAGGATTCTTGGATGGACCCGTTAATAAGGATACTAATTCAGTAGGCTACTGCATCAGCAGCAATCTTAAGGAATTTGGCAAGAATGTTGTCAGGATTAGATTCCAAAAGAGTTTTTTAATAGAGGAAGTGGAGATGGGGAGAGAGTGAATTCTAGTTTGAGGGGTCCTTTATACAGTTTTGAGTAGGGATGTTAGAGATGGAGAAATTATGAAGTGGAATAGGAAATGGGGTTTGGGTATAGGGATGTGATTAATCGGTAGGAGTGAGGAAAAGGAGGCAGTAAGGTTAGCAATAGTATCAGTGAAATAGGAGTTTGAATTTAGAGCTGATATGGTCAGGCGGCTGGTAGGGTAAAGGCAGAGATTGGATTTAGTGCCGGTATTTAAGAGATTATTGATAGAGGACCATAAAAGTTTGGGATTATTTTTCCTGTTTAAGTTCCAGAAATAGTGTTGCTGGTCTTTGCAGATAAGTTTTTGTCTTGGTTTCGGAGCTGTTTGTAATGGATAAGGTCGGAAGGATTCTTAGGTTTGAGTCAGCGTTTCCAGGTTTGTCCCTATTTTTCATGATTTCTGTAGTAGATTTAGGTAGCCAAGGGGCATACTTGGATTTAATTATTTTGGATCTGGTAGGAGCTAAGCTGTGCAGGACGTTTAGAAAGGAGTTATTGAAGTAAAGGAGGGCATCATCTAGTGGAAGGGTTTTAAGACCGTTCCAGTTGTAGTTACTTAAGATACTGTTGAAGGTATGTGGACAGAATTTTGATAGGTCTTTGATTACCTTAATATTATGGCCGTCAAAGAGAGATGAGCAGTTGCTAATAGCGAAGGCTGGGAGGTGGTCACTAAAGGAGTTTGCCAGGGTGCCAGAAATTGGGTATTTGGAAGGGTCTGAGACCAGGATCCAGTCTAGTATTGCGTCTTTATTAGTTGTATCGTTAAATCTAGTAATTGCATTTATTAGTTGTGTAAAATGAAATAAATTTATACTGGAGGGAGATTGATTGGAGGATGTAGAAGCCCAGTCAGTGTTCATGTCATCTAATGTAATAGTTTAGTTTTTTTATAGTAAAGGAAATCCAAGGTATTATATCTTCTAAAACTGGGATGTTTCCTGGGGGAATGTATATAACTTTAATGCAGAGTTTTTTTGAAGTTATTGATGTCCAGAAATGAGATTAAAATCTCTGCATTTGAAAATATGGAATAGTCAGTAAATGGGGATATTTTGAGAGTATTGGAGTAACTTAAGGTGACGCCACCTCTTTTTTATGTTGTCTTATCTGCCCTAGTTACATTGAAATTGGGAGAGAGACATTCAGTCTTGAATGGCAGGTTTTAACCAAGTTTCAGTAGCCGCTAAGATGCGTGTTCTGTTTTGGGTGAACCATGCATGGAGCTTGGAGGTTTTGTTACAAATGCTTTGAAAGTTTGTAGTAGTTAAATGGAGACTTTTTGCATGTTTGAGAGTTAAGCTGTGGAGATGAAAGTGGAGTTTGGGGACCTGGGCTAGGGTGAATATCACCAGAACATACAAGGGAAGAAAAGATAAGATATAACCTGCTGATAGTCTAACAGCTTAGAGAGAAAGAAGGGAGGAAGGTATTCTACAGAATTTTGTTTATAGTTTAGGGAATAGTTAGTAGGGAGAATGAGGGGTTTGCTACAGAGAAGTGGAGCTGAGAAGTAAAGGCTGGAGCTAATGTCAGAGTAATCATTAGAGCCAGTCTGTGTAGTAAAGTTAAAACTGGTAGTTAGGGAGTAAGGGCTTAATGCTGTGAGGTTTATGAATAGTAAGACATACAGTTAAAGGGAAGAGGTGTGTGAAGTGTGAGATGAAGGAAGACCTTGCAGAGGAATGCAACTAGAGAAGGGTGTGGAACCAAGATAGGAAGGAGTAAGAGGGGTAAGTGGTTAATGAGTGAATGGGTGTGAGTGGGAGTAACTGGGGGTGGCTATGAAAGTATAACTAATGAGTGGGTGGGAATGTGAGTAGGGTAGGGGAGCAAAGTGAACCCAGAACGAAGCGAAGGGCGAACGGAGCGGGGATACATCTTGTTCAAGGCTAAGCATGCAAAGAAATGCCTGGAGAAATATAACAAACAACCCCTTGATGCTGAACATAATATCCAAAGGTTATTACTTTCTCTTTTCTCCTGTCCACCTCCAGGTCACAGGAGGAAACATCGTGATGTACCACCCAGTCAGAGTGAGTACACAATTTGAGAAGTTCAAAATTTTCTACTAAAAAGTCATCCAAGAGTTCCTGACTGAACAAATAGAATTCAGATCTTATTCTTGTTTCCTTTTAGTGCCAAAGACGGGGGACCTGAGACCTTTTCCGGACCTCTGCAACTTGAATTAGTTTAAGAAGTCAAAGTTCCAAATGGTTACAGTACAGTCTATTCTGCCACTTTTAGCCAAGGACGATTGGATGTGCTCTGTGGATCTTCAGGATGCATACTATCATATCAAAATTGACAGGCACTCTAGAAGACACTTGTACTTTGGACTTGGAGCTAGTCGTTACTAGTTCAGAACACTGCCCTTTAGATTCACCACAGCCCTCTGGGTGTTTACCAAATGTTTGGTAGTTGTAGCTACTCACCTGAGGCTAAAAGGATTCCAGATGTTTCCCTACTAAGATGATTGGCATTGGCTGCTACAGTCCAGGGATTAGCTAATGAAGACCTTCAGCCACCTGGGAATTATGATAAATCTTGCAAAATCAAACTTGACTCCTGTTCAGAACCCAGAGTTCATAGGAGCACAATTGGGCAAACAGAAGTGGCTTCACTACCGATGCATTAACTAATTGTAAGATGGGTTCAGGACTTCCTTCTCCACCAGCAAAGCTAGTTCTATTGGCTCTGGGGTAAGTGGCAGCTGTGGTCATTCTAACCCCTTAGCAAGGTTCTTTGAGGGTTCTTCATTTGACCATAGCTGTTCAGTGGTCCATTCTTTACCAACCCCTGTCAGCTCCCATAAAACTATCTTAAATCTGCAGAATCGTCTACAGTGGTGGATAAAATCAAATGGCCTGTCTTTGTGCAGGCCTTTTTCCCTTCCCCCTTGATAGCCACAGTGACAACAGATGCTTCCCAGTTTGGGTGGGGGGACATTACCAAGGAATTCCCAGTTTGGGTGGGGGCTCTACCAAGGAAAATGGTCCATGGCATGTGGTCATCTTCCAAGACCAAACTGCATATCAATGTCCTAGAGATGAGAACAGTTCTAAAGTTGCAAGCTTTTCAGGATGCTGTCCCTCTGGGGACGATTGCAATTCACACAGACTTGTCAGTAGTCTGGTACATCAACAAACAAGGAGGAAGCCATTCCTACCCATTGTGCAGGGAGGTCATGAGAGTTTGGGAATGGGCGATATCTTCAGACCGCTTTCTAATTGCATCATACATTCCAGGGGAAACCAGCATTCTAGTGAACAGATTCAGCAGGTCCATTCTGACTCCTCACGAGTGGTCCCTCAGTCAGTCAGTAGCAAACAAGATTTTCAGCCGTTGGGGCCAACCTTGTTGCAACCTTTTTGCCTCTCTCATGAAAGTATTTTGCTCTGATCCCGCCTGAAGGGAAAGTCACCCAGGGTTGCTCTAGTCCACGATTGGCACCAGGTCATCCATTGATCCCAAACGTTTTCCATAAAGCCAGCAGGTTGAAGAGCTCAGTAATTGTCATTGCTTTCTGCCTCATCGGTATGGTTCCCCTTTCTTTGGTCTCACCTCAAGTATTTGCCATCAGTACTGGATCCCAAACAGGAGCTCATAACTTATCTATCAGACATCCAGTCTCCCAGCCTTCACTCTAAACTTGACCTCATGGTTTCTCTACTTCCAGTAATTGTAAGAAAGTCCAGGCTTGCCCCTTCCATTTGTGAAATAGTCCTGGCCTTAGTACTATAAACAATACTAATTTCATGAACTTTAAGCGTACTTTGACTTAGTAATGGGGTCCATTCCCATCATGGCATTAGAAACCCAAAAC
Organism: Protopterus annectens; assembly: GCF_019279795.1. Classification (NCBI taxonomy): domain Eukaryota; kingdom Metazoa; phylum Chordata; order Ceratodontiformes; family Protopteridae; genus Protopterus; species Protopterus annectens. The sequence goes on from NC_056738.1 coordinate 407,662,210, forward strand.
ACTTGGAGAAATTGAGTGAGGGCTTCCACTAAAAAAGATATACAGCAGCAAATGGAAGAAGTTTTCTATTTAGGCTTCAAAGGAAAACATTGACCCTTTCCCAGCACCCTAGTACACTCTCTTTTTTTTTTTTTTGAGGTAGCCAGATTCTCTACCATCAGATGTTAACTGGGGGCCATATCCAGTTTTCATGCTGGGAAGGGATCCTCTTCTCTTTTTTTGTTCTATATTATGTAAAGTTTTCATGAAGAACATTTTTCATCTTAGACCTCCAATAAAAGATCCTTCTCCCCGTTAGGATCTTAAGTTGGTACTGCAAGACCTTACGCAGAAGTTCTTTAAACCAGCTGATACTTGTGACATGAGATTTCTCTTTTGGAAAACAAATTTTCTGGTAGCAATTACTTCTGCTGAGCGAGTATTGGAGCTTCAGGTTTTGCCAGCAAAATGTCCTTAATTTTTTTGTAAGGATAGGCTATCCTTAAGAACAAATCTTCCTTTATGCCTAAGGTAGCCACAGAATCTGAAGTTAACCACCCAATTCAATTATCAGTTTTCTTCCCCAAATTTTCTAACAAAGGACAGTATATTTTGCATCTCATAGATGTTCACAGGCAAGTACATTTCTGCCTCCACAGAACAGAGAGGTATAGGAAATTGGATCAGCTGTTTGGATCTTTCTCAACAAAGCCAGTCAGGTCAGGCAGTTTCAAAAATTACCTTAGCTAAATAGATTACAGTTAGAATTTCTTTCATCTATTCACATAATGGTATTGAGTTGCCTCGACCTCCCAAAGTCCATTCCACAAGATGTATGGCTACCTCGTCTGCCCTTTTTTCTAGAGCCTCAATTGCTGAGATTGTGCTGCAGCCACTTGATCTAAGACTCGCACCTTTGTCTCACATTATAAATTGGACGTTGTTTCTAGGAACAGGGCATCCTTTGGCTCTACCGTGCTGTGGCACATCCTTCCTTGATGGCTGCCCAGGAGTTGCATAGCTGGGAAATCTGACGCATCAATGAGGAAGAATGAAAAGGACAGCATCAAATTTAGACGTTATGTACTTATAACTAGGCATCGTTGTTGTCCATTTTCATTCTTCATGTCCCCCCCCCCCAAAAAAAAAAAAATCCCCTGTCACGGTGCTGTTGAGAAGTACTTGGAGGAAATTTGGAATCCATGGGTTCTAGGTTTGAGCATCAAATCTCTTCTTTCTCTGTCCTGTTGCTATAATCTTTCAAGTTATAGGGCAGCAAACTCAATCTGGGGAGTTGGGGAAGGTGTGGTGTGTTATGGGAAGAGGGAGGAGCTTGAGACTTTGATGCTAAAGTCTTAGAAAAGTGGTAGAGTTGGATGCAATGTCGGATCCAAAACCCATCAGTGAGGAAGAATGAAACTGGACAACACAGATGCCTAGTTATGGTAAGTGCATAACTTGTAATTTTGTGTCTTCATGAAAATTTCTAAGGAATTCATCTGGGAACACTTTAAAGCATTAACATGGTAGTAGTGGGCAACAAAACGTTCAGAGCTTGCACATTGAATTCTATGGGTATTATCCATCTTTTATCTTATATTGTAATCATTCTAAATAAGTCTTTTTACATTTTGGCTTCTGAAAGTGACAGATTGTTCCCAAACTAAACTGACAGTCATTTAATAGATTGGGTCTTGAAGTGTAAGTACTTAAGTGTTAAAGATGGGAGAGTGCATAATTCAATAAAATTACCTTATTTTTTCATTAGTGATGTTATATACAGAAAAGTTAAATCAATGACGTTCATCAGAAAGCTCCTTTATATTCTTTTGTCAATCAGATAATATGATTTATATATCCCTTATCATGAATTGTAGCTGCCAGGGCTCCTGGTGTAGGGTAAACAGTTTAGATGTCATGGGCATCCCTGCCTTGTACTACCTTAGACTAAAATATTCAGGAAATCTCTTTCGGATCGCTACTGTGTCTGTGGATTATTGATAAATCTCCAGAAAGAGTAGCAAATATGGCTCAGGACATCCAAATTCTAAGTGAATAGGTTTACTTTATTTGTATCAAATGCTTTTCAGTATCTACACTCACTGTAACCAGCTGAACCCCTGTCTTCTGCACTACTTTCACTGCCAGAGAGATTTTACTCCATCTCTTTACTGAATGTTACTGCTGTATACCCCAAAACACCTCTCCACTAAAACACTACTGTTTATCTTTGCCAACAACACCATATTGGAACAAGTAAACCAAAAAAAATTACTGAACGTCATCATAGGTAACGACCAGTTAAAATGTGACCACCAGGTATCACGCAAAAAAAGTGTAGAAATGCAGAACACCTCCAAAAAACCAAAGGAACTCAAACTCAAACTCTAGACAGTGCAACAAAGGAATCCAGACACCCACTTAGCGCTTTCATCCACTTTTAATACATAACTGCTAATACTGATAGCAGTATAACAATACTTCAGTATAAAAAAATACTTGTTTACAAAAATATTGTAAAACCTCTTAAATAATAAATACAAGTGAAATTTCAAGGTCTTTGTGCTTGTAGCACTTAATGTTAACCATTTTGTTAAGACCTAGGGGCTGATAAGCCACCAATAAAATTTGCCAAAGACTTTCGTGACATTCTGTAGTAGTCTTAAAATTACCACTAAACAAACTAGCATCTACTTGCTCCAAAACATCTTCTATTGAATTTAAATATATCAATAGGACTTTTTGGGCTAAGGGGCAAATACTTGTGACTCATTAAATGTGGTTTATGTGGCTGTCTGTAATTCTTGTAAATATGTTTATGTAGGAATACCCTTTAGAGCTTTACATAGGAGGGTTTATGAACACATCCTGGCTATTAAGAAAAAAGACCCTTCTTATGCGCTAGCTAGCCACTCACTGAGTTGTGTGGATTTCAAGAATTTTTCTTTTTATGTTTTGGAGCAAGTAGATGCATTGGGACTTGTTGTAGATGGCATATATAGTGCTTGGGTGCAACCTGATTAATTCCTCAGATGTTCTCCCGTCTTCAACTCTGTGATAGGACCGCCCTGACTAACATGCCCACTTTTTTCTTCAAGCCTGCTGGTTCAGCATCTGTGAAGTTTCTCTTTATAAATGTTTAACTTTGTTGCTGTCTCCTACTTGAAGAATCTCAGAGCTTTTGGCTGCTTTTAGGCAGCCATATTTGATCTCTAATAAGATTGGATGTCCCTTGGTGCTTATCCAAGTTTTTCCTGAATGTGATGTTAGAGTTGCCTTTAAATCACTTCCTTTTATTGCCCTGTTTACTTCATGGGTGCTGAAACCTGAGGGAAAAGTTTCCTCCTCATACACTGGGTGTGCGTCACTATGAGCACTGTGTTTATCTGATGTGCGTGCTTGAGTTCTGAAAGACCCAACAGCTGCTCATCTCTTTCAGTTCATTTAGAGTGGGATTTGTTGGCATAGCTAAGGAGATTGTTTCCAGGTACCATCTGATAACTTGACAGTAGTAGTCACTTCTTTTAGTGTCCAAAAATGTAAGAAAGACTCAAAGATCTCCAAAATCAGATGCAGCAAATGTGCAATCACAAATTTTACCATCCCTTTGTATCAGGTTGTTCTTGCCATGCAACAGCTGCAGACTTGAGTTCCTTGTTAGCCAGGAAACTATAAATGTATCCTCCTGATGTTCTTCGTGTTTCACTGTTGCAGTCATTACATTTGGGTCATCTGCTTGCAGGTAGCCCTCAGTCGGCCTGATTATCAAAGTCTTGGGTCTTGCGTAGGTTGCTGTCTCATCTTCCATGACGTCAGGTAGTCAGGGGTATAAAGCATGCACCTGACGCCATTACATCAGTCTTTCTTGCCGTGCGGTGCCTGAAGCAGAAGCAGTTTGCAAGTGCCAGTCGGCCAACTCCTGAAATTTTCATTTTCGAGTTTCATATCTGAAGTCTTTGAAAAAGCTAAGTACCCCTTTGGGGATCCTTTTTCTTGCTCTAAACTGATGTCAGTAAAAGTTGACAATTGTATTTCTTGTGGAAAGCAAATACCTCATAAAGATTTTCATTCGTACTGCATTCCTTGCTTAGGCCCAGACCATGACGTCTCTTGCTGTTGGTTTTGTGCCTTATTCAACCCTCGAGCTATTCGCCGTCTGTTCATTTTCGCATCTAACTATTTTGGTACTCTGTTCAATTATCCAGAAATGGCTTCGGTAAGCCACCCAACTACCGACATTCCGAAAAAATGCAAAGATAGACAGAGACGGACTGCATAGGTCCAAAGCTGTCGACGACACTTCCATTAAACTAGTTGCCAGTACTCAGTGAGGTGCTTTCGCAGCCCTTGATACCCACTACTTCAGATTCTCAGGCCACTACTGAGACCCTTTCGGAGTCCGGTATGCTGCGAGATGCTTCTTCGACTATGGAACCTGTGGATGTCTCTACCTTGGATGGGTCCGGAGCCGCTGTGCAGGCACCGGCTTCTGGGGGTGTATTCAGGCATACTGACTTGCATATCAAACCAACGCCATCTTCTTCTTCAAGGCCTAAAACTCAATCCACCCCTAGAAAACTGAAGCCCGGACCGCATGGTCAGTCCCCTATGCCTAAAAAAACAAATGATAAAAATGGCTGAAGACCTTATTACTCTAGGGGAAGCCCCTCTTCTTCCCTCTAAGAGACCTAGAAATGATTTTCCTACTGATACTTCGGATCAGGATTCTGAAATTTCTGTTTCTTCAGATGACCAGGATTTGCCCTTATCTACCTATGAGGGTTCTGATGCAGTGGACTCCGTTCCCTCTGTTTCCCCTCCAGAAGATTTCTCTTTTGGTGAAACTTAGCATACTCTTAGGGAGCATTTCTGCTGGGAAAGCCAGGATTACTCTGACTCCAAAAAGAGACTTGGGGAATAGGGAATTCTTACTCCTACCTCCACACAGGCCTTTAGCTATCCCTCCTGTACTGGACATTGTAGATGATGCCTTTATGGACTCTAGCCTGGCTCCAGACACTTTCTCTGGCTCCCAGGAAACCTGACCGGTATTAGAGTACCTGACTCTCACAAGTTCCTTTTTAAGAATCCTGCTGCGGACCCAAAGACATTAAGGCTGCTACTGCCAAAAACCTTACCCCCTCTGATAGAGATTCCAGGGACAGATGGGGTAAGAAGGTATACACTTCTGCTACTTTGGCCATTAGGGCCTTAAACTGCCAGTTTCATATGTTAAAAGTATCAGCAGCATATTATTGGATTACTTAAACAGAAAATTATGTTGATTCCTGACTGTGCCGAAAATAAAGAATTATAGGATTTAATGCATTCTGCTGAACAAGTTGGTAAACATACTTTGCAATGTGGTTTTGATTCCTTGTAGGCATCTTGCAGGGCTGCTGTCACTGGGTCTGTACTTAGAAGGCATGCTTGGCTTAAGGAGCAAACTTTACCAGATCGTGTTAAAGCTAAATTACTGGATGCTCCCTTAAACCAAGACCACCTGTTTGGCAACAAAGCTGAAGGAGTACTTAAAAATGAGGAGGAAAAAGCTAAATCTATGCAAACTGTTAAAGATTTCCTGCAATTACAGTCTCCCAGATTTAGTAGGCACTGGCCTTCTAAGAATTGGTCCTTTCCTGTCTCTTCCAGGCCTTCTTAGTCCAAACCCAGGACCAGAAGACCACCCAGGCTTCAGTCTCAAGGTACTCACAGGCCTAAGCAGTGGAGGGCTCCCTCTTCCAAAGCTGGAAGTGGTAAGACACCCCCCCCCCCCATAGTAAACTGTCACAATGATTTAACCTTAAACCTTCCAAGCCCTGATCAACTGACTGTTCCTTTAGGGGAAAAGATCTCCTTGCATGCAAAAACTGGGAACTTATTACCCAAGACAAATGGGTTGTAAATATAGTTTCCCAAGGATACAGATTACACTCCTTACCAACCATAAATGGTTGGCCAGACCTACCCCCAAGTCAGTGGGCAGAGGCTCAACATCAGGTTCTCAGTCTTCTAAGTATCAGGGATATTCAACCTGTCCCAAAAGAGGATTGGGGATAAGGTTTTTACTCAAGACTTTTCCTGGTACCCAGAAAAGACAATACCTGGCGTCCTATCCTGGACTTGTCTATCTTAAACACCTTTTTGGTAATCCCAAAATTCAAAATGCTAACTCTTCATCAGCTGCTACCCATGCTAGGTAAAAATGCCTGGTTGGCAACACTGGATTTAAAGGAAGCTTACCTGCATATCCCAATAAGGGAATCTTGCAGAAAATACTTGTGCTTCAGAGCAGGCTACATGCACCATCAGTTCTCTGCACTGCCCTTTGGCTTATCTGCTGTGCCCAGGGAATTCACAAAGTGCCTAGCTCCAGTCGTCGCATTCTGCAGGCAAAGAAATATTCAAATATACCCATACCTGGACGTTTGTCTAATTTAGGCTGAAAGCCAGGACATACTATTAAATCATCTGGCATTTGTAAAGAAGCTACTAACCTCACTGGGGTACACCATAAACGAAAAGAAGTCTCACCTAGTACCCTGTCAGCAAATTGTATTCCTGGGAGCAAGCTTGAATACAACTTCCCAGATGGCCTACCTCACGCCAGAGAAACAAGTTTATTTGACTGCCTACTTCAAACTGCTGGCCACAAAGTCCCAGCTGTCTGCAAGGAAAATACTGCAAGCCCTGGGGTTCATGGCGTCTTGCATTCTACTAATTCCATATGCAAGACTGCATATGAGGAAACTACAATGGTATCTAAAAAGCTTATGGTGTCAACATTCTCAGGACCTGGAATCAATGATTCCCATCATTCCTTGTATAAAGACAGAGTTCTTTTCGTGGGCAGAGGCCTGCCACCACAACAAGGGACTGACATTCACTCTATCCCCTGCCCGCCCATACCCTAACAACAGACGCATCAGACTATGCATGGGGGGCTCACTTGGCAGGGCAGTGCATTCAGGGTAAATGGAACCAGAGTCAAATGCACCTGCATATCAATCAAAAAGAAATGTTAGTTGTACAGGATTCTCTGACGGCCTTCAAGGACCACATTCTTCCAGGACAATTATTGGTAAAGATGGACAACACCACTGTTATGTGGTACATAAACAAGCAGGGGGGGAACCCATTCATACCCCCTCTGCAGACTAGCCATGGCTCTGTGGAGCACAACCTTGAGCTTACCAAGTGCACCTGCAAACTCAATTCCTGCCAGGCAAGCTAAATACACTGGCAGACGACCTAAGCAGAAATCACATGGACCCACACTAGTGGAAACTGGAGCTAAAGATATTCAGTATTCTGAGAAACAATTGGAGCCCAGAGATGGACCTGTTTGCCTCCCTCAGAAATACCAATTGGACAAATTCTGCACAAGGACTCCCCACAGCCAAGCTTGGAAAGTGGATGCCCTGTCCTTTACCTGGAAAAACTCAGTTTATGCCTTTCCCCTCTGCCTCTTCTCTCAAAAGTTTTACTAAGGATCAAACAGGACAAACCAAGGACAATACTCATTGCACCAGACTGGCCACGCCAACACTGGTACCCCCTCTTGCACAATATGTCACTACTGGAACCATGGCACCTGCCTCAAACTCCTTCCCTACTGTCCCAGCAGGAGGGCCAGATTCTGTACCCCCAGCTTTAAACCCCTGAACCTGGCAGCCTGGCTAATTACCTGAGTTCTCCTATACCATCCCTCAGCAAACAAGTGCTGATTGTCATCCTGGAGGCAAGGAGGCCTAGTACTATAAAATCCTATGCTGAAAAGTGGAAGAGATTCTGTTCCTGGAGCCAGACTCAGGCAATGGGCACAACAGTGACCAGTTTACCGCATATTCTTCAATACTTAACAGATATGCTTCACAAGGGCCTTTCCTTCTCTTCCATTAAAATTCATGCCTCAGTCATTTCAGCATATTATAATACTGAGCCACCCCTCTTCTCTCACCCCCTACTGAAACAATTCCTCAGAGGAGCCAAACATTTAAGACCACCCAGAAGAGCTCCTTTTCCTGCCTGGAAACTTAACTTTGTATTGGAAAAACTCACTCTACCTCCTTTTGAGCCAGCTGCAACTGCCGAGTTGAAATGTCTTGGGAAACGGCCTTCCTTCAGCAAGAAGGGTGTCTGAATTGCAGGCCCTCATGGCAGTGGAGCCTTTCATCTTTCATGCGGAGAGGGTTGTCCCTCAGGACCAATCCTTCCTTTATGCCCAAGGTGGTATCCAGTGCAGCCGTTAATCAGTCCATTCATTTGCCAACCTTCTTTTCTAATCCACAGAACAAAGGGGAACGAATACTGCACTCATTGGAGGTGCACAAACAACTTAGATTTTACTTGGACAGGACCAAGCCACTCAGGAAATCTGACCAGCTGCTAGTTGCCTTTGCTGCAGGGGCAGAGGGGAAGGCCATTTCAAAGCAAACTATTTCTAAGCGGATAGGCCATTGCATTCTTTTCTGCTATAAGCACCATGGAAAACCTAGCCTACAGGGGATAAGACCCCATTCCACCAGGGCTGCATCTACTTCTACAGCCTTTCTCAGAGGTGTTCCTACCAGGAACATCTTAGAAGCAGCTACCTGGAGTTCTCTACATACCGTCACCAAGCATTACCACTTAACATTTTTTTCTAAATCCAGAGCTGGGTTTGCCACTGCAGTCTTGCAGGGCCTATTACTCAATAACTGCCTCCTCCCTTCCTTAGCTTTGGGAATCTACCCAAATGTAATGACTGCAACAGTGAAACACGAAGAACCTAGTACAGTTGTGTATACTTACCATAAATGTAGATGTTCGAGTGTATTCATTGTTGCAGTCCTGGTTAGCCTCCCTTCAGCCCCCTGACTTCTATTGGCGATACCTCTCTTCTTGTTTACTACACTTAAGTTTTCTGGTGTATTTCCTTTTTGTTGGAGGTGTAACCTTATATTTAATTGCTTCCCATTATGGGGGCTCCTGACATCTGGGGCAAGAAAAACTGATGTAATGGCTTCGACTGCATGCTTTATACCCCTGACTACCTGACATCATGGAAGATGAGATGGCAACCGACGCAGGACCCAAGACTTTGATAATCAGGCCGACTGAAGGCTACCTGCAAGTAGATAACCCAAAAGTAATGACTGCAACAGTGAATACACTTGAACATCTACATTTATGGTAAGTGTACACAAGTGCACTTTCTGCATCATCTTTTGTTACCTGGTGCACTGCTTGTGCTCGTTCAGTGGTTAAGGGTGAAAGAAGGAACTCTGCAGCTAACAGCTCTCATTCATATACATGATACTATAGCATGTGTTAGCAAAAGGCGTGTGCGCTGCAGAAATGAAAAGTAGCTTGGTGAATAGTAAAAGATGGCAAAATCCCAACAGTTGCTCACTGCTGAAGGTCCCTTACAGGTCGAATTGTATGGTGAGAATTTATTTTTTTATTCCTGGACAATAAATGCACTCGGTGTGCAGGGAAACATTGTACAGACCTGGAGGGGGGGGACACAGTTTACTGCTAGAAATGTTACAATGTTTAACAATGGTATAAGAAGTTTGTCTGAAAATGTCCCACTCTCTGAGGATCCTCTCAATGTCAGAAAATGTGGAGTGGGTGTACTTATTTCCTGTTGAGCTTGACACAGCTGCTGTATGGTTCTCATTATTTGTCTTAAGCCAAAAATTGTGGCTGGTGGTTCTTAGAAGCAAACCAGGCTTATCTAGTGAGCTGCCACACGAGATCTAGAATTAACACATTGTGTTTTAGACCTTTTCGTTCTCTGCTTTGTTGTCTTTGAGTGCAGGGAAAGCTTTAGCTTCCCCTTTCACCCTGAATAGCATAAAAAAACAGGTGTTAGAAAGTGAGACCGTCATTCTCCCAGAGCACCAAGTGCGTCTTCCAGGAATCAGTACCTTTAAGTAGTGATTGGGATTCTATATTATGCATGGCAAGTTTGTTTGCTTATATTTTTTTCTTTACTTCACCCCATTTACTAGAATTTAAATAATCTGTGTTACTTTTTTGGTTCTCCACAAGTCAGTCAGCTTGAGCCGAGTCATTTCAGGGTTCCTGGAAAATTGCACTTGCAGATTTTCCATTGTTTTATCAGTCTATATGTGAAGTCTATACATTAACTTAATTTTGATTATAATTGCAAAAATATCTTGCTCATTCTGGCAAGCCTATTGAAGGCAGCATAATTTCAGATTATATTGCAAGGTTTATTCTAAAACTGTTTACGTCATTCTTGGCAGTGTGTTCTTGATCACAGATGGGTGTCAGGAAAAAAAATGTTTAGAAAAAAATGAATGTCCCCATTCACGTTTATGAGGCATAACTGCAAACTTTTATTTTGTGTGGCTGGCTTGTTTCCCTTCAGTACTTCATCTTGAAAGAGTCTTAAAATTTAAGAATGGTCTAGGTGACTTGATTTTTTTTCGTGATTTTTATGCCTCTGACCTAAATGCATGTTGGCTAAACATCCAGAAGTGCTCATTAAAAGTACTGGACAGAATGTTTATTTAAATGATTTTCAAAAGCACAGAAATGATCACACCATTGTGAATTCCACTTGTTTTCTTTTTTCAGTTGAGGGTTAATAGTTTTAAAAAAATGTGTGGAGGGGGCTATATTTTGAAAAATTCAGTTTTCAGCAAACGTGGAAAATTACTAGGTTTTCGCTGGATTTTTTATTTCAAGTTAAGTAAGTGAATAAGTACCTCATGTACTTCAGTTGCACTGATGCATAGAGCTCTTTTATCATTTACTGTGTATAATGTAATGTTCTTTATATTGATCACTGCTCCAGTAGCCTATGTTACTTGGGTTATATCTTGCATAAGATATAATAGCCAGTGCGGCAAATTCCACAGTTCCACACATCCAACCGGTAATAGGCTTAAGCTAATTTGATTAAACAAAACAGGGTTTGAGTGCCAAGCCCTTCAGCGGTCTTCCTGCTGCCGAAGGTCAACTTGTGCTTTTCCATTGCTGAGTAGATAAATTCCCTTTGGAGAAACCTTCCACATTTAATGTTTTATTTTGCTTTCCTAGATTTTCTAATCTAGGAATGGGATATTGACTGTCATGCAACTTTGCTGTGCTTTGATGTACAGGAGTGCACTTTTGTGTTTGACAGTTTAAAAGTTGATTTAAAGATTCTAAAAACATTTTTCAGTGGAGAAACTGTATTTAAATTTTTGAGGCTGGTAAAGTGTGTTAGAGTGCTTTTTATTGTGTTTTTAGGAAAAATTACTTTTTACTTGTCAATTTTTACCGGCTTGTGCTGTTTAGTTTCCTATGGAAAGAGGCATCATTTTCAGGTTAACCATTGTGCAGACAAGTCTCCTGGTCAGTCTTTCTTCCAACCAAAAGAAAAAGTTAATTGAACAGCATTTGCCACCACAACAGGGTAGGAAGCAGGGGTGTTTTGGTGCATCCCATCACCTAGCAACTTCAACTAACTGCCTGGGTGAATAGGGTCTTAATACCTTTTAGGTACTTGTATACTGAGGACGTTCAGCAGGTACTATTGGAGGTAAGAAATCCTGCTACTAGAAAATCATATAAGCAATGGAAAAGGTTTTGTAGTTGGTGCCAGCAACATAATCAGCACCCATTCAGTGATGGGGTTTATCTGGTTTTACAGTGTTTGTGAGATGTTCTTTGTGTTTCACTGTTGCAATCATTACATTTGTGTAATCCTGCTGGCAGGTTGCCCTCAGTCGGCCTGAATTCCAAAGTCCCAGGTCCTGCGTCGGTCGCTGTCGCCCCCTCCCTGACGTCAGGTCGTCAGGGGTATAAAACAAGCAGCCGACGCCATTTTCTTCAGTCTTTTTTTGCCGCGTGGTTCCCGAAGCAGAAGCAGTTCGCAAGTGCCGGTCGGCAGACTCCTGAGATTTTCGTGTTCGAGTTTCAGATCCAAAGTCTTCAATAAAGCTAAGTACCCCATTGGGGAAACTTTTTTCTTGCTCCAGACCGATGTCAGAAAAAGTAAATAATTTTCTTGTGGAAAGCAAATACCTCATAAGGACTTTCATTTTTACTGTAGTCCTTGCCTAGGTCCTGATCACAACATTTCTGGTTTGTCGGTTTTGTGCTAGATTTAACCAACGTATTAAGCGTCTGTATGATTTTGCTTTAAAGTATTTTGAACGCCAGTTTAATTATCCATAAATTTCGTCGGATGGCCAACCGACTACCGGAGTTCACAAAAAACGCAAAGAAAGGGAGAGAGAGAAACAACCGAGGCCCAAAACTGGCGACAAAGCTTCTCCTAAGCCAGTTGCCAGTTTGCCTGTTCTCAATGAGACGCTTTTGCAGCCCCTGACGCCCGCTACTTTAGAGTTGCAGGCCGCTACCGACTCCCACGTGGAGTCTGCTATGCCGCTGGAAAGTCAAGGTATTGGAGGCTCAGACACTATTCCCTCAGATGGGTCTGGAGCCGCTGAGCAGGCAAAGGCTTCTGAGGGTGTATTCAGACCTAAACATCTTTACATTTAACCCACTTCAGCTTCAAAGGCAAAGACTAAAGCACCTTCTAAAGCAAAAAAACAAACTTGAGCCATGTTGACAGGCCTCTATGCCCAAAAAACAGATGCTCAAGATGGCCGAAGACTTAATTACCTTGATCAGGACTTCCCATCCCCCTCCTGATAAAAGGCCTAGGCAAGAGACAGACCATGAATCTTCAGACCAGGTTTCTATTTCTTCTGATTCCTCTTCTGATCAGGAATATTCTCTTCCCCCTATGAGGATTCTGATGCTGAAGAATCTATACCTTCAGCTTCTCCTCCAGAGGACTATTCTTTTGGGGAAACCTTGCACACTATGAGGGAGCATTTCCACTGGGAGAGCCAAGATTTTTCAGAATCTAAAAAGAGGCTCAGGGACTTCCTTTTACTACCTCAGCACAGGCCTCTAGCCGTTCCACCTGTGTTAGACATTGTAGATGATGTGTTTTCGGAGTCTAGTCTCACCCCTGACTCCTTACCTCCAGTTCCTGTTGAGCCTGACAGATACTACAGTGTTCCTGGCTCTCATAAATACCTTTTTAAAATTCCTGCTGCAGACCCAGAACCTATTTCACAGGGTCCCAAAGGAGTTCAGGCTTCCGCTGCAAAAAACCCTACCCCTCTGACAGAGGTTCTAGGGCACTGTATAGATGGGGGAAAAAGGTTTACACATCTGCTACCTTGGCTATAAGGGCCTTACATTGTCAGTTTCATATCAGCAGCATGTCATGGCATTGCTTAAACAGAAAATGTTGTTAAACTCTGAATGTGCAGAAAACAAGGAAATGCAGGATTTATTGCATGCAGCTGAACAAGCTGGAAAGCATACTTTGCAATGTGGTTTTGATTCTTTGGAGGCCTCCTGCAGGGCCGTAGTTACGGGCTCTGTAATTAAGATTCATGCTTAGTTAAAGGAACAAAATCTGCCTGATCATGTCAAACTTAAATTATTAGATGCACCTTTACAGCACGATACTTTATTTGGTGTTAAGGCAGAAGAGGTGTTAAAGAAAATGGAGGACAAAGCTAAATCTGTGCAAAATGTCAAAGATTTTTTTTACAAGTACAGCCACCTAGGTTTAGTAGACACTGGCCTACAAAGAATTGGTCCTTTCCTGTGTCAGACAGACCTCAGAGGGGCAGATCCAGACACCCTAGAGGCAGATCCCAGGCTCAAGGTTCATACAGGTCAAAGCAATGGGGTGCTTCTACCTCCAAAGTGGGAGAAGACAAATCACAACCATACAGGAAACAGTCCCAATGACTTCCCCCTGCCTGCACCAAGCACTTATCTCCTGGCAGCACCCTTAGGGGGAAAATTAACACTTTTCTCCCAAAATTGGCACATTGGGTTCTAAATATAGTATCACAAGGCTACAAGTTCCATTTCCATACCCTGCCAAAGGCAAACGGTTGGCCAGATCTGCCAAAAAATCAATGGGCAGAGGCACAAAAACAAGTCTCATCCCTCATGGCCATGGGGGCTATTCAACAAGTACCAGAGCAAGAGCAGGGACAAGGATTTTACTAGACTGTTCTTGGTACCCAGAAAGGACAAAGCCTGGAGACCAATACTGGACCTGTCTATTCTGAATACATTCCTGGATATATCAAAATTCAAAATGTTGACTTTGCAGCAGCTTCTGCTCATGCTGGGCAAGAATGCTTGGCTTGTAACGTTAGACCTAAAAGAGGCATACCTGCATGTTCCAATCGGACAATCATGCGGAAGATACCTCAGATTCAAGGCTGGCACAATGCATTACCAATTCTCTGCACTGCCCTTTGGCTTATCTACTGCACCCAGGGTCTTTACAAAGTGCCTGGCACCAGTTATTGCTTTCTGCAGACAAAGAGGAATATAAATATAGCCTTACTTGGACGACTGTTTAATTCACACAGAGAACAAGGACATTCTTCTACAACATCTGGCGTTTGTGAAAAGACTTCTAACATGCCTAGGGGTACAGAGTCAACAAAAATAAATCAAAAGTAGCACCCTCTCGGGATAATATTCCTGGGTGCAAGCTTAAATGCAACTGCCCAGATGGCTTATCTCATGCCAGACAAACAAAGGCAACTGACTACCTATTTCAAAATGTTAGCAACAAAGGCCCATTTATCTGTAATTATTCTGCAGGCTTTGGGCTTCATGGCATCATGCATCCTACTAATTCCATATGCAAGACTGCATATGAGGAAACTTCAGTGGTACATAAAAAGTCTTTGGACTCAACATTGCCACAGCCTGGAAATAATGATTATTCTCATCCCCTGCCTGCAACATGAGTTTCGATTGTTGGCGAAGGCTTGTCACCAGAACAAGGGACAGCCATTCACATTACCCCCAGCCAGGCAGACACTAACAACGAATGTATCAGATTATGCCTGGGGGGCCCACATGGCAGGAAGATGCATTCAGGGCACATAGTTCTCAAACCAAATGCATCTACATATCAGTCAAAAAGAGATGCTAGCTGTTCAAAATGCTCTGACAGCCTTCAAGGACATACTTCATCCGGGGTAACTACTGATAAAGACAGACAAACACCACTGTCATGTGGTATATAAACAAGCAGGGAGGCACACATTCCTACACCCTTTGCAGGCTAGCCATGACTTTGTGGGACACAGCATTGACTTACCAAGTGCATCTGCAGGCACAGTTCCTGCCAGGAAAGGAAAATACTTCTGCAGACAAACTAAGCAGAAACCTCATGGATCCCCATGAGTGGCAACTGGATCCACAAGTCTTCAACATGATAACAAGAAAAGGGGATGCCCGGACTCGGATCTATTTGCCTCCCCTCACAACTACCAACTAAAAAGATTCTGCGCAAGGACTTATCACAGACAAGCATGGAAAGTGGACGACCTATCTTTCAGCTGAAAAACCTATCAGTATATGCCTTTCTGCCACTGCCTCTCCTCCCCAAGGTACTCCTAAAGGACAGACAGGAGAAGCCAAAGATGATACTGATTGCCCTAGACTGGCCCTGCCAGTACTGGTATCCAATCCTAAGGAACTTGTCTCAATGCCCAGCTTGCACCTTACCTCAGATGCCTCATCTACTGTCCCAGCAAAAGAATCAGATCCTGCACAGCTGACTCAGGACCTTAAACCTGGCAGCATGGCGGATAATGTAGTCATACAAAACACACCTCTCAGTAAAGCTGTGGTGGATGTCATTTTGGAAGCCAGAAGGCCTAGTACTAGAAAATCTTATGCTGGAAAATGGAAGAGATTCTGTGCTTGGAACCAGGCACAAGGAACTGATACAGCTGTACCAAATATTCCTCAGATTTTGCAATACTTAACTGAGATGCTGGACAAAGGCCTATCTTTTTCATCAATTAAAATTCATGCCTCTGCCATTTTGGCTCATTACAATACAGAGCCACCAATTTTCTCTCATCCTTTGTTAAGACAGTACCTCAGAGGAGCCAAAAATGTAAGGCCTCCAATGAGATCTCCAATACCTGCATGGGACCTCAACTATGTCTTGGAAAAACTCACCCTGCCTCGTTTTGAGCCAGCCGCTACTGCTGATATAAAGTTTTTATCTTGGAAAACAGCTCTGCTCCTAGCAATAACTTCTGCAAGACGAGTATCAGATCTGCAGGCACTCATGGCTGTAGAACCTTTTATCATTTTTTATCCAGACAGGGTTTCTCTGAGGACAAACCCAACATTTATGCCTAAGGTGGTCTCCAGTGTAGCTCTTAACCAAACTATTCATCTGCTAACTTTTTATCCAAACCCACAGAACAAGGGGGAGCGAATTTTGCATTCTTTGGACGTACACAGACAGCTTAGATTCTACTTGGACAGAACCAAAAGTGTCAGGAAGACAGAGCAATTACTAGTGGCATATGCTGCAGGATCACAAGGAAAAAGTCTATCCCAAAGCAGACTATTTCAAAGTGGATAGGCCACTGCATTCATTTCTGCTGTTCACAGCATGGCAAGCCAGTGCCTAAGGGTATTAGGCCACAGTCAACCAGAGCTGCAGCCCCTTCAGCAGCCTTCCTCAGGGGAGTACCAACCAAAGACATTTTAGAGGCTGCTATTTTGAGTTCAGTGCACACCTTTACAAAGCACTATCATCTGCCACTCTACTCTAAATCCCGGGCAGGCTTTGCCACTGCACTGCAGTTCATAGCTGCTCCTAATGCTTTTTAGCTCCAGCCTCCCCAACCGTAGCTTTGGGACTCTACCCAAATGTAATGACTGCAGCAGTGAAACACGAAGAACATAGTACATTTGTGTACACTTACCATAAATGTAGATGTTAGAGTGTATTCACTGTTGCAGTCCAGGTTACCCTCCCGCCATTCCCCCTTTTTTCTGCTGGAACTTATCTTTCCTTCTCTGATTTATACGACCTATGTGGTGTATTTGCTTGTAGGTGAAGGTAAAGTTTGTATTGGTGCATGTACTTTTATATATTTATAAATTCTGCCTACCCTTTTAGGGGGCACCTGACATCTGGGGCAAGAAAAACTGAAGAAAATGGTGTTGGCTGCTTGTTTTATACCCCTGACGACCTGACGTCAGGGAGGGGGCGACAGCAACCGACGCAGGACCCAGGACTTTGGAATTCAGGCCGACCGAGGGCAACCTGCTGCAGGATTACCCAAATGTAGTGACTGCAACAGTGAATACACTCGAACATCTACATTTATGGTAAGTGTACACAACTGTACTTTACTTTCCTTTGACCTGTCTTACTCCTCCATCAAGATTCATTTGTCGGCCATTTCAGCATGTCTGTCCATGGATCACCCTCTCTCAAGACATTACCATGTAAAAATCCTTTTGATGGGTATATTGCAAGAGACCTTTAAGAAAACTGGTGACTCCTCCTTGGGAGCTTAATTTTGTGTTAAAGGTGCCAACACTTGATCTGCTTGAACCCAGCTCATCTGCCTGACTTGAGGATGTTCTTCATGTTTCACTGTTGTAGTCATCACATTTGGGTTATCCTGACAGGGGTAGCCCTCAGTCAGCCCGAATACCAGAGGCTTAGTATTTCTGCGTCGGTTGCTGTCGCTCTAGGACTGACATAAGGTCTGTGGTATAAAAACAGGCATCCGTCACCATTACATCAGTCTTTCTTGACGAGAAGCCTGAAGCAGAAGCCATTCGCACAAGTGCCGGTCGGCCGCTACCTGAGTTTTCGTTTTCTGAAATGAAGTTGAAGTCTTCTAAAGCTAAGTACCCCGTTGAGATCCTTTTTTCTTGCTCTAACCGATGTCAGAAAAAGTTAATTTTCTCGCCTGTGGAAAGCAAATACCACACCGAGACTTCCATTCTTTCTGTGTCACCTGTTTAGGCCCAGACCATGACGTCCCCCGCTATTGCTTTTGTGCTTTGTTCAGCACCAGAACTGTATGTCGTCGGGCCCTTATTGTAGCTAGATATTTTCACTCTCAGTCCTCTAATTCTGATATGGCTTCAGTAAGCCATCCTACTACCGATCTTCCGAAAAAACATAAGGATAAAGACAGACCACACAGGTCCAAAACTGCCGACATTTCCGTTAAGCTAGTCGTCAGTTCTCCTGTCCTCATTGAGGTGCCTTCACAGCCCCTGATGCCTGCTTCTGTAGATTTGCAGGCCGGTACCGAGACCCTGTCGGAGTCCGGTATGCTGCAAGACTCTTCTTCGACTAAGGATCCTGTGGATGTCTCTACCTTGAATGGGTCCAGAGCCTCTGAGTAGGCACAGGCTTCCGAGGAAGTACTTTGCACTACCGATACTCTACACAGACCGACAACTTCTTTCGTGTCTTCAGTTCTTTCGAAAACTGAGTTTCTAAGGCCCAGGGTATGAACCACACCCAAAAAATGGATGGCCCAGGCACCTGCTTCCCTGCCTCAGTCTCAAATGCTTAAAATGGCAGAAGAACTTATAATGCTTATTAGGAGAAGCCAGGCTACCCCTTCTAAAAGAAAGAGACTTGTCCCTAGTAGTTTTATCTGAAGAGGAGTCCGATGACTCTGATGCATCTGAATATGAAGATATGCAGCCCCTCTCTGCTTATGAGGATTCTTATGCAGAGGACTCCATCCCTTCAACCTGTCCAGCCGAGGACGTTTCCTTTTGGGGAAACCCTACATACTTTAAAGGAGCATTTCCAGTGGGAATGTCAGGACTATCCTCAGTCCAAAAAGAGACACTGGTAATTCTTAGATCTACCACAGCACAGACCTCTGGCAATTCCTCCTGTCCTGGATGTTGTGGATGATGCTTTTATGGAATCCAGTCTGATTCCTGACACCCTCTCTCCTGCTCCCAGGAAACCTGACTGGTATTATAGAGTCCCTGACACACTCAAATTTCTTTTCAAAAATCCTACTGCTGACTGACCCCGAGGTCATCTCTCAAGGAATCTGAAGGAATCAAAGCAACCTCAGCTAGGAATCCCACCCCCTCAGATAGGGATTCTCGGGCATTAGACAAATGGGGTAAAAAAAGTATACACCTCTGCTACTCTTGCTAATAGAGCATTAAATTGTCAGTTTCACATGCTGAAATATCAGCAACATACCATGGAACTCCTCAAACAAAAAATATCTTTTCCTGCTTGTGCAGAAAACAGAGTTACAAGAGTTAATGCGTTCCTGCAAGTCAAGTAACTAAGCGCACCTTGCAATGTGGTTTTGACACCCTGGAAGCATCTTGCAGGGCAGCAGTCACCGGTTCTGTCATTAGAAGGCATGCTTGGCTTAAGGAACAGATTCTTGCCAGACCATGTCAAATCCAAATTATTGGACGCACCCTTGAACAAAGACAATGTATTTGGCACCAAGGCAGAGGAGGTTTTAAAGATGGAAGTAAAAGCTAAATATATACAGTTACATTTCGTACAGGTCCAGTTTCCGAGGTTCAGTAGGCATTGTCTCTCCAAGCACTGATCCTTTCCTGCCCCCTCCAGGCCAGCTCAGCCTAGACCCAGAAGAAGCAGACCCCCCCCCCCCCCCTCCAGACAACAGGCCCAGGGAATGCAGAGATCTAAGCAATGGAGTTCCTGCTCAAAAACAGGGAGTGCAAAGCCCAACCCCTTATGGTAAGAACTTACAATGACTTTACACTTCCACCCCCTCCGTCTGCCCACCTGCCCCCAGGAGGAAAACTCTCCTTCCACGCAGGCAACTGAGCCACCATTACCAATGACCGCTGGGTCCTCAACATAGTGTTCCAGGGATACACATTTTATTTCCACACACTGCCACCCCCAAAAGAGTTCCCAGATCTTACTCCACACCAGTGGGCAGAGGCCAAAAAGCAAGTCCTTTCCCTGCTATTCATGAGGGCCATAGAGCAGGTTCCTGCAGAACAGATAGGACAAGGTTTCTACTCCAGACTCTTCCTGTTACTCAGAAAAGAGGGGACATGGCGCCCCATCCTCAATCTATCCATTCTCAACACCTTTCTTGTGATGCCAAAATTCAAAATGCTCACCCTCCAGCAGCTTCTTCTAATACTTTCCAAGGATCCTTGGTTAGCCACCATAGACCTAAAAGAGGCCTACCTACACATCCCAATCAAGGAATCATGCAGGAAATACCTACGTTTCAGGGCAGGATCTGTGTACTTTCAGTTTTCTGCACATCCCTTTGGCTTATCTACTGCTCCCAGAGTTTTCACAAAATGTTTGGCTCCTGCCATTGCTTTTTGCAGACAAAGAAATATTCAAATGTACCTATACTTAGACTGCCTGATTCAGGCAGACAGGAAAAGCTGCTTCAGCACCTGACCTTTGTAAAGGACCTACTGACCTCCCTGGGGTATATGATCAACAAAAAGAAATCAAAACTAGTCCCCACTCAAAAAATTGTATTCCTGGGAGCAGCCTGGACACAGCATCCAAGATGGCATTCCTTACTCCAGAAAAACAAGCCTACCTGACAGGCTACTTCTCTCGACTAGCCACCAGAACCCAGTTATCCACAAGGAAAATCCTGCAAGCTCTAGGGTTCGTGGCCTCTTGCATTCTACTTAATTCCATATGCCAGACTGCATATGAGGAAACTACAGTGGTATCTAAAAAAGCCTTTGGTGTCAGCACTCTCAAGACCTGGAAAATCTTATACCAATGATACCTTGGCTAAGGAAAGATTTTCTTTGGTGGGCAGCAGCATGCAGTCACAACAAGGGACTTCCCTTCTCACAACCCCATGCTGCTCAGACCCTCACCACAGATGTCAGACTATGCCTGGGATGCTCACCTGGGTGGCAGGTGCATTCAGGGCCAGTGGAGTCCAAATCAAATGCATCTGCACATCATCCTAAAAGAGATGTTAGCTGCCCAACATGCACTGACAGCTTTCAGACCCCTACTCTCCCCGGGGCCTCTACTGATCAAAACAGACAACACCACAGTGATGTGGTATTTCAACAAGCAGGGAGGGACTCTCTCTTATCCTCTCTGCAGGCTCGCCATGACCCTTTGGCACACTGCTTCAGCCATGCAACTACACCTGTTAGCACAATTCCTGCCAGGCTGTCTAAATGCACTGGCAGACAACTTGAGCAGAAACCTGCTAGACCCACACGTGTGGCAGCTAGACCTCAGAACCTTCACCTTTGTAACCCAGAAATGGGGCACTGTGAAAGTAGACCTCTTTGCCTCCCAGTCCAATCATCAGCTCAGCAAATTCTGCACCAGGGAACCTCACAGCAAGGCCTGGAAAGTGTATGCTGTATCCTTCCAGTGGGTAAACCTCTCGGTTTATGCATTTCCCCCTCCACCACTCATTTCAAGGGTACTGCTCAAAATAAGGGAGAAAAAACCGAGGGCAGTCCTTATTGCCCCAGACTGGCCACACCAGCACTGGTACCCACTGCTGCGCAGCCTGTCACCCCTGCCACCATGGCACCTACCTCAGATCCTAACACCCCTGACCCAGAGGAGTGGAGAAATCATGCATCCCCAATTGCAGAATCTCAACCTGGCTTATTCCCTGACCTCCCCGCAAGCTTGCCAGCCTAAGCAAACAAGTTCTAGATGCCCCAGCACTAGAAATTCCTATACTGACAAGTGAAAAAGATTTTGCACCTGGATCTGGGCTAAGGGAGCTGGAATGGCACAGCCCTCCCTACCTCTTATCCTGGATTACCTGGCAGACCTACTACACAGGGTTCTTTCCTTCTCTTCTATTAAAATTCATGCCTCAGCCATCTCTGCTCATTTCAGCACAGAGCCACTGCTATTCTCACACCCTCTCATCAAATAGTTCCTAAGAGGGGCTAACAACTTAAAGCCACCCAGAAGAGCTTCTACCCCGGACTGGGACATTATCTTTATGTTGGAAAAGCTCACCCTGCCCCTCTATGAACCTGCAGCTTTAGCAGAGTTAAAATTTCTCTCTCGGAAAACAGCCTTGCTTCTGGCCATCACTTCAGCTAGAAGAGTATCAGAGCTACAAGCACTTATGGCTGTGGAGCCCTTCATCATTTTCCATGCTGACAGGGTCTCCCTCAGGACTAACCCATCCTTCATGCCTAAAGTGGTGTCCAGTGTGGCTCTCAACCAATCCATTCATTTGCCCACCTTTTTCCCTAACACAAAACAAGGGGGAAAGGATTCTCCGCTCTCTAGATGTGCACAGACAGCTCAGATTCTATCTGGAGAGGACTAAATCTTTTAGAAAAACTGATCAATTGCTAGTCAGCTTTGCTGCAGGAGCAGAGGGCAAGGCCATATACAAACAAACAATCTCCAAATGGATAAGCACACTACATCCATTTCTGCTACAAACAGCATGGGAAACCACCCCTGAAGGGGGTCAGGACACAGTCCATCAGAGCAACCTCCACTTTTCCAGCTTTTCTCAGAGGGGTCCCCACCAGGGACATCCTGGAGGCTGCAACATGGGCATCTGTTCATACCTTCACCAAGCATTACCACCTGCTTATCTTCTTCAAATCCAGGGCAGGCTTTGCCATCGCAGTCTTGCAGGGCATCCTAGCCAGCCCCCAGTCTTCTTGAGAATCAACCCAAATGTGATTACTGCAACAGTGAAACATGAAGAACGTAGTACAGTTGTGTACACTTACCATAAATGTAGATGTTAGAGTGTATTCACTGTTGCAGTCCTGGTTTCCTTCCCTCCATTCCTCTTGTGTCTCTTTCTCCTTACAAGGAAATTTTGGTATTTACTTTCTGATGGTGGTGTTCCTCCACCATAACCTAGCTCCTTATTGGGGGCTCCTGACAGGGCAAGAAAAAACTGATGTAATAGCATCAGCTGCCTGTTTTTATACCACTGATGACCTGACGTCAGTCCTGGAGCGACAGCAACCGGCGCAGAAATACTAAGCCTCTTGTATTCGGGCCGATTGAGGGCTGCACCTGGCAACATAACCCAAATATGATGACTTGGCAACAGTGAATACACTCGAACATCTACATTTATGGTAAGTGTACACAACTGTACTTAAGATTTCTCTAACCTTTGCAAGAAGAGTATCTGAGTTCCAAGCTCCTATGATGGATTGCCTTCTCATTTTTCAAGGAGACTGGGTTTCCTTGTAAACAAACACATTTTGTTTACCTATAGGTGATATCAGAGTGTTATTATCCATATCCCTGTGTTTATTCTTGATTCCCTAAATGACTGCTCTGGTACTATCTTGACGGAACAAAATCGTTCAGACTTTCCAATCAGTTCATTTTTTGTGAAGTTAAAAGGGGACAACCTGTGTCAAAGCAGTCCGTTTCCAAATGGTTGTCTTGAGCTGTTGCCTTTTGTTATTCCCACATGGAAAAACTATTCCAGGCAGGGTCAATGCACATTATTATACTAGTGCCTTGGCTTCATCTATGGCTTTTTGGAAAGGGTTGGACTCCCAAGTATTCCAAAAGCAGCAAGTTGGTTCTCTGTAAATACATTTACAAAACACCACAAGCTAGATTCATTCTCCAGATCTTGGTCAGGCTTTGCTGGAGCCATTCTCCTGGGGCTCCAGGACCCTTCTTTCACCACCCAGTTGTTCTAAACTATAGTAATCTACCGGTATAGCTTAGGCTATTGCAGCAGTCTTTAATGTGTAAAACATAGTGCAATTGTGTAAGTAACTTACCATAACTATAGATGTTTGATCAGTGCGGCAGCAGCCCTCCCTCCCTTCATCCTCCCTCCATTCTCCTCGATTTTTATGCCAAGTTGTGGGCATTTATTTTTGTTGTTCCAAGCAATCTCTTCTCAAGACTCATCCTCCCCTTCTCTGTTGGCATGAAAGCTCTGAAGGGCTTGATGCCCAGACCTGTCAGTCAGCTCAGTTCAAGCAGACTGGGCAACATGAAAGGTACTTTTTGGAAGCTGGCAGGCTGTTGTGTATGCAGGATATAACCTAAATAGCGTAGACTATTGCAGCAGTGGTCATTTGAACATCTACTGTTATGGTAACTGTACTTTCTGCATTTAAGAAAAATTCATCGTAAAAGCATTTGCAAACTGTATATTTATTTATTTATTTTACATTTGTTAACCGGGAGAGTCCGACTGGATACATGTCCATTTTCAGCGGAGGCCCGGGGAGAAAAGCTCCAGGTACATAACAGACATATGAACATTGTTAATGCAAAAAAGGAAGATAGTTGAGTTCTAAATACAATATGAAGATGCATCACATCTTGGGAAAAAAATAACAGCAGCATATAAAAAAAACATAGGTCAGTTACAAAGGCGAGGTGCCTTGTTAAAAAGCGGTTAAGGATAGTGAGGTAAAAGAAGGGTAAATGATAGTGGTTAATCAGGTTTGGAACAGGGACATTGCCAGAGAGTATTGAGATGGGGTTTAAGCTTTTTTTTGAATTGTAGGAGTGAAGGTTCTGAGGTGAGCATGGTCGGTAGGGAGTTCCACATTTTACCTACAAAGTTTGAGAATAGAGAATCCCCAGCAGAATTATTGGCTTTGGTAGTTTGAGCTAAGAAGTTATTGGAGGAGCATAAAGATTGCAGGTTAATGTAGGGGTGAATGATGTTTTTCAGAGCTGGTATTTTCTCTGGGTGATACAGTATCTGGTGAGCCGTTTTGAGTTGGTTGAAATGGAGTTGGCTGGAAAACTCTAACCACCCTAGTTGCTTCAAGTTAGTGCAGTGGTGCGTTCTAAAGGTGGAATTTGTGGCAAATCTAGCTATGTGATTGTAACAAGAAGCAAGTTTAAGGGTTGTCTTGTTTAGGTTTGTAAAAAGGGGGGAGGCATAGAAAAGAGTTGATAGTAGGTGTGTGCTGGCAATTGTAATTTTAGCGTGAGGAGTGAGAAAGTGTTTTACTTTATAGAGAGAGCCAAGCTTTTTATTGACGGTTTTGATGGTTAGATTGAAATGGGTGTCAAATTTAAGGGAGTTATCAATGGTAACTCCTAATAGCTTTGTGTGAGCTTCTGGTGATGTAGTGATTCCATTGGAGGATGTAATAGAGAAGGTGGGGGGAAGAGTCTTGTTAGTGGGTGAGAAAGTAAGTAGTTTTGTTTTGTTGGGGTTGAGAACTAGTTGACTTGAGAACCATTTTTCTATTAGGTTGAAGATGTCTTGGGTTGAAGCAGTGAGGTCTGCCAGGTTGGAGGCAGTGCTGATGATAGTCGAATCATCTGCATATTGAATGCATGTGGCATGGGGGGTGATTGTGGGCAGGTCATTAACAAAGATGGTGAAGAGAAGAGGGCCAAGAATAGATCCTTGGGGAACTCCAAGTGCAACAGGTAGGCATGTGGATAATTTGTCCTGCCATAGAACAGCCTGTTGCCTATTGAACAGGTAGGATTGGAACCATTTCAGCGTGGAATTGCTGAGTGATAGTTTTTTTTAATGTATGGAGGAGTTGAATGTGGTTCACCATATCAAAGGCCTTGGAGAGGTCTAAGAAAAGAGCAGATAGTTTATTATTGTTTCTTAAGTTATTGATGGTATTAGAAAAGGATAGTAGGGCTGATGTGGTACTGTGATTTGGCCTGAAGCCATGTTGGGAGTTGGCTAGAATTTTATTTTTGGTGAGGTGTTCCATCAGTTGTTTGTGGACACACTTTTCCATAATTTTGGCCAGGGGTGAGAGTATAGCTATAGGTCTGTAGTTGGTTAGCTCTAGTGAGCTACCACCTTTATGGAGAGGAATAATATGGGACATTTTCCATATGGAGGGGATGAAGGCTTCTGACAAGGTACGGTTTATGATTATGGAGACGGGATAGGAAATGGCCTCAGCTGCTTTTTGCAGAAACTCAGCTGGGAGAAGGTCAGCTGCTAGCTTAGTGGGTTTTAGTTTTTAAGAAGAGATGTTATAGAGGATATGGGTACTGGATCGAAGGTAAATAGATGATCTGATGTAGTTGTAGTATTCTGCTGGTTGTTTGTTTGAATTGTGTGGCCAGGGATTGTATAGATGTTCTTCATCTCACATTGCTGCAGTCCTTACACTTGGGTAGTCCGCTGTCCTCGGTCGGCCCGAATATCAAAGTATAAGGCTGACATCGGTCAGGCGCATTTGACTGACATCAGGACGCCAGGTTACAAATGCGCATGACCGACGTCATATCCTCAGTCTTTTTTGCCGCATGGTCCGATGCAGAAGCAGCATTGCAAGTGCCGGTTGGCGTTCTGAGATTTTTCGATTTAGAAGTTTCAGACCGAGTTCATAGTTGGCTAAGTACCCCGTTGGGGAATATTTTAGTTTTTTCTTGCCTCAGTCATTTACCGGATGTCAGAAAAAGTTAATAATTGCATTTCTTGTGGGAAACAGATACCGCATAGAGATTATCATACTTTGTGTATTCCTTGCTTAGGGCCTGAGCACGACGTTGTTGGCTGTCGCTCTTGTGCTAGATTTAATAAACGCACTATAAAGAGAAGGTTGGATTGTGCAAGGTTAGTCTTTGGGAAGCGGTGCAACTATAAAATGCCGTCGGATGCTCCGACGCCCGCTTCTTCGAAGAAGCGCAAGGACAAGGCAGTTAAGCCTAGGCTAGAGGACCCGTCTGTAACGGACACCGGTTCTTTAGAGGTGTCGGTGGAGCCGGTGGCTCCACCGGAGGTTTCTTTGTGTTCCCAGGGTGAGACCTTATTATTGCAAGATGTGGCCTCTCAGGAGACAAGTCAGGCTGCGGGGGCTTCTCAGGTTACTATACTCCCCTCCCTTCCTAAGGTGGCTAGGCCCTCTCCTTCTGTTTCTAAGGCTTCTCCCAGGGGCAGGCCAGGTTTAGCTTCAGTTGGTGTTACCCCTAGCTCTTCAGGTACTGTGCCCAAGAAGCATATGCTTAAAATGGCAGAAGATTTGATTACTTTGATTAGGGGTTCTATGCCCCCTCCTGATAAGAGACCTAGGGTGGAGCCTGAGCTGGGGGGGTTGAGCAGGCTTCAGATGTTTGAGTCTTGGCTGAAGACTTGCAGGAGTACTCTCCTTATTCTGATTCTGATGTGGATGATTCTACTCCTTCTGCTACTCCTCCTGAGGATTTTTCTTTTCAGAAACTCTTCATTCCATGAGGGAGCATTTTAAGTGGGAAGGTCAGGACTTCTCTGATTCCAGGAAAAGGCTTAGGGAATTTCTGTTTTTACCCCAGCATAGGCCTTTGGCTATACCTCCTGTTTTGGATGTAGTGGAGGATGTTTTTACAGAGGCTTCTCTTAATCCTGATTCTTTGCCTCCTGCTCCTGTTAAGCCGGATAGGTATTATAGGGTGCCTGAAGCTCATAAGTATCTTTTTAAGAGTCCTAGGGCAGACCCAGAAACTGTTAGCCAGGGGCCTAAAGGTGTTAAGGCTTCTGTTGTTAAAAATCCGGTTCCTGCAGACAAGGAGGCTAGGGCCTTGGATAGATGGGGAAAGAAAGTCTATACTACTTCCACTCTTGCTATGAGGGCTCTGAATTGCCAGTTTCACATGTTGAAATACCAAAACTATCTCCTTTCACGATTGAAGTCTAAGGTTGATGCTCTGGCAGTAGGTATTGATTGTAAAGAGTTGCAAGATTTAGTGCATGTTTCTGAACAGGTGGGTAAGCATTCTTTGCAATGTGGTTTTGATGCTGTACAGGCCTCGTCTAGGGTGGCTGCCACTGGGTCAGTTCTTCGCAGGCACGCCTGGCTGAGGGATCAGAATTTGTCTGAACATGTTAAAACAAGGATTTTAGATGCTCCTTTACAATCTGACGTGTTGTTTGGTCCTCCTGTTGAGACAGTTTTAAAGAAAATGGAAGACAAGGCTAAGTCTATGCAGACTGTTAAAGATTTTTTGCAGGTCCAGCCTCCAAAGTTTAGTAAAAATTGGCCTACTAAAGGGTGGACGTATCCTTCTTATGATTCCCAGTCTAGGGGTAGATCTAGACGTGGTAAGGGCAGTGCTCAGGGCTCTTTCAGGCCTAGAACAGGGAGTTCTCCTGCACAGGCTTCGGGTGAGGGCAGGGGTCAGTCCTTTCGTAAGCAGACCCAATGACCTACCTTTTCAGCTGCCAGAGCCTGCTCGTCTGGCAGCACCTTTGGGAGGAAGGTTGGCACTTTTCAAAGAAAATTGGAGTTTAATTACCCAGGACAGATGGGTATTGGATATCATACACCACGGCTACAGGTTTTATTTCCATACCTTGCCTCCTTTCAAAGGCATGCCAGACGTTCCTCCTCAACAAAGAATAGAGGCTCACAAACAGGTTTCTCTGTTGCTCCAACTAGGGCCATACAGCCGGTCCCTCTGCCAGAAGTGGGCCTAGGATTTTATTCTCGCCTGTTCCTAGTACCAAAGAAGGGGAACACGTGGAGACCAATTTTGGATTTATCTATCCTCAACACTTATCTGGACATTCCCAAGTTCAAAATGTTGACGTTGCAGCAGCTTTTACCTCTGCTGGGCAAAGATCATTGGATGGTAACTTTGGATCTCAAGGAGGCTTACCTTCATGTTCCTATCAGACTAAGTTGCAGAAAGTATCTGCTTCGAGCTGGGACTTCTCACTATCAGTTCTCTGCATTGCCCTTTGGCTTATCTACTGCCCAGAGTGTTCACGAAAGTTCTGGCTCCAGTGATAGCTTTCTTCAGACTAAAAGGAATACAGATCTATCCTTATTTGGACGACTGCCTAATTCTGGCTCAAGGAAGGGAAGAGCTTCTTCATCATTTGGAATATGTGATAGCAGTGCTAAGATGCCTAGGGTATTCTGTGAACGAAATAAAGTCCAGTCTAGTACCCTCTCAAGACATGTGCTTTCTGGGTGTGAGACTGAATACAGCATCCCAGATGGCCTTTTTAACCCCGGACAAACAAAAGAGTCTATCCCTTTACTTCCATCAACTCTCTCATCAGTCCGGGCTGACTGCAAGGACAGTCCTTCAAGCCTTAGGGTTCATGGCATCTTGTATTCTGGTGCTTCCCAATGCCAAACTGCATATGAGGAAGCTACAATGGTATCTCAAAAATGTATGGACACAGCACTGCCAGGATCTCGACACTGTCATTCAAATAATACCTTGCATTCAAAAGGAATTTTTGTGGTGGGCTCAGGAATGTCACCTAAACAAGGGACTCTCTGTGACCCGGCCAGAGGCGAGTCAGATTTTAACGACAGATGCCTCAGACAAAGCTTGGGCAGCTCATCTAAATGGTAAGTGGATACAAAACAGGTGGCCTGTCAGACTACAACATCTACATATCAACATGAAGGAGATGTTAGCAGTCCAGTTTGCATTAATAGCTTTCAAGGAATTACTTCTTCCAGGACAGGTGTTGATTCTAACAGACAACACAACTGTCATGTGGTACATCAACAAGCAAGGGGAACGCATTCTTATCCTCTATGCAGGCAAGCAATGATTTTGTGGGAGACTGCTCTCTGTTTACAGCTCAATCTTCAGGCAAGGTTTCTGCCAGGAGCACAGAACTCCTTAGCAGATGTGTTGAGCAGACGAATTATGGATCCCCACGAGTGGAAATTGGATCCTCATGTATTTCAGAAATTGACAGTGTCATGGGGAACTCCAGACATAGATCTGTTCGCTTCTCCACTAAACCATCAGCTGCCAAAGTTTTGCACAAAAAGGTTTCATCCCACAGCTTGGAGAGTGGATGCTCTTTCTTTCAATTGGAACAATCTCCATGTGTATGCCTTTCCACCTCTGCCTCTCCTCCCGAAGGTACTTCTAAAGGTCAGACAGGACAAGCCAAGGATGATTTTAATAGCTCCGGATTGGCCTCGACAGCACTGGTACCCATTACTGAGAAGTCTGGTACGGAAGCCTCCATGGCCTTTGCCTTCGATTCCACACCTGTTGTCGCAGGAGGACAGCCATTTGCTAAATGTCAAGCTTCACTCTCTGCACCTAACAGCCTGGCATATTCTGTTTTGAACCATAGTGGGCCTCCACTTCCTCAGCAAGTTTTGAATGTTATTTTGGAAGCTAGAAGGCCTAGTACAAGGAAAGTGTACGCAGACAAATGGAAGAGATTTTTATTTTGGAGTGCAGCAAAAGATTTTGATGTTTCTGAGCCTAATTTGTGTGTGGCTCTTCAATATCTTACTGAGTTACTAGACAAAGGTTTGTCTTTCTCTTCTATTAAAGTTCATGCTGCAGCAATTTCAGCTCACTATGATTGTGACCCACCATTGTTTTCTCATCCTTTGTTCAAGCAATTTCTTAGAGGGGCAAAGAATATAAGACCCCCACGAAGAGCTCCTACTCCTGCTTGGGATCTCAATTTTGTGTTGGAGAAACTCACTCTACAACCTTTTGAGCCTGCAGCTACTGCTGAGTTGAAATATTTATCATGGAAGACTGCTTTTTTGTTGGCCATTACCTCTGCAAGAAGGGTTTCTGAATTACAGGCCCTTATGGCGGTTGAGCCTTTCTTGATTTTCCATAAGGATAGGGTATCATTACGTACTAATCCTTCCTTTATGCCTAAGGTGGTTTCTAGTGTGGCTTTAAACCAAACTATTCATTTGCCTACTTTTTATGCAAATCCCCAAAATAAAGGGGAAAAGATTTTGCACACTTTAGATGTTCACAGGCAGTTGCGTTATTATTTGGACAGAACTAAAGGGTTCAGGCAGTCTCAGCAGTTGTTTGTTTCTTTTGCTTTGAGTTCTCAGGGCAAACCTGTGTCAAAACAAACTATTTCTAAGTGGATTGGGTTTTGCATTGCTTTCTGTTATTCCCATCATGGCAAGGAGATTCCAGCTGGGATTAGGCCTCATTCCACTAGGGCTACTGCCACTTCAACAGCTTTTTGAGGGGTGGCAACCAAGGATATTTTGGAGGCAGCTACTTGGAGTTCTGTGCATACTTTCTCTAGGCATTATCACCTGCCACTTTACTCTAAGTCCAGGGCTGGTTTTGCCACTGCTGTTTTGCAGGGCATTTTGGCAGCTCCTGCTTCCTTGTAGTTAGCCATCCTCCCTTACCTCTGCTTTGGGATTCTACCCAAGTGTAAGGACTGCAGCAATGTGAGATGAAGAACATAGTACAGTTTTGTACCTACCATAAATGTAGATGTTCAAGATCCACATTGCTGCAGTCCAATTTACCTCCCTCCTTCCCTCTGTAGTTAGAGGTGGTTGTGTGGGTTGGGTTGTACATATTGTATATATTGTATATATTGTACATATAGTTAGTGCAAGGGTGGTTGGTTGGTGGTTTGCTGTCTTTTGGTTTTGACCTTTATTTTTAGGGTCTTCTGACATCTGGGGCAAGAAAAGACTGAGGATATGACGTCGGTCATGCGCATTTGTACCCTGACGTCCTGATGTCAGTCAAATGCGCCCTGACCGACGTCAGCCTTATACTTTGATATTCGGGCCGACCGAGGACAGCGGACTACCCAAGTGTAAGGACTGCAGCAATGTGGATCTTCGAACATCTACATTTATGGTAGGTACAAAACTGTACTTTTCTGTGAAGAAACTATTGAATGCGTTAGCAATGTTTACAGGGCACTGTTGTTTGCAAGTTGTTGGAGTGGGGGTGGTTGCCTGGCCTGGGTGCAGGAGCTTGTTTAAGCCTGCCCAGAATTTTTGTGGATTATTAAGGTGTTTGTGTTGGAGGTGGAGGAAGAAGTTTTTTTTATCATTTAAGATCATTCTTTTAGTTTAATTTCTAAGTTGCGGAAGGTTTGGTGGGAGTGTGGGTCTTTAGAGGTACATGTGACCCATATCTTGTTTCTAGATAGGATTTTGGATTTTGTTTCCTTAGAGAGCCATGGTGCGGTTTTGGTTTTAGTTCTAATGGACCGTATTGGAGCATGGGAATCTAGAATCTTGAGGAAGGTGGTGTTGAAGTAGATAACTGCCTCTTCAAGAGGAAGAGACTTGAGTATTGTCCAGTTGTGGGCTTTAAGTTCAGTTTGAAAAATGGGCGTTGAATTTATTATTGTTCCTGATTTTTTTTATGGTTGTAAGAAGGGGGTGATTTTCTTGAATTTGATAACATAGGTGAGTAAGTGATCACTCATGTCCTCTGGGTGAGTACCTGCTGAGTACTGGTCAGGATCTTTATTAGTAAGGATCCAGTCCAGGATGCTGTCTTTGTTTTGGGGTTTACCTAGTCTGGTAGGAGTGGATATGAGCTGAGAAAAGCCATGTAGATTTATGCTGCTAGATGGGGAGCTAGATGAGAAAGAATTCCAATCGATGTTGAAGTCACCTAACACTATGGATTCCTGGGGTGAGTTTGAGTTAACCAGTGGAGAAAGTCCTCTAAGGTTTTGTTATTATTGTTGCCTGGGGATGTAAATACATGCTATATTTATGCTTTTATGTTTGTTTGGTTGAAGTTTTACAAGTAGAATTTCGCATTGTTTGTTAGGAGGGGTTGTGGAGAGGCAAGGGAGATTTGTAATGTATTTTTGTAGAGTATGGCTACACCGCCACCTTTACGAGTTATTCGGTCTGCTCTTAGTATATCATACCCTAGTGGGATTATCTGTGTGTCTTTCGTACTTGGTTTAAGCCAGGTTTCTGTGAGACATAGTAGGTCTGGGGAACAAGTAGCTAAAAGGGCATGTAGGTTGTGAATCTTATTGTTTACACTTCTGATGTTTAGATGACAGGTCAGAAGAGAGTTAAAGGGTCTAGAGTTTAGATTGAGAAGTGGAGGGGAGGATAGGGTAGAATTAGAATTGAGTGGAGGGGAAGGGGGTTGGGGTGGATATCACCATCTGTGGCTAGTCTGTGATTCAGAGTGGTAATGAATTTGAGGGCTTTGAGTAGAAGTTTGTAGTAATGTTTATCATTTGGCCTAATATTGGTAGGTTTGATAATTACATAGCGTTCGAGTTCTAACAAGGAGGGTGAGTAGGGAAGTTGAGTCATGGCCTCTGTTGTTAATTATGGGGGAGGGGTTGGTTTGGTAGCCTGGGTGGTGGAAGCCTATGTAAGACCAGGTTTCATATAGGGTAGCTAGGTAAGGGACAAGTAGGAGGAAAAGAGTTAGTATGATAAGCTTCCTGGGTGGTGTCATATTCTGTTTGATCTTAGAGGGTAGTGAGGTACAGGAAGTTAGTGGACAGTAGGGGAGTGGTTTGAGGTTATAAAAGCACGAGTACTGGGGGTGGGAATAGGGGCAGGGCGGAGCGAGCACGAGCGGACAGTGCTCGCAGAGCGGGGTTTACTCTAAGACACTAGAGCCCAGGTTTCAAGATGTAACTCCTGAATAATTAACTTGCAGGTGAGTAATCTCGTCTAAACAAACATCAGGTTCAATTCCTATGCTTTGGGAGCTTGTTTTAAAATTTTATAGCTGTTTGCCTTAGTTTTAGAGTGTGTTCTGTAGTTTAAGTGGAGTATATGCAAACAAGCTTGGATTTTTTGTTTGGGTAAGCCTAGGGAGATTCGTGCTAGTGCTGAGGACCCTTAAATAATACTTTACTTTAAAGTCTATACTAAAATGACCAGATAATGACCTGTTTTGTTTTTACAGGTTGTGGGCAATAGTAGAGTAGTCGCTCGAAAAGGGCGAAGTTCTTTTCTGCCTCACGCTGTGCAGGGGAAGACCTGGGAGGGATAGAGAGAGAGCTTGATTTCAGAGGCAGTCAGAAGCAGCTGTGTAGCTTAAACAACATTAGACTACCTGAGGAAATCCTAAACTATGTAGTAAAATCTTTACATATAGCATAAATCACTATAACACATTAGCATTTTACTGCAACAGTGCCTTATGACTGAGAGTCAAAGAATGTTGAATATCCTGCTTCTCAAAACATATACAGAAGGCTCTCAATTTTCACTCTAATGAACAGCCCTGCAAAGAGCTTGTCATACTAAAGTCTGGTTACCAAACACATTTAGCTTTAGAGACACAACCTATGCCTATTGTGATCTGTCCGGAGGCAGTGGTTGTGGATATTGGTACTGAAATCTGATGTTTTTCCATAATTTTTGGTAAAATTTCCTAACTTTTTGTAAATGTTTCCCATTTTCTAGTGTTCCTGCAGGATTGCTGAAATTGTCTGATTTTTCTTTTGCTCCATGTTTATGTATGTGTAATTAGCAAAGGTGGTGGAGGGGGGCACATCAAGTAGTGTAGCTTGTTACTTTTAAAGTGCACTTTATTTGTTGAAGTGTTGGGGCCATCACTGCCCGGGTTTCATACTCTGGATAGGAACTTGAGATCAAGGAGGATGAAAACTGAGTAATACTGTTGATCTCATGCCATGAGTACATCATTAAAAATCTATGTGTCATCTTCAAAGTCAGGAAAGAAATAGGTTCTTGAAGTTAGGTTCCTTTAATCAGAAATCAAGTTGTGCATCTACCAGCTTCTTGGGAACCTTATGAGGAAATGAAATTTTAGAGATAGGATGTAACTTTTACCATTACTGGTGAGGTCCATTGAAGGTATTTAAAGAATCAAGTCACCAAAGATGCCCGATTTTGGAGGACATGACTGTCTTAAACGTGACAGGACTGTGATCTAGACTAGATGTGATGAGCCTGGTTAGGCAAGATTCTGGACCGCACATTGTTTGCTTATCATTTTTACTTTTATACCTGTTTACTGTGAAGTCACTGCCACGATCCCCATCACCCATTCTTTTCTCTTTGTGGGACAAGAGCATAGCCAAGGAGTCTGTCATTCAGTCAGTGATTGGAGGGTTTTATTTATATGCAGATGGTTGCCATTGCAGCTCTCCATTTGTGTGGCACAAAGCATGTCTAGAGGGCTGTGATTAAATAGTGTTTCTAGTGGTTCTGATAGGTAGTGCTTCATTCTATTTAGGAGGCATCCTGGGATATTATTGAGCCCATTGATGTGGTGGTATTCTTGGCTTTGGAGAGCATGTTGAGGACCTGCTGTTTAATGGTAGTTTGGAGGGCATACCACTCAACTCTACAGATTTTCACAGAATGCCCAGAGTTTTGCCTTATATTTTCGTCCATTTTTCATAAAATTGTTTTCTGGCAAGTTAGTGGCAAATCATTAAAGACTGGATTTAGAAAATGAGACATTTGAGTTTCAGACTTCATACCCTTCAGAAAATTCATGCTAATGCAAAACATGCTATTCTATCACCTTTCTAAGTTTGTAAGAGCGATATTAAAAAATGTTCCCTATTTTTGGGCTTTTGTCCCACTTTAATTCATGGCTTTGTCCAGATTTCTTGCTCTGAGGTTGAGAGGTATGTTTTTTTTTGAGGGGGGGGGGGCTGGGAAACAAGGTAAAACTGGAGTTTAATTTGTTGGCCAGTAGACTTGCTATTTCTCTCAGCTCATATTTGGTGGTTCCATTCAAAATTAGTTTTGCACATTGTTGTGTACTGTTTTTGAGATTGCAGGCATAGCTAAAGAAAGCCGTAGGATTGTCCTTAGTATGGGAGGATATATTTACCTCATGTTTGGCTTTGGTGGACTCTTGTCTTCTGAATTGCCTGTTTAGATTGATGAGAGAAACTTTTTCATAAACATTGCACTTCCTTATTTTTGCCTTGACTTTCTTCCTTTTGTTGTGTAATCTTTTTATGTTGGGATTCCCACAGAGTGATTTTTTTTTTTTGTTGGTGTGTTTCTGCTTATTCCTGATGAGCACAGCTGTCTCTGTGCATCTGTTGAGATGCTAGTACAAGGTCTCAGTTCCGCATTGTCAACAGTGTTCTCAGGGCTTTTATTGTGTGTGTGTGTGTGTGGGGGGGGGGGGGGGGATTTTGCCAGGTTATCACTTAATAGTAGGAAGTTTGCCTTAGAATATCTCCAAAATGTTCCAAGATTGGCAAGGGTCCCGGGTTTTGTTATTTTAGAAGACAGCCTTATGATTTGACTTCATCAGAGAGGACATTACGAGGTGAGGGGTAGTGTTCCCTCATGTCGGTGAGAATCCATAACCACCGTGTTCTTGCGCATAGTAGATGTATGAACTGTTTGCTCCAAAGTGTCTCTCTTGACGAAGTCCAAGAATCTCTGGGCCTGCACATTTGGAGTGGTGTATGATTCCCAGTTTATAGTGGGGGTACTTAGTCACCAGTGAATGTTATTGGGTTGAATGGTGAGTGACTCCATTAAGTTTAACTATGTGTTATGGGTTTTCTGAGTCAGAGGGGAAATATTGTACTTTGCCTGTGGTGATTTGGACATGGATAAACTCAAGCATGTTGTACTTTGTCCTCCTGCGAAATGATGCTTCTATTTCAGCAACAGATTTCGAGACTACATAGGAAATAACCTTTCATGGCCACCAGGTGAACTGCTGCTGCAGACAAGTTATGGAACAAACTTTCCTAATAAGATTGTGGTATATTCCAAATAAAAATATCTGAGTGTCATCTCTATATAAAAAAAAAAAGGATGTAACTAGTCTTGCAGCCATGGCATAAGCTAAGGAGTTATCTCAATCAGAATATAACCTTGCTGTTATCCCCTGCTTTACTATCCATGCTTTGTAGGTGCTACTGCACGTTGCCATATCTGTGGTGCAGTTTTGTTTCTTCAGTTTCATTTTAGAGAATACTTTTTTTTGTATTACTTTCTGCTGTTTGTTTCAGCGCTTGTGATGCTATGGTACATATCATAGCAAACAGTACAGAAATTTCTTTTCAGTGTATTTTGATCTATTTTTGCTTAATTAGAAGTTAAGTGCTTTTGCCTGTGTTGCATATGTGTATATCTGTATAATATGGGTGTGTACATGTATGCGTATATCTGTCCATATATTGTTTCCTGTATTTGTTGGTGTGTGTGTGTTCTGTAACTAGTAGTACTTTTATTTTGGTGAGTTTTTTCTGGGGTTTCCCTGGTGGGAACTTAAATTTGCCAAATGAAATCGATGGATACATAGGCAGGTAAACTCAATGACGTGAAATTCACCCTTTGACAATGCTGGAAGACGTTTGTTTTGTAGAAAGCAAGGTGCTCATTTTCAACGTACTGCACTAGCTTCTTTTCAAAATGTACAGCTCTAGCACATTCTTGCGTAACTTTTTACTGGTTGCCAGCTGTAATGCTTGTTTTGCTGTTTTGCTACAGAGAGAGCAAGCAAGCTTTCCCCATTACTTATTTCCCTCAGTAGCAATGTTGGTAAACATGTTTGAGCAGTTAAGTTTTAAAGATGAAGTCCTTTTCACCTGCTTTATTCCTTCTTATTTTAGTACCGAGACACCACAACTGTTCACAGTGCTTCCTGAAAGGAGAACTGCAACTGTTGGTGGAGCCATGATGGGTTCAACACACGTTTATGAAATGACAACAGTAAGTGGATTGCAGTTGCCATTTTCTTTCTTCAGTGATGTTTGTTTGCTAGTAGGCATACTGTAAAAAGTAATCTTCCAATAGATGTCAGTTTTCATTTTTGTAGCAGTGTACATTTGAGCTGTCTTGCATAGCAGCAACCACAGCCATCTGTGTGAGAACTTTTAAATGGGTGATATCCTTAGGTGGCACCGTTAACTTCCACACACTGTTTCATTAGTTATTCAGTAGTTTTATATCTTTGTATTCCACGTGCATGCAATCTGGGAAATATTCAGTTTTGTTTTGCTTTTAAATTGTCACTTATCAGCATTCTTTTGTATGTAATGCGTTTTTTTTGCTGTTTTACAGTCTTTTGGTTCACTATTTTATTGCCACTGAACCAAAATGTAGTTTGTTGTCACTGATGATCATTTAGTTTATCTACTGTTACCTGCCATTGATTCGGATACATCATGGTTTGAATTATCTTTTATTTTAGTTAAATTTTAGGGAATTTTTAAAATGTCTGTATTCAGCCAGTCTAACCAACTCTGTTGGAACACAAACTTTACTAACGCATCCTAGAGGTACAAACATTTGTTTGGTTTTATTAACACCTTTATTGAATTATCACTTAAGACCTAGACAAGCTTACATTTATATAAAAGACGACAAACCATATTAATATGTTCACATATATTTTTTAGACTATTATATGTCCAGCATTACATAAATTGCTGAATTCCTGTCTTTTCATAAACCTCACTCCTCCGTCAAATCATTATTCTGCATGTATTGATGTCCTTCTATTCCACTGTTGCAGTATTCAACTAGCGGGTTTACCCTTCTTCCTTCCAGTCTCATCTGGCCAAGTTTCCAAAGTTTTTCAGTCTCAGTAGGTGCGTCAGACGTCTGCCATGGCTGCTGAAGTGTGGGCCATAAAAGTGACATCTGCACGCACCATCCCTCAGAACTTTTCAGCTGCCAGTCGTACGCCAAGTGCTCCTGTTGTTCGCGGACGTCGGATCTCAAATTTTCAGATAAGTACCCCATTGGGGAGCTCTTCAGTCATACAGTTTAAATTATAGCTTGTTTATGTCATCCAGAAAGGGCTAGTGTAACTGTGGTCAGCAGATTCTCCACAAAGACGCACACGACCAGTGTCTCTCTTGTTTGGGTAAGGAACACGACTACGAAAACTGTACAGTCAGTAAGTCATTTGTCCCTAAGACCTTGCGTTGTCATCTTCAGGCCTTGAACCTGTATTTAGAAAATCAGAGACTAAAGCAAATAACATTGGGGATGGAGGCCACGCAAGACATCCCGTGTGAACCGCCGAAGAAGCCCAAGACCCTGCAGACTACTTCTTCAGCTACACCTCTACAACCTCAGCCTGTGGCCCAAATAGGCCTGGTCGAGGACGTGGCATCTGCCAGCAGTGATATAGCGGGTACCTTAGAGGATGCCACACAATCAAGAGCAGAAGTCACGTTCATAGATGTAGATGCCGGGGGGGGGGGGGGGGACCAGTGTTCACTCCGGGTTTGTCGGATTCTGCCTCTGCCATCCCTGCTCCTACACTGAAGCCTCTGGCTACCCGGACACCTGAAAGGCCCCTTAAGAAAAAACAGAAATCGAAACATCTGTCCCTGCTGAACAGCCTACCAACTGGCAAGTTTTTAGCCAGAATCTGTTTAATGCCTTCATGGCTCTTAGGCCGGAGACTACCACCACCCCCAGTTCTGTGCCTCCCCTCCTCAGCCCTAGGCCTGTTATCCCTGGAAGTAGGCCTGAACAGTTGGAAGAGGAAAAGTTCTCTGACTCTTCAGAAGACTCCCTCTCTTACTCCTCACAGATTTCCTCCCCCTGGGTTATGGATCCCCAGAGGAAGGCTCTATTGAACCAGATTCCCCTGTGGAAGATTTAATCTTTGGGGAAACTATCAATAAAATGAGGGATTATTTCAAATGGGAATCTTCAGATATGACTGAAGTACAGAAAATATTTTATGGCTTGATCCAAATGGACACTCCTAGTCCAACTGCAATCCCTTCTATTCACCCAGCCTTATTGGTGCCTCTGCTTCCATAAACCTAGATTCACAACCTCCAGCCCCTCGCAGGGCTGACAGACTTACAAAGTACCTCAGACAGAGACATTCTTGGTTAAACGTCCTCCAGCTGATCCAGCTACACTCTCCATTTCGACTGATAGGCCTTCCAAGCTCCTTCCTACTACTACCATTTTCCCTGCTGATAAGGACAGCAAGACCGTGGAGAGGTTGGGGAAGAAAATATATACTGCTTCCACCTTGTCCTTCAGAGCAACTAATTACCAAATGCATATTACTAAATATTCACTAGCACTTCTAGACAAGGTATGTAAGGAACTAATTGACATCCCAGAATGTGCAGCAAAAACCTCCTCGTCTTCCCTGCTCGCCCTTACTGCTGAGGTCAATAAACATTTTCTGAGATACAGCTATGATGCTATTGATGACTCAGCCAGGTCAGCTGCATCAGCTTCTGCACTCAGAAGGGAGTCATGGCTGTGCCTTCAACTGTTCCCTGACGACTTTAAGGCAAAGCTCATTGATGCTCCCTTAGATCAGACAGCCCTGTTTGGTGAAAAAGTGGCTTAACTCTCACGTCCTTACAACAAAAAGGCAAGGAATTACAGGACCTTTAACATCTGTTAGTCTTACCTGTTCCCAAGTTTCATAGAAGTTATACTTCTAAGATTCAATTTATCAGGAAAGCCTCTAGGCCCTTGGACGACTCCAGGCCCAGAAAACCCACAAGAAGACCTGCCAGAACATCTCCTTCCACAAACCAAAGGCCTCCCTTTCCCGATAGGGTAGGTCATGTCTGACTGCCTGCCAAGCCACTACCTACCTCCCCTCATCCCTTCCCCTACCAGACCGTGTCTCTCACTGTCTCCCTGCCTGGGAACAAATCACCTCAGACAAATGGGTTCTGTCCATCCTAAGGGACAGGTACTTCATGACTTGGATATGTCCACCTATAAAACTAGGAATGCCCCAGCCATCCCCAAGTCAGCTTC
Source organism: Protopterus annectens (assembly GCF_019279795.1). Lineage (NCBI taxonomy): Eukaryota > Metazoa > Chordata > Ceratodontiformes > Protopteridae > Protopterus > Protopterus annectens. The sequence goes on from NC_056738.1 coordinate 407,702,416, forward strand.
CCCTTCTGGGTCAGGTTCTACAAACCCTCTTAGATCAGGGCACTATAGAATGCATGCCCTCAGAATCAAAAAGAAAAGGCTTTTACTCAAGAATTTTTCTGGTGTCCAGAAAGGACTGACCTTGGAGGCCCAGTTTAGACCTCTCACGCCTAAATCCTTTCCTCAAGGTACCTACTTTCAGGATGCTCATCCTGCCTACTCTCCTTCTGCCCCACGGATTCATGACAACCATGGACATTAAGGATGCCTACCTCCATATCCCTATCAAACCCACCTTCAGAAAATACATGAGATTCCCAGTTCCAGTTCTGTGCATTACCCTTTGGGTTGTCTCCTGCCCCCAGGGTATTCACAAAGTGTCTGGCTCCAGTCAATGTGTACTGTCGAACCCAAGGAATCCATATCTTCCCCTGCTTTAGACTATCTACTAATTCAGGCAGTAGATCAGAACACCCTATGCCTTCACACCAGGACTCTTGTACAACTCCTGGAGTCCTTAGGATTCCTGATAAACTTCCCGAAATCCAATCTGGAACAAACACAGGACATAGTCTTCTTGGGCTTCAGAATTCGGACAGGTATCATGAAGGCATTCCTATCTCCAGAAAAGGTGGTTTCCCTGTTCCCGTACCCATTGGCTGCCCTTCAGGCATCTCACCTGACTGCAAGGCAGTTTCTGAGACTTCTAGGCTACATGGCAGCTACCATCCCCATGCTACCCCTTGCAAAACTGCAGTGCTACCTGACGTCGGTCTGGACCCAGCACACTCTCACTCTCTAGAGTTCAAGATCCCCTTACGTCCATGCTTAATGAAATAACTGAGATGGTGTGTGACCCAGGTATCCCACAACCCAGGGCTTCCTCTTCGGATCCAGATTCCCTCTCAGATGATACACACAGATGCCTCAGATCTAGTGTGGGGAGCCACAGTAGGACAAATGAAAGTGCAAGGTTTGTGGACAGACGGACACAAACTAGACCACATAAATGTCAGAGAAATGAGAGCGATCCTTCTAGCTCTCCAAGCCTTCCACCCCTTCCTAGAGCAAGGCACCCTCAAGATATACACAGACAACACCACTGTCCTGTGGTATAGCAATAAACAGGGAGGGACAAGAGCCTACCTCCTATGCAGGCTAGCTCTTCAGGTATGGGAACTGGCCACCTCACAGGGCATCACCCGACAGGCAGCCTACATTCCCTCTCTTCACAACACTCCGACAGTCTCCTAAGCAGAACCAGGTCGAACAACCACAAATGGATGCTTCAGAGGACACCTTCCTGAATCTGGTCCACAGGTGGGGTACACCTCAGATAGACCTGTTCACCTCCTCCATAAACAGGCAACTCCCGGGCTACTGCTCTAGGACTCATGACCCCAAGACACTGGCAACAGATGCCTTCTCAATAACCTGGAAAGGGAAATGCTTGTATGCATTCCCTCCCTTTCCCGTGATACATAAGGTACTGCTGAAGATTCAGCAGGTCTCTCCAAAAAACTTGTTGGTGACTCCCTACTGGCCAAGACAGCCCTCTTCTCCTTTTGTCCAAGGGCAATCATCACAAGTTACTCCCCTCAGTGGACTTAATCACACACAGCACAAGGGGACTTAGATACACCCACAGTGGTAGTCTCTACAGCTCACTTTGTGTCTAATAGGATTCTGATCCTCTTTAGATGCCTGTATAACGAGGGCATGCTCAATGTCCTGCAGGAGGCCTGGAAACCCAACACAAGGAAATCCTACACTGCTAAATGGAAAAGGTTTTCTGTTTGGTGTCACAAAAGGCAGTTGGATCCACTGCAAAGCGATATGCCTCTAATCCGGTCTTACCTGTGGGAACTGACGCAGACAGGACTCGCTTACTCATCTCTGAAAGCACACTTGTCTGCGATTTCTGCCTGATTCCAGGATCTCCTGGTTATTTTTCTTGTTATAGGCTCCCTAAGTTTCGCAATGAACATTTCTACTTTCTGTTGACTAAGTCTTTGTGATAAAAGTTTTTGTGCTCTAGAGTTGTCAAAAAAGGTTGCTCAACAGCAGTCTTTCTAAATGCATGCATATTATCCAGATACTCCCTTATTTTTCTCTTTAGCACTGTGTAGTTGTGCCCCTTGTTCTGTGGGATTCCCTTTGTTCTCAAATACTTTACCCTTTGTCAGCCCCTTTTAATAATTCTGGTTACTTCTTAACCATACCTCTTTCTTATTTCTAAGTCGTATTTAAACTCCTTTTCTTTATCCACCACTAGCTGTAACTTGAAGAAATTCTATCTTCCCAATACCCTCGAATACCCACCACCCATTCTCCTCTTTTAACAAGAAATAGGGAGTGATAGTGTCTCTCATTTTACTTCATTACCCTGCAATTTTATATTGGTTGTTATTGGCGCATGATCTGAAATCATTAATTGATGTGTCAAAGCTTTCCATTACATGCATATGTTTCTATGAAATGTAATTTGTCTAGTCTAGGCCCAGTTAACATTGGTGGATAATATGCATATTCAGTCTGGTTCCTGCTACTGATTTTGCATCTTCCATACCAATATTTTCAAATACTCTTCCTTGTAGGTCCCCCAGGTAGCATCCCCCACTGTTGCAAATCAAGTTCCAGTCCCTCTATCTTAAGTAATATTCTGCCGAGTTGATTATTTCTCCCAAATTTCTTAAGTCCATATATCAGCACCCTTTAGTGGAATATAAGCACATATTCAGCATAGTCCTTTCTTGGACAGCAGCCCACGTCAAAAATCCACAATTTATTTTTCTTCTTCTATTACTGTGTTAGAGCTCTCCTGGCATTTAGAAGTACTCTCATTTTCCTTTGTCCCTGATATTCTGCTGAATATCCATCCTGAAATCCATTCTTCATCAAATTTGTAGCTCTCTTTCTTTTCCAAATGTCTGGTCTTAGGAGAGATTTGTTTCCACAGGAGCCTGGTGCCTCACTTCTTTTGTATATGGACCTCCTCCCATTTGCATTAGCAGGATAGCAAAATCTTGTATTTAAATTTTGGGATGTGAGACCGCATTGGCCAGCCTGTTATCCTTGAACTTTAACACTACTGATCACTGTGAGGACATAATCCTACGCCTTGTTAGAAGTTCGGCTAACCTGATGTAAATAAATATTACAGTAACCTGATCCAGTTGGACTGTTTCATTTTATTCACCACTGTGTTCCACTGCAAGTATTTGGTCGGTTGTATTGCTTCCATTCTGGAACCAAGTTCATTTCCCATCTTTTTCTGTTACTGTATTCATTTATTAGTCACCCTGTCCAGTTTTATGCCATGTGACAGTTTATCACCTTTTGTGTTGTGTGTACTGCCCACAGTTGTTCCTTTATGTACACAAATGTTATGATTTAATGTTGTATTGACTCCTTGAATCTGATGGTACAGATGTTCATGTTCCACTGTTTCCGTCCGGATTTCCCGCTGTAGAAGTTCGTTTGACTTGACTACCAGAGACATTTTTCCTTCGTCCAGGAGATGGGCAGATGCCTTAGCCAATGTCACTACTTTGCTGTATAAAGGAAGTGGGTTAGCGCCATTACCTCAGTTTGTTCTTGCCATCGCAGCCTGATGCAGACAAACAGTCAGTGTGCCGGTCGATGTCTTTCTATTCATATGCTGTAGCATTCATAACATGAGGGATGTCCACCTCCAACTGACTCGTACGTTCAGCCAGTATACCAAAGTCTAAATGCTACTGTAAGGTACGTGCAATGCCGCACATCAGTTAGCATACGTCGGCCATAAAGAGACATCTGGTATAAAGCGGACATCAGCAGGTATCTACCTCAGAACGTTTCTGCCTCTTGTCCCGGATTGGTTAGCTGTGGTCATCAGGCTACCATTTCTGTGCTCTCTTAGGATAAGCACCCCTGTGTGTTTTTTTTTTATTCCCTTTGGCTACTGTATTTTTGTAGTGAGTACATGTCTGCTAGGAAGGGCAAGTGTCAGTGTGGAAGGCAGATTCCATACAACGACTCCCACGAGGCTTTGTTTTAGCCTTGCCCAGCCCAGATCACAGTCACACCTCCTGCACTGTCTATAAGGCATTGTTCCAAAACCTTCCGTAGTCGCCCCACCTCCCTTAGGTTATACTTGGAAAATCAGTGCTTCATGCTTATCTCGAGATATGGACCGCCGACATCAGGCCCTTCAGATGAGCCGCCGCCACTCGTTAGCGGCAAGAAGCCTTGGCTCGACCCAACTGCTACTCCTCTATTTCGGGCGGTGTTCCTTCTGAGAACGAAGGCCCAGAGGTTGCTTTCAGAATCTGCAGATTCTCCCTTGATGGGTGCCACCATGGAAGCATCAAGGAGTCTGCAGGCATGT